>NC_140475.1:0-407500 GCF_051167445.1 Perissodus microlepis | reverse complement strand
TTTCACGACAGCAGAGCAAATGCCCGAGTCAGGGAGGTCATTTAGATGGGACTAAACTGCAAAGTTTATGTTTTCTTTCACGGTCTGCGTTAACCCCGGCAGGCTAGGCTGCATGAAGACAAGCACAGCACTCTCATATTCAAGCTGGGGAAAGATGCAGAGATGGGTTGGCTCAGAAAAAGTAAAAAGTCCAAATATGAGTGGCTCCTGTTTCCCAGGGCAGCCTTTGAAATGCTGGGGATTAACGAGGAGGACAACAACTTTGGTGTATGTGATGCAGCTAAAACATTTCCACTTCCTCTGTGCTGGAACGAACAGCACTGCCAGATAATGTAGGGCACATGCAGCAGTCGCGATGACGCAGCTGCTGCTGCTTTCACTGTGTGTGTGAGATGATCACAAAATGGGTCCCCGAACAGATCTGGAGTACGTCGGCAGGTGTGTCTGTCAGTCTGTGAGTGACAGACTTTGTCAACAGGGCGACGTCACGTGAAAAGCCCCAGAAATAGAAGGGCCCACGGTGCCTGGGGCCCATCCACGCGTCACAGCCCCGTCCAACACTCTTCTTAGTACATGTGTAACGGTCTATATGCTGCATCTCTGTGAGACAAGCGTATAACGTCCAGGATTCGTCCAAGGACTACTGGTCTGTAGCTGTGCTGTTACAGTGGTGCATGCTCATACTGAACGTGGCTGGATATGAAAACGTAATCTGTGTAAGCAAAACGCTCAGCCTTCAGACTAAACCACCTTTGACTCGGTGAGATCAGCTCCGCTGCACGAGACAGATCGTGGAGCATGAAGAACCATTAGTGTTACAGATGCAAACAGAAACGGTTTTTGCATCAAATGCGAGAGAACGAGGAGCTGCTGTCTGTACCGTCCATTTTTCAGACGATTGTGTCAAACTTTAGCTTCACTTTTGAAATTCCAGGTTCCTGAAATCATATCAGACATTTGGCCTAAAAACATTTCTAGATAATGCTGCTCGCAAATACTTCAGACTTCACCATAAAAACATTTTGTATGAACAAGCTGTAAAATAAGAGTAGATGTAGTAGATGAGACACATGAACTGCTGTCTTTGGCCTCTCCGCCTCCATTTTTCTAAAATCACCTCCAAGTGAAGGTAAATTTGTGTAAGAGATTTTTTTTAAGAACATTTTTAATTCTGGTAACGGATATTTGAAATCTTTGAACATGAATCCTTTTCCTAGAAAGCAAGGAGCACATGGAAACCCATGTGTACAAGGCTTTTTGTGTGTGCAGAGTTTCCAGTGCATAGACACATCCAGATAGCTTTAACCCTTCAAGGCCTATCGAAGCGTGCACGCTCCGTTTTGCACAACTATTTTTAAATGCCGGTAGAATTGCAAGCTAGCGCAACATTTCTTTTGCATTTGAAATATGAGGAGTTATATGCATTCAGCCTGTCCCAGGCCGCGGTTTTTATGGCTTTGCAAAAATCGCGTAAAAAGTGCCGGCAACAACGAAAACATGATATTCCAGAAACACGCTTTGCTGATCTGATCAGCTGTTTACGGCACTTTAACGTCAGCTCGAACTATCGCATGTCCGCCATGTTTGACTTTTTGCCTTTCTGTTTCTGGGATTCTTAGAACTTAAACTGCAAATCGTTTTTTTATGCTGTTTTTTGCAAATTGTGCTCAATAATATTTATTTTTGTTTCTCCTTGATGTATCTAAAAGTGAAACTATGAAGACGCTCAAAATAAATTTCCTGTGGTTGGAAACTATTTTGTGCAACTTTTCTGCATTTACAGTTTTGAGGGATCTACCTGTGAAATTACTGTAATTGGAAATATGTGTAAAAAACAAAAACGATTTTACATTTTTTGTTAGTTTGTTGCACTTTTTAGCAATTTATGTAGTTACTGTGAACGTAATGCATACATATTATTACAATTTGGGCTATAACAGTTGTACTGATGTAACGCAACTTGAAATGGTCCCAGAAATGGCACTACAGCAGGGCTCGCAAAATTTCAAAATCCCTGGTAGCCCTTCGGGCAGGGACTCTTCAGTTTTTGGTAGCCCAAAATAAATGTAAGTAGCCCGAATAAAAAAGAGAGCAATTTTTTGATTGATGTTTTGTTTCCGTTACAATATTATACATTAAAGTATAATATTGTAACGGAAACAAAACATTAATCAAAAAAATTGTTGAAAAACAAATTACAACATTGTATAAAAATTACAATCATCAACTGAAACACTTGGTTCTAATTGAACAGAAATTTCTATGAACTTGTAAGAACTGTGTAGGACATGAATCAGTCTGTGTCAGATCCTGAATTTGAAATTTCCACTGAAGTCACGGGTAAGAGGCAAGTGGAACCAAGATCGAGGCCGTTTGCTTTTTGAAGTTTGCAAAGACTGCTAAATTTTGCCAGTGGTAGTTCACTCTTCGCAACATAGTAGCTGTTTTAAACTGATTTTCAGGTTTATTTTTAGTTTGTTATTTGCAATTGGTGTTTGTTCTGGGAAAGCTATTGCAGACTGAGCAATAATGCATTTCTTGCATTTCTCATGGGTTCTAATGGGGGCCTTTCTTAAAATTACTGGTCCCAGTAACTAAGGCGCTTGTCGACTCAGAAATCGAGGGAAAACCAACAACACACCCGGCAGAACATTATGTTATTTACACGGGTGCACATAAGTGGTCCGCATGTGCGCATTCACTGTCAAAATAAAAGACGCGCACCAGATAAGAAGTTGCAACGCGCGTTTGCGTCCATAAAAAAGGCGCTGTTTTTGTCCGCTAGAGTGGGATTTTCACGGCACATTCTGCACCACACCTCTGTGCGTTCATCATTTGTTTGAAGCCAGCTCACCTCCTGCAACCACTTTTCCGAGAATACGCGCTTCTTTTGTGGTTCGGAGTCCTTCTGACATTTCTTTGGAGGTGGAGGAACATCACAGTAATTGCTTAAAGGAGTTTCTTCGACATCTTTAAGAGTTCTAAACAAATGTCTGTCCTCCTCCAGGAAATCTTATGTACACAAACACGCGTTGCAACTTCTTATCTTGTGCGCGTTTTTTATTTTGACAGCGAATGCGCACCTGCGGACCACTTATGTGCAGCCCTGGTTATTTAGCTTGTCATGTTGCAGCCACAGAAATTCTTTTGTCCATGAAACCATAAAGCTGCACTTTATTTTTGCCTTATAGTCTGATTTGTCATAACTTTTCCGTTTTGTGGTAAGCTTTTCTTTGGCCCTTCTTCACCCTGACCTGTCTTATTTGGCTCAGCAGAACTAAAATATATATCCTGCTGCTTTTACACAGGCACTCACATAACGCTCAGCGACTCTCTGCGCGATCAACCTCTCACATGTTTAAGCTGCGGGAGATTTCACTTGTCATGTTTGCGTAGTAAGCTAACGATTGATAAGACGATGTCAGAGGAATTGGTGCGCAAATTATCGTCACTCACCAATCAGTGCTGTCGCTCTCTATACACAGTTCGCGCGATTGCAAAGTGAAAGCAAAAAACAAGCGCAAATTCAAACGCGATTTCAATATGTCACATATTGACAGTGGCTCACCGATGCCAATGACATAATTACCCAGCTACATTTCCGAAAGAATGCAAAAGCATTGACATATATTTTTCCTTCCTACGATAGGCCGACGGGCAGGGCAGAGATAGATTCTGGTAGCCCGACTGGAAAAATCGCTAGACGTCGGGCTAGCGATTTTGCGAGCCCTGCACTACAGCATGTAAAAATATAAAGATAAGCTCTGGCAGACTTGGGTCTATGGTGGGCTTTAAAGGGTTTGTGTTTGAATATATGTAACCTACAGCCTGGGTTTTTATTTTTAACCATAAAGGAGAAAAGGCTCTGCACCTCACTGGCCTTCTATCCTTATCAATAAAAAAATCATTTGATTTATTTCCCGGCTAACATCAGCACAGAGGCAGAAGAAAAGTCTGTTTATGTGTCAGCGAGATTCCATAAAAACGACCGCGGTGAGGAGCGCACACCGAGGAGGGAACGATGCAAGGACACAGGGAGCACCAGTCCTGGCAGCGAATGCCTCCATATACTTCTACTTTCCTTCACTGTGAAATCCACCCACAGCAACATTTTTCTCCCTGTCATTTCATCTTTTCAGTGACAGCGAGCAGCGATGTGCAAACAGCCGACACAGTGTAAAAGAGACGCTTTCACACACATACGACCTTAAAAAAAGAACGCCATCTTCAACCCCTCCAGGTCAGTTGTTACTTTAGTAAAGAAGATAAACAGACGATGAACTGACTTGGTCACTGACAAATATAGAGCTCAATACAAAAATAGAGCTGAAGACAAACTAGGAAACACACTAGTGTGCACAATCAGGTGTGGAGATGTGTGAAAATGACTGCCAAGACCAAGACCACAAACTCAACTCTCAGACTGCTTACTGGCACGGGGCTGCCAAAGAGGTTTTGGAGTCCACGCTTACGGCCGTTTAGCACCTGGCCATCATCCCAGACAAACTCGTGGCTTTAGATGAATGCCGCCTAGGGCGGGGCTATATCATACCGTTCACGGTAATACCGGTGTAGTTTTGGGCAACGATAGGAAAATGAAATATGGCGATAGAATATGGGTAAAACGCACATGCGCAGCGCCTTTGTTTACATACGCACATGGCGGCAACGCAGAATGAGAAGAGCGAAAGTGGATCGTTGAATGAAACCAATGAACCAGAACTGGTTTGTAAAAATGCTGCAGCTTCACTGGTGTAACTGGTTTAGCTTTCGTCCGTCAGATACACAACAAAGCACTATTTTTGGTAGCGCATGCTAGCGGGCGTCGTTATTACCGTGTTGTTTGGAAAATACGGCGCACTTAAAATCAATCCTTTGATTTTTCTGAAAGTCGACAGAGCCCCTTATAATCCCGTGAGCCTTATGTATGAACTCTGGTTGTGTTTACTGACCTCGAAACGATTTTATGTACACGGCGCTCGAAAATCTGTCAAATGTTTCAGTACGACTTTGCTAAGCTACGAAGCCGCACCGCTTGATGGATTGTGGGAGCATTACGGCTGTCGTAGGCGGAGCCTCGCGGAGTGATACGTACTGTGCTTCAACATAATGTTACCGTATTGTGTGTGTATAACCTCTTTTTAAGTTTTGTGGATGTTATACATGGTTATGCTGAGGATATGTCGGCCAGTTTCCTCTGGAAATGCCTTTTGGTTAAACTGTCAGCAAGAATTTGCATTTGCACTGTTAAATGTTTATATAACTTTAATGCAAAAAACAGCTGCTTGTTTAAGTGAAAATACAGTGATGGTTTTTTGCACTAATAAAGTTGTGGAGTTGTAAAGTATTTTGTCTCGTGTCAATTATATCATCAGTTTTATCGTTATCGCAAATTTTCAAATGTATATCGTGATAAATATTTTCGGTCATATCGCCCTGCTCTAATGCCGCCTTAAAGCGCCGCTGGCAGAAAGGCCATCACGCAGGAACGGGTGCAGCCACACAGTCAGATTAAGGACGCTGTGACTGCAAAAGTCTACAACACAAACTGGAGAAAATGACGCGTTTGTCTATATGAATGAAACTCCTTACACACGTCACTGGATGAGCCCATTACTGTGAAACCGTGCCGTTAACCCTGTTTTACCCTCTTATTTGTGCCATTACAGACAACCCTCCCACACCTGTGGGCCAAACGAGGCACAGCTCCCCACTGTGGGAAGTTACCTCCATCTATCAGCAGAAAACATTCTTCTAAGTGAAACCAAGGTTTTTTAAAGAGTGTATAACATGTGTTATAGTGGAGTGTGGACAACTCTGACACCTCAGAGTAACTGTTATGTTTAGGTGTCTCAGGAATCGACAGCACCTTGCTACCACAAGTTGCTAAAATAAGCTTTTGATAGTGAAATTCAACCTTTAGTTAGCTGTATGTTAGATCCATACTGTAGAGCCCCCTGATTTCCCCTCAAGTGGGCATCATCATCACAATATGATATAAGAGGTTCAGAAAGTTAAAGGGGAAAAGCCCTCAAGCTTTATGGACAGTCGTCTCCACAGTGCTTTTGTTGTCTTCCTGACCATTCAAACAAGCCACACTCGCACAGGGCTCTAATCTATACACTTACACGCTCTCTCCATCTCAAGTCCACACCTACGGCCAATTTTAGAATTACCAATTAACTCTGGGCTGCAGGAGGAAACCAGAGCAGCCACACATGCAGACTCTCCACAGGAAGGACCCAGGCAGCTTTAAACCCACTGCTTAACTGCTGTGTGTTCACTCAAATGAGCTTTGTACAAATAAACAAGCTAAATAGATTCCTAAAGCTTTGGTCAATCAGTAACACTACGAGCTCACTAATGAGCTCATCAGTGCGCACATCCCGACGTCCCACTGGTAAAAGTCAAGTGACGAAGTGGGATAAACCTCAGAATGAAGATCACAAATGACTCCCTGAGAAGATGACCCAACCTTCACTTGCTGCTGTTTCAGACTCCGAGGTGTATCGATTCAGCCAAGCCAGAAAATTCCCTCCACGTGCATCCAGCTGAGCACTTGCATCCAGATACGTTTGCAATACTTTCTTCAGTGTCCAATCTTGTTCCTCTCACACAAATTTGGATCCAAATCACAATCACCTCCAAAGGTTTTTATCTAAATCTGCCTGTAACGTTTTGCTAGTGCCTTCTTGCTGTGAAGCAAGAATCATTTCATCACTGTTCAGTAACATCACCTACAGACAGGCTTCCCAAAGACATTTTATGCAACATGAAGCTAAATGCTACAGCACGGATATTACATTTAGAGCCCCCAGGTCATGAACACAAATGAACATGAGATATCTACAGCTTCATGTATAGTTCTACCAGCAGCTGCACACAATGAAGCTTCAGCTGAAGTTCCTGCTAATTAGCCCTCACCTTACCAGCTTTACTGGTGATAAAAAGCAATCCCCCAACCTAGTGACGGCTGCAACCTTTAAGAACAAAAAAACAGGAAAAAAGGCATCGAGCTGTAGAAACAGTTTCAGTGTCGTCCGTGTGTTTTCTGTGGAAGTACTGTGACTGTGGACAGCGCCACACTAGACTGAGAGGCGTGTCGATGATTATTTCAGACTAGCCGCTTGAAGTTTCACCATCTTAGCAGTGACTCACTAGCAGTAAGTGTGGGGTGGCTGTAGCTCAGGTGGCAGAGCGGATCAGCCACTAAGAAGGTCGGTGGTTCGATCCCAGGCTGCTCCAGTCTGCATGCCAAATATCCTTGGGCAAGATACTGACCCCATGTTGCTCTCCGATGCGTCCATCGGAGTGTGAATGTGTATGAATGCTTGTGTGATTGGGTGAATGAATTAGCTGTATAAAGCGCTTTGAGTGCTCGGACAGAGTAGAAGAGCGCTATATAAGAACCATTTACACCCCACAGTATTATTCCCCGTCGCCATCTTTCACAGCTTACTGAGCTCAGCAGCCTGGTACTACTACATACTGCCCTCTGGTGACGTTTTTGTGCAGTGCATTATTCTTCCCAGTTCTACAAACACACTCGACAGTTTCTCTGTTCATTCTCACCTCATCAGCTCCTCCACCTTATCATCGATATCCAGATCTTCCTCTGTAGCTTCAAACCCGAACGCTCGCGTCGCTGCAGCGCTGTTCACCGGATATCGTGGCGGAGACAGTTTTCCGTTGGGGGTGGCAGCTAGACTGTCGCGGCCGTTCTGTGTCAGGGCCACCAGCGAGACCGGGGACGGCAGGATGGCAGAGGGCGGCGGCGGCCCTGGAGGCGGGGACGTGTCGTAGCTGTTGCTGGGAGACAGCGAGAGCCCCCCGGCGCTGTTGAACTGCGTCTGCGTGGCTGTGGAGATTTTGGAGGTCGTTGAAGAGGCGGCAGCGGCGGCGTGATCGGCGGCTCCACCCTCACCGCCACTGTTGATGCCGCCGCCATTGCATGACGCTGAAGAGGTGGTGGTTGCCGAGGCAGTGTTGTTATTGTTGAATGACGTGGTAGTAGTAGTATTAGAGGCAGAGTTGTTGGTGCAGCTGTTGGCCCCGCCTACGCCGTAGGAGGACGAGGAGGAGGAGGAGGAAGAGGTGCGGCGGCCAAACTTGTCGCCGTGCTCCCGGTCCAGCCGGTCCAGAGTGTCGAGCGCATGCAGGATCTCCTGCTTGGTCATGCCGGTGCGACGCAGCCGCTGCAGCAGATCTATCTGCTCAATAGTGAAGCGCGGCTCCTCGCTGAACTCAGACATCCTGCTGCTGCTGCTGAGATGAGACACAATACAGACAAGCTGAGAAACACAAGAGGAACACAAGGCGAGGAAAGGAAGCAGGAAATGCAGACGGGGCAAGTTGAGGAAAGTAGGAAGGAATCCTTAGAAAAGTAAGTGGAGAAGGAAAGGAAGAAGGAAAGGAAAGGAGGAGCAAGTCAGGCAGTGGAGGGGATGGTGGAGTGACAGAGGAAATGAGAGGATTAAGTAGCAAAGAGTGAAAAGGAACGCAGTCGCAGATGGGGAAGGAGGATAAAGGTAGCGGAGGAGAGTTAGAGGGATAAAGTAGCCATAAAACGGGTGGGAAGGGAGGGGAATAAAAAACTGCAGGAAGAAAATATAAAGAGGCAGCGGAGAAGAAAAGGAAGACAAGAGCGAGAGACAGAAGTGTGAAAGAAAAAAAGGCGAGGGGAGGGGCAGGGCATAAAAATCAGCTATTTTTGGGAAGCAGCAGGCAACACGCACAGAGTGCCAGAGTCACCTTGACAGCTGATGCTATCTTAACATTCTGTCTGTCGTTCTTTAAGAGCCACAATACATCCTCGGCTCTGCGCACCACCCACGCTGTATGTTTTTCATGAGCAATTTGCTGTGCTCAAAATCAATGCAACTGGAATCAGACTGCGGCAGATTTTCCATCTTCTGTGCCAGCCCGACCTCTGCCGATATGATAAACGGTTTAAAAGGGGTCACTGGCATTTTTCTACATCTGTCTTTCTCCAAACTGTGCGGAGGACAGAGGGGAGGGGGGAGGAAACATAAATGACTTCTGAGTGCATTTGAAGTTATCATAAATAATGGGGGGACACTGGCACATAAACCATTACCAGGACTTCAGACACGTGCAGTAAAGGGTCATTTTGGGTCTGAGCACATTATTTCTGCAGCGCTGACAGGTGAACATTAACTAGTCCTTGGTGTTTAGAAGGTGAGCTGCTAATGCTGTAAATCATTACCAAGCAGAGTCAAAATCTGTCACACCCCAGAAAGACGCTGAATTTGGATTAGTGAGCTTAAACATGCAAGTGAAAGCAAAATGTGTGCTGCAAACAAACGAGAACATTTGAATTCATGCCCACTGTGATCAAGTGGGTAAGTTACCCATTCACCCAGAAGGCAAAGTTCACCTGCACGTAACTAAAGCAGTTAAGATGGAGCTGTCTGCATTCCTATCGGGCTTGGATGTCCCCTGATAACAGCGCAGCTAAGTTCACGAACTCGGAGAGTGTTTGTCATGCCAACAGCAAAACTACAACAAAATAAAAACACAGCCACGGTGTCGTTAAACACGGTAGCGTCTAACCAAACTCTAGATTGTTTGACAGCGCAGCTTTCTAAACGCTTCCAGTCTTAAACTGCTTCGCCCCGCAGTTGGCGGTATCTCTTCTCCCTCCATGTGTTTTTGTTTTGCTGGCCCGCAGTGAGAGCACAGATCCGTCGCGCCTTTCAGCGCTGCAGGCGAAGCGCTGTTGATGCCAGCTTTCACGCCCTTTGCCCGAAAGCTAACGTTAGCGAGCGCTCCGTGCGGCACACGGACAAACCGCCCTGACTAAACGTCAAAATTACCCAGCACGGCGAGCCCTCCGTAACACTCGAGGATTGCTCTCGTTTTCTTCACTGCCCCCCGAGGCTGAATCCACACTGACAACAGCCCCCTGGCATCGCGGAGGGCGAGTAGCCACCTGAGGTGGGCTACGCGGGTCGCCGTGGGCTCGTGCGATGATTAGCATACAACGCTAGCCGTGCCAACGCCGATACTAGCTGACGTTAGCCGCCGTCGCTGGCTAGCGAGCGTTTGATATTAATAACATCACTTTCTGTGTCGAGAGAGCCGAGTAACAGGACTTACCTCGGTTTCAAATCGTCCACTTAACCATTTAACTTTGTAACGGAAGCAAAGAGGCGCGGTGTCGTTTACTGCAGCCGAGCAATGAAGCAGCTGGGAACAGTGCCCTGTCCGACCCTTTTCCAAGGATTTCTAATCAGAGGCGAATTATTTGCCTCTCTGCTTTGTCTGTCTGACAACAGCCATATTGACAACTAACACCTCCGAGCAGCTCTGAGGGAACTGTAGTTTCACTCCCGCAAAGGCCTCGAACACGCGGCGGCGTTCCCTGCGCTAAGGACTACAAATCCCTGAAACGAGGGAGAGGGGGAGCTGATGGCTCGCTGATCTACAGTTGTCACAAAAAAACAGTGATGCAGTTTTTAATGTGGCCACAGCGGCTGCTCTCCCTAACCCCGCAGCAGCTGCACCAGGCGACCCGTGCCACCTCACCGGCCAACCGGGCAGCCACCAGCCGGCTGCACATCTAACCGCATTACCGCTGCGACACGTTTCTGTACACCTCACACGAATTCAGTTGCAGTGTGACCATACAGGGGCCCCTACTTGTTACTCTATTAAAGAAAAGGTAAAGGCCACTTAGTCTTTAAATGAAGTGGAAACCCCCCTAATTAAGTTGGTGCCAGTAATCAGACCCAAGGAGAGGGATTAGAAGAGTAGCCAATTAAACAGCTTTGGTTGGAGCACACATCAATGACCCAGGATGAAGGAAAGCAGGCTCAATAATCAAGATTATATGAAATGTGAAATACAGTCTTAGAACTGCAAGAATAGAAAAGAACAGGAACAACGCAGAGCAGAGCAAAACAGGAATCTGCTTCAAGGATGTCAAAATGATTTTACATCGTAGGACATAACAGCCCGCGTTGATCTGAAGTGAGGTGGACCAGTGACACTCTTTCTGTGAGTGCGAAGTTGGCCAACCACACATGTAAACTCTGGGATGTTTGAATATAAGAAAAAGATTAAAGCAGTACACCTCAGTTTGTTTTTTAGATGATAAAGAAATGCTGCTTTGGACTTAAACTGTAAGAAATGCAGATGGGTACACTGTGGTCATAGAGGGATGGTCCGCAGCAATACCAGGTGGCAGTTGATGCTGAACTGGTACTGAGGGGTCCAAAGTGAAAACATCCCCACACCATCCTGAGCCGTTGATACAAAGCTGAATGCTTCCATTCTTTCATGTTGTTTACATCATTTTCTGAAAATACCATCTGAAGGTCGCAGTAGAGTTTCATCAATTGGACAATCTTGTGTTGTCTGATATCGGAGAACCGGTGTGGACCTCAGTTTCCTGTTCCTGACAGGAGTGGCACTCGGCGGGGTCTTCTGCTGCTGTAGCCCATCAGCTCCAAGGTTCAACATGTGTTGCGTGTTCAGAGATGCTCTTCTGCATGTCTTTGCTGTAACAACTGATTATTTCAGTTACTGTTGCTTTTCTACTGGCTCAAGGCAGGCTGTCCATTCGTCTCTGACCTTGGACATCAACAAAACATTCTCACCCAGAGAGCTGCAGTCATTCTCTGTAAACCCCACAGCCCATCTAGGATCATCTACTACACCATGTTTAAAGTCCCTTAAAGTCACCTTTGTTCCTAATTCTGATACTTGGTCTGAACTTCAGCAGGTCGTCTTGATCATGTCTACAGCCCCTAAATGCTTTGAGCTGATGCAATGTGATTGGCTGATTCAATATTTGCATGAATGAGGAGTTGAAAAGATGTGCCTAATAAAGTGGCTGGTGAGTGTAATCTCAAAACTGCATTAAGTATATAGTTTAGAGGTGCTTTTGAATAATTTTCCTCAACAGAATTGATCCAAAATTGATAAATTACAGATTTATTCAAACTGAATGCTAACGAGCTGTTCATGGTTAAAGATTAGCCATAAAGGGACATTTAAAGCTGCTTAATTCTGGAGGGGGATTGGATCCAGGTGTTTAACCTGACATGTGCATCACTTAGACACTTTGTCTGAAAAACACAACTCATTTAAGTTAACCATTAATATAGTATGGGTGGGTTTCTTCTTCTCAGCGTGCACCTGCTTTGCCTCAGCAGAGTAGATGCACTTACATTTTTCATTCTCTGAGTTTTAATCAGAAAAATTCATTAGACTGCGTCAAACAAAGATGCAGAAGAGCACCGTTTGTATCAGCTAAAGGTCCATATATGATAATCTGCTCACGCACAGTTTGATCCAAGTGGTCACGCTGGGAACGAGACAAACGAGTGCTTCTGAGCAAGACAGTCAAACTTGATCTGCCACAGTGGAGGCGTTAAGTATAGTCTGTGCTGTTTGAAACCTTTGTGCTGCACAATAGAACAGGATGAATACTAATGCAGTTAAAGCGGTTGTCTATGACCTACCGTTCATGAATAATGCATAACAGACTCATGTAAGGTGCTTGGCATATTTACAGCAAGCTATATGGGAGCACTACTGCTTCACTACAGCCGGAGAACCGCAGAGATGGCAGTGTAAGTGCTGCTGCAGAATCTGTGCAATTTCCTGTACAGTCTGGTAGTCACACTGCCCCCATGTGACAACTACTGTCCAAAAATAGCTTGAGGAAGGAGTCAGTTTGTAGTTGTCATTGTGTATTTTATTTTTAAAATGTATTAAACGTGTCTTATCATAATGAGTCCACTGATGTGAGCTGTAACAAAAAGTTGAAATACTGCTTTAAGTGAGATCTATGATGCTCCTTTTTTTTTTTTTTTTACATTTTTGAACTCTAGAGTAGCTTTGCATGATTCAAAAGTTCAAAATAATCCTTATTTATATCATACTGGGGCTTGATGGAGTCCCCCGGCTGTCTGACACAAGCTGTTTAGTTCTCATCGTTTTAAAGGTCTCAGGGAGCTTATTTGAGTATCTTATTTTGAAGTATATTGAAATCCAATTTTAATAGTTACTGGGACATAAAAACTGCATATCTAAAGTCATCATCCATTTTCATTACTGCTTATCCAATTCAGCGTTGTGTAGTAGCTGGAGCCCTTACCAGATGTGATTGAACAATAGGCAGAGTACATCCTGGGCAGGTCGGCAGTCTATCGCAGGGCTAAACAGAGTCAGACAACCATTCCCTCCAACAGTCACACATATTGTCACAAATTAGCCTAATATGTATGATTTTTGGACTGTGGGAAGAGGCAGGAGCACACAGAACGGGGACAACATGAAAATGCCACACAGTACAGCCAGCGGGCTTGACCCACCAACACTCTTGCTGTGAGGTTACAGTGCTAGCCACTGCACCACCATGCCACCCTGAAAGCTCAGGATTCTCGCAGGAATCCAGTCTGTTTCTCTGAGTGAAAAGGCTTATCTATACTACATATGAACTTATGTAATACAAGTTCTTTAGTGACTGCTGCAGCTACGTGAGAGTCCCTCTGTCTCACTGTGTGGTAAAATATAAAAAACGTCTGTCTTTTATAATGTAAATCAAAACTTCCAGAGTCCAAGCTAATGATCTGACCTTACATGACATTGTTATGAGGACAGCACTACTCTGAAGCACGGTGCGAACAGGTGTTAGCTGATCAACCAATTCTAACTGTACTCAAGTCGAAGCATCCAAATTATATTACGAGGTGACCCTGATGTACAGCAGAAGAAAGCTTGTGTTTATTAACGGTACTTTGACTTTCGCCAATTTCCTCCACAGTTAATGATTCTTGGCTTCCACCTGATTCAGTACAGATGGTAAAACATGTGGGTATGGGCTGAAAGCTTACAAGTGTATCGTTATTGATGTCCTCATTAACTGAGACAGTTCTTTTGGTATTTGTTCCCCAATTTGTTGTTAGTGTCACGGTTTGGCTCTGTGGCAGGCAGGATGTAGGACCCAAACGCAGGAAACACAACATGGGAGGTTAACTGAAAATGGCAGCTTTATTGCTGATATGTTTAATATGCTGCTGAGAATATACCCCAGAAGAAGCGTATAGTATAGCTTTTATTTTGGAAAGAGCCATTTCTCTGTAATAAACTCTCTTTTCCAAAGATGAGTGATTTCTCAATCAGATAGATTTATTATTTTATCCCTTTGTTGTTTCAGCAACATTAAATTTAAAAACTGTACGTTTGAGTTAAAATATATATTTATAATTTTAATAAACGACAAATTAAAAAAGCATGAACATTTTTTTGTATCGAAAAAATATCGAACCGTGACACCAAATATCGAACCGAACCGTGAATTTTGTGTATTGTTGCACCCCTAATATCTATCTATCTATCTATCTATCGAGATAGATAGATAGATAGATAGATAGATAGATAGATAGATAGATAGATATGTATATTTACAGTGCAGTAGACTAAGCGTGATATTTGCATTTTGCTGATATCAGGAAACACTTTCCCATTGCTCTTTTCAAGCCTTGAAACTAGGAACCGGATGCAACATGAAGCTCATTTGGTAACTCAGGGTTCCCACTAATTTACCAAAAGACAGAAAGGAACATATGTTTTACTATAGGAACAACAATTTACTAGGCAACAGCATACAGTGTCCAGCAGTGAAGAGCTCAGTGCTCTTGGCTTCAAAAAAGTAAGACTTCATTTTTTCTAACCTACAAATGACCTATAACGACGGCATCTTCCATCTTTCATATACAGCCTGCTGATGCTTCTGTAATTTAGCTTTAAATGTTTTGATGCGTGCTCAATCATCCAGCTAAGTAAATCTCCAAAAGTTGATTCTGTTCAACGCTACGTCCAGATGAACAGAATCAACTTTTGGAGATAGCTTTAAATGTGTTGAAAAAACTGCACGTCCTGATGAATATTTATGCCACCAATTGGTACCATGTGTGCATCTGTTGTTGTCAAAGCATGTGTTTGTACATGTAGAACAAAATCAGCCATCAGGCTTTGCAAAAACTAGAATGTGATGGAAAGACGCATTCTTGCTTTCTGTTACTTTTGTCATTAAACGCTGTCCCTGCTGAGTCAGCATGCCTTCTTTGTTTGAGTCCAGAGTGAAGTGAACGCTTCTGTCTGATCGCTTTTATTCGAGACATTTTCAGTTCACTGCTTCTGAACGGTTTTGTTTGAGCTCCCAACAGAAGGACAGACACTGATATCTGAAAAACTACTTTTGCTCAAATAAAATACTTCGAGGAGATAGGAGGCTGAGGTACATAGTCGCCTCCTAGTGCCCTTCGAAGTTTCCTACATTTCCTCCCAGAAACCTCCTGATAGTACAAACAAGAACTCAGTGCGCAGCTGCCCACCCAACATGGTTTGATGCATGGAGATCGGATACATCAGCATCCGCAGGAACTAAAGTAGAAACCCGGGAATACTTCTCCGGCCGGCCGTTAGCACTAGCCCCGTGTCTTGCCTTCACACCGTGCGGGTGCTCGAGTGAGTATGGGGCTGGGAGAGAAACAGAGCAGCCGCTGTTGTTTAGCCAGCTGTTTTGGTCAGCGAGGTTAGCTGGCTAGCAGCGTCAGTCAGCTAACGTGAACTTAACTCGCCTGCCGAGGGGCAAGCACCCGCGCTGCGCTGTGTTTGTTTCGGGGGAGGCTGTGTGGGGTTCGTAGCTCTCAGGTGACGACAGAGCCTGTCTCCAAGCGAGCTGTTCACGCTTTGGGCTTCATTGTGGTTAACGCTAGCTCGCGGGGTCAGCTGTGATTTGACATAAGGCCGAGGCTGATAACGTCACATTTGGCTGTTAATGTGCACGCGGACAGGTCCGCCCGCCCCTTTAAATTTGAAACGGGGTGTTAGTTTCAGCTGTTCGGAAAGAAGCAGGAGTGAAACGTGTTCAAAGTGTTTGTGTACCTGGTTGTTATTAGTGTGCTGGTCTGCAAAGCCGAGCTGTACAAGCACAGGTGTATTTTCCATTTCACGGAGGACCGTGGACACTGTCACCGTGTTTGCTGTGTAGTTCCAGGAACTGTGCTGGCAGACTGAAACTGATGATGCTCTCTCTGCCTGACAGATGCTGCTTTATTTATTTGAACACCTCCTCAACAGAGTAGGAACTGTGCTTTTCCTGCATTTATAGACTGTTTATGCCTACCTGCCACTTCATTAGGTACATCTGTTCAAAAGCACATTAAGGCAAATATGTCATCCAATCACATGAGACCAGGTCATTGCATTTAGGGATGTAGGCATGATCAACACGACCTGCTGAAGTTCAGACTGATTATCAAAGTGTGGAGGAAGAGTGATTTAAGTGGCTTTGTTTGTTTGTGTCACGTGGGCTGCTGGGAACAGTTTGGACCAGTCCAGCATCGTTTTGAAACCACAGCCTGCCCGAGTTTGTTGCCCATCAAGTGAGACCTGACGTTGTTTCCGGAACATCATAATTATTGTTGGTCCAGATTCAACATTGCAAGTGACCAATCACATTATAGTGATGTCATGACCTGGATGACTGAGAACCTTCACAGACATAGTGATGTCATAGTTTTGCTAGGCTAGGTGGTAACACCATCACACCAAAACCCAACCTTAGCCCTGTGACATCATAACAATGTGACTGATCACTTGCAACTCTGAACCTGGGCCAGCCCTGACTACGTTGCTCCTGGAGCAACCCCAGCATGGGGATATCGGTCACACCTCCATCCCTTTATGAGCACAATATGCCCATCTTTCAGTGGCTGCTTCCAGCAGGATAATGTTTCATGTGACAAACCATCTCACACTTCACTGTACTCCAATTCCACAGTCACCAGATCTCAATCCAATAGAGCACCTTTAGAACTTTGGTGGAAGACGAGATTCTCGTCACATATGTGCAGCTGACAGATCTGCTGCAATCCGTGTGATGCTGTTGTGTCAGTGTGGACCAGAACCTGAGATGCTGACTCTTTGCTGCAATGAATTAAGCTTAAAGGCAGTCCAACCTGGTACTAGCGGTGTGTAATTCATGAAGTGGCCAGTAAGTATGCAGTGTATGGCTGGGAAATGAAGTGCATTTTCTGTGTCATTGCACCTGCTTTAAGCTCCTCTGGTTTAAACATTTGATGAAAGATGGAGACACAGATCCTTTGGGAGGTTACGTCAGTACAGCCATGTGGTGTAAAAAAGTCTTCAAATCAAATACGTGGAGCAGCTCTGCCTGAGCCATCTGAAAAAAGTAATTTTAGCTCCTTTTGATTGGAGCCAGCTTTATGATGCTGGGCTGCAAACAAAAGGTTTGAACAGCAGCTGCCTTATGCCTGTGTGAGTGACCGTAGTAGGGATATCTGCTCCCACTGACATCACACAGAGATAAGAGTAGAAACAACAATCTGAAAGTGAGCATAAATTTAGCACAAAATCTGAGCGCATCATTTGAAATTTTGGAGATTCTTAATTTGACCAACCACGAGAAACATGAAAGAAAAATATGGAAAAATGTAATAAGTAGAGATGGACCGATCCGATATTACGCATCGGTATCCATACTGACGTAAATTACTGGATCGGATATCGGAGAGAAATAAAAAATGTAATCGATCCATTAAATATCAAAAAAGCACCTCACAAAAGTTGTGACACGGCGTAACTCAGCTCATAACCGTAGCACGTCGAGCAGTGTGCATCACGTGATAGAGCGGCTGTGGCGTGCGAGACCTGTCGGTGGTCTGGTTGAGCATTTGGAGCTTCGCTACCAAACCAGCATTTCATCCCCGAGGAAGTGATCCCAGAGAGAAGTAAAGCAAGTGTGCAAGTTCATCTCTGAATGTTTGTAAAGCATTCGCACGTTAAGCTTAACAGCCGATATATGGAGCGACTGCCTCTCTCTCTCTCTCTCTCTCTCTCCTGCTGCTACTTCAATCATGAAACTGATCAACGATCAGCTGATCGGCTCTCTTGTTTGTTTTTGGCCCACTTCGCACCAGAAAGAGGAAACCAGCGGCTGAACAACAGCAGCACGTTTAAGCTTGATAAGCTGTTGTTAGAATTTATTTAATATAACTTTCTACACCAGGATCTTTTTCTACGCAGCTGACGGCTGGTAACTGTGCAGGGGCGGATCTAGCAAAGTTTAGCCAGGGGGGCCGATAGGGCATGAACAGGGAAAAGGGGGCACAAAGACATACTTTTCTTTCTTATTCTCATTTAAAATGTCGAGCTTTTAATAAATAATTATCTGAATCTTACACCCAAAGTTTTAATCTGATGTAAAATGTATAGAAGTCCATTACTGTATATAGTAACTATTAAGTCTAATATACCCTAGTAAGCTATAGTACTTTTTCCTTCCTGCTAAGTACTCTTTAAAATACCAGAATAGGGAGGATGGAGCAGGTTTAAGTTTATTAGCTTGATCAGTTTTGCTGAACTATGAAATATTTTGGGTGCAGTGTATTTTTTGCATACAGGTATAACAGAATAGCTTTAGTGTTGTTGTTTATTTAAACTTGAGTATGAACTTATACAAAATGCAGCAAGATATTAAAAAAGAGTTTTATTGATTAAAAAACACATTATATCGGATTCATATCGGTATCGGCAAATTTATGATATCAGTATTGGGTATCGTGCCATCTCTAGTAATAAGTAGACTTTTGAGTGGAATCCATGTTACTGTCTACCTCAGCTTGTTATTTTCCTTTATTTGTATAATGTTGCAAATATGAAAAATAGGGAAATATTAATGAGAAAATGTACAACTTAAAGATTAAGTTTGTAAAGTCTCAGAGATTGTGGCTAATTTATCAATTAATCAAATACACTCATTTAAAAGGAAGAAATGTATAAACTCCTTGAACCTGAATGAAAACAGTACATTTTGTGCCACCTTGAAAAGCTCCCCCTTACCTTTCTAAACCAACCTGGCACATAACTATGGGGCTTTGAAAATGCCTGAATTTTGAGATGAGCCAAATATTCTGTCATGAATGTTCATTTCAAGTAGGAAAGAGCATCTACATAACAATGACAGTGTGTCAGTGTTATGTAGATAAATATGATGTGTACGTTGAGTTTTAATGTGCAGCTTACCCAGTAAGTCCTCGCCCGTCTAGGCTTAGTGGCAGAAAACAGAAATATTTGAGATGATAAGCTATCCCCCCTTTTCCCTTTTTTATTTATGAAAGCAGGTTTTCAATGCCGTGTGTGTAAATGCACTGGTTGGCCAGCTCTCTGTCAACAGTTTGCAGTGAGAGTGTTTTTCTTACGAGCATTAGTGAGCTAATCCTTGTTTTATAGCTTCTCAACATCATATGAACGTGACCAAGAGCTCTTGAGCCAAATACTTTTTACAAACACAAGAGGGAAGTGAAAGTCAAAGATCTTTTGTGTTCGGTTAGGAACCATTGCTCGACCTAAATAGGCGTACAGACACAGCAGCTGACAGTGTAACATGGGGGATAGACGGGTCAGAGAGAAGCTCAAAGCCCTGGTTACACAGGAACAATGGCTGAATAGTCACTCCTGTTAAACTCCTGTGAAGTCTGCTTGAATTCCATTGCCTGTGGCACAGTCCACGGTCCACGTCCACAGACGGGAACAATCGAAGGAAAAATCTGCACGGACTGTCTGACGAGGGCACAGGAAGTAAAAGAGTTCATCCATCTTCTTATCCGATTCAGGGTGGCAGGGGGCTGGATGATATCCCAGCTGTCATAGGCTGAGGATGAATCTTTGGACTGTGGGAGGAAGCCAGATCTCCAGGACCTTCTTGCTGTGGGGCAGCCGTGTTAACCACTGTTCCACCCACTGAAAGAGCTCATGTCAGCCAACATTATGACAAATGTCCTCGCTGGTGGATAATTGGATTGGCAGTCATGTGCACAGCTAGTATGAAGGTTATGAGAGCTGTCTTTGAAAATGGACACTAGTGATGTGGACTCTTGTTATCTCAGATCAGACAAGTGGAATATTTCTTTATTCTGTGATGTTTGTGCACCAACACAGCAGTCATATGTGATTCAGTGGGTTTAAGTAATGCATTAAGAGTTTAGCAGTTGCAGCCTTGTATAATGCATGTTTGCCTTGAGAAACGCTTGGGTTGCCTTTGCAGGATGCTTTGGCCCATTTGCTCTTTACAGCCCTGTTCAGTCAGTTTTGCAACATTTTTGCAGACAGTGGATGAACTAATTGGCTATTACCGAGGCCCAGCTTGTAGATTATTATTAATCTACAATAACTTATTTGAACTGTGAGTCGTGCAAAGTTACTGTAGGAGAATGTGGTTTCTTTGAAGTAAAGACTTGTGAATGCTCTGTACTCTTCTTTTAATCAGGTTGTCAATGTTTCTCTCCGTTAGGTAGCCAGGTGAGCTCGTCTCTTTGTGATCAGGAAAGCAAAGGAAACACACAGAGTGCTCATCCTGAGAGTTTACAGTAAGTACCTACATACCACTGAACAGTCTAATATTCAAAGAACACACACGGGCTCTAATTTTAAGGATTCATACATCATGTGACTAACTTGCCTGTACTTGAATTGTCGCCTTGCACGGTGGAGAAAATGCCACTAGGGGTCACTCTTCAGCTTGTTATTCCTCTGTAAGGTTTGTGTGTGATGTCCTGCTGAGATTGAAGGCTGTAAACAATACTTTCTTTGGTTTTGTGTTTGTTGTGTTTCTGTGACGCTTACAGAAGATATCTGGATTTGGAGTGGGCGGAGCTTATGGATCAGTTCTGTTGGATTTTACAAAACAGCTTTCTCTTCTTTTTGCCATTTAAAAAGTCACAGAAGAGTTTTCCAAGTTTTTCCTGCTCCAAAATCTTGCTTCTAGGTGAACACTCTTATCCTTTCTTTCTGAGCGTTTTCCACTTTCCTCCTTCCCTGTCAGCCATCAGCATCTCCGTCTGCTTCTTATATCCCCCCGTCTTTCCTTAATGTCTCTGAATCCCTCCATCCTGGCCTCCCACCCTTAAGAGCAACTGGTCAGGACAGCTGGCTGTAACAGCTGCTCGCTATCTCACTTTTTCCCCGTAGCTTTTCTGTGCCAACCTTTATGTCTTTGTGCTATCTTTGTGTCACCGTATCAGCGCATTATTTTTTCTCCATGTTGGAAACATTTGCCTCTGTTGTCTTGTGTGGTCTTGATCTGTATGTTGCAATCAGTAGACTACTTCCTCTTTTGTCTTTTGCCAGTATCAGTTAACAGAACAGCCGTGTTCTGCGTCAGCATATGTAATGTTATCACTGTTCCTTTGTTTTCTTTCTCTCTGTTCACTGCCCTTACCTTCTGCACACAACGCCAGCGTTCATCTTCATTGCCTCAGAATGAATCCCATGTGTCATGTAACAGGCTGGACTGAATTATCTTTTGTCTGTTTGCTGATGATGTGCTGGAATTTTTCCAGGCATTTAGTTAAGGGGGGAAATGGGAAAGAGAGGTAATGCACAAACAGGCGAAAGAATAAATGGTAGAGCTGCATTAATCCATAGATGGGGGGGGGGAAAATGTAATCCCAAGTAACAAGACTGTCTTTACAAAGAGCACTGAAGCCTTTGTGTTCCTTGTAAACTGCTTTATTTCCTTTAGAGCAGGCGTGGGCAATTCATTTCCCCAAGGGGCCACATGAGAAGCTAGGACTGATGTAGAGGGACGCTCCGATAAACTGATCTTGGACAAAATCCCCTGAAATGAGACGCATTTTAATCAACTGCTAAATTACATTTGTGTAAACTGGCTGTCCTGTCAGCCTGTGGCAGCAGGAACAGGCTTCAGCACAACACGACCCCCGAATGTTATAAGCAGAAAAAGGACGGCGTGCACGGACGGCCACCGTTATAGCTAACCCTGTGCATGCCTGTGTGGAGGGAAACATGGTAGGGCTGCCACGATTAGTCGACTAGTCACGATTACGTTGACTATCAAAATCGTCGACGACTGATTTAATAGTCGACGTGTCGTTTAAAGCTTTGTAAGATCACAAAAGACGCAGGAATGAGTAGTAGGATTTAAGAGTGTAGTAACGGACTGAAACAGAAGATGGCAGCACTGCATGTACAAGGATGCCAGCTGCCGTTAAACCCCGAAGAAGAAGAAGCTCTGTCCCAGAATTCATAGCGCAGCCCAGCTCAGTTTCCAACAATGGTGGCAGCTAGTTAGTTTTAATATTACTCTTATTATTCTTTCTGGGTCACAAAATAAACGTTTAACATATTTTCAGGCGAGAATGTAGCTGTGTAAACCTCAAATATCTGCTCAGTTTATCAAGACACCACATATTTTCAAAAGCGCTCCGACGTTTTCGGAGACGTCTGTTACCCACTAGCTCGATAGCTAGCCGGGGGCAAGATCACTAGAGCCGTGAGAACACCGGACTCCCGGCAAATCGTCTTCAAACCCACCGCCGTCTTTCGCTACTCAGGTTAAACATATATGAGTCACTTAGATAACTTAAAAATGATTGTTTGGCTTTTTTTCAGTATTTTATTTGTTCCTGAGTAAATCGGTTTGGCTGAGATTAAAGTTATAGTTTTTACACAGCTGAACAAACGTCAAGCAGACAGCTGATTATCAGAAGTGTGAGATGCTTGAGAATTTACTCCGGTGTCCTGTTATATTTTAGATAGCAAGGAGTTTATTAAACTTCACCGAAACAATCTGCAGATTTCATTAAAATTTAATAAACTATCATCTTGTCTTTATGTTAGCACATACCTTAAACACTTAAAGCTGTAAGCTAATGATAGTTATATAAGAGCAGATGCTGCTGGTGCAGTAAGCTGTACATTTTATGTCCAATGGATGATGATCTGATTAGTCGACTAATCGCAAAAATAATCGGTGACTAGTCGACTATCAAAATAATCGTTTGTGGCAGCCCTAAAACATGGATACGAGATGGATAAGGGAAGACAGGTGGTTGGAGGTGGGTTCATTTCTGTATCATGACATTATACAGATAATGTGGCCGAGGTTAAACCTGCTCTGCCTCGCCTTGTACATTCCCGTGGACTGAAGCTGCAGTTGATTGAGCCGTCAAATGTGCCGATGACAAGCGCGTGACCTTTAGCGTCGTTGCTGATGTGCAGTTGTTGGCACTGTAATTTATCTTGCCTTGCTGTGGGCCGTATCCTCTGCTTTTCCTCCTTGGCGTGGCACAGGGGTTAATCGGGCTGGGAGCCGGATGCCACCGGAGGCATGACTGCACACTTGCTGCCAATAATTCAAAAGCAAGGCGCTGGCTTCTTTGATGTTGAGCTGAATGATGGAGATGCTAGTGGATCTCAAGGAACCATGTGGCACCAGCGTGCCTGATCTCTCGTCTGGAGAGACTTCAGGTTACTGCACAGTATGGATTTGTGTGTCCTGGTGCTGACAGGCAGGCTGGTTTGATCCACTGAAGATATCCAACAGACAGAGTAGTTGTTCTGTTTCTCAGGAGGAAAAGCCTTCTGCTATCTTGGCTGTCAAAGACATGGATCTGGATTTATCTCAGATCAGTATTTTGCTTTCACTGGGGATGAAATCCAAGCCAAAGATCAGACGGACGGGTCTGCACGATTCACTAGTGGGCTTTGTTTTGGCTACACAGGGGCAGCATGAACTATATTTGAAGACGTTCCTGGAAAACCAGCAACAAAACCTTAAATACTTAAACTGTGGACCCATTCTAAACCCCACCCACCCAAAAAATAACCTACAACACCCCCCACTGCAAAGTTCTGCATTACTGGAAACGGGAACGTTTCTGTCATTTAATTGTTTAACCTCTGATGCACGCTTTCACGTTTCCCAAAGCCATCCAGTGGGCGGCATTGTCTTTGGTCCCCGGGCCTTATGTTTGACACCCTTGATTCTGTGTCATGTTAGTAGGCATTACATCGTTGGTCCAATATTCACGCTGTTTTGGTCTCTAACAACAGTGAAATATCTAAACTGTGCTCAGGAGGTTGGTTTGGTCTGTTTGGTGCTAAGCAGCCACATCTTGCATGTGATTGGATGGCACAGAGGAGCAGCTGAACAGGCGTACCTAACAAAATGGCCTGTGAGTGTATACGATGCACACATTATAGTGCTGTAAAGGTTCAGCTGCAAATTCTTCTTAGGTTAAACACTAAAGTCACCTTCGTACACGCTAATGCTGACACGCTGTAATACTTTATTACCTTTGAATTTTTATGTCAACACGATTTTACGAAATCTGAAACCTGCAAACGATTTATCGTTTACATCGATCTTATAATGTCTGCTGCAGTAAAATTGGATTTCACAAGACATGAGATGTTGGCATGAAATTTAAACAGAATGCATCTGTTCTGTTTAAATTCTGTCCTCTGGTTAAACCGAGGACGGACGTGCCCGAGCTTTTAATGGAGATGCCAAAAGCAGTGACTGATGAAAGTTGTTGCGACGTCCGTGTTTTCAAAGGGTTCGTCACCTTGTGTCGTTTGTCTTGAGACGCAGAAGATGGAGAGTGCTGTAGGAAAACGTCTGTGTGGCGTCCGATCAGGTGATTTTGTTTTGTCTCGTACTGTCTGGATAAATGACTTTTTTTTTAAACAGCACCCGTCTGATGGCTGCTGCTGCAATGATCTGCCCGCTTCCTCCATGCTCGCTCACGCATTCTTTGTTATTCAGTAATTCAGCGTGCAGGCTCCAGCTGCCTAACCATCCGCTTTCATCTCCTCAGGACACGAATGACTAGGGTTAGGGTTGCACTCTACTTGTAAGGGATATTTTAATTTGCACATCATAAAAAAGTGGAAATCCAGAAGGATTGGTGTAGGTCTATTTCTTCCCTCTCTCTGGTTGGCTGGGCTGGAAAAGATGGCACATTGCTACAGCTGTAACATAGCGGCGTTTTTCCTGCCTCAGAACGGGCCTTTGTAATTCTATTGGTCCACATGTAGCTAAGGTTAAAGTCTGCGCAGTTTCCTGTTGTTTCTGCTCATTTGATAAACTAAAGTGTATTTTAATGCTTGAGTGAATGACAGCCCACTTTTAGAAGTTAGTTCATATTCATTTAGCAGCAGTGAATGAAAGTTTTCTTTTTCCTGTTAGGGTTACTCGCGCCTCAGCAGATGCTATCACTGCCTCTCCCACCATCCATCACGTCAGCTCCTATCTGCGTGTCTTTATGGAGCTCGTAATTGAAAGCAGGCTGCCTGATGGTCCCTTTTCTTTCTCGTTCCCGGGCTTTAGATTAAAGCGATCGATAGCGCCTGGTGCGCCTCGAAAAGCATATGTGAAATATTACAGGCTCTGGCCACTGCACTCAGCTTTAAGCTATTTGACCCGGAAAGAGCCCTGTGTGGGAAGAAGCGCTCTTCAAAAAGAGAAAAGAGTCTTGTCTCAGTCTTGTGCATCAGCCCAGAGCATCGCCGTATCACTGCCAGCAGCACAGCTGTCACTGTTTTTATATTTGACATACTGACGGATGGCGACAGGAACAGGTGCTGCACATTTGCGCCACTACTTTATTTGACCCGTTTAAGCGCAGGAAAAAAAGTCTGACTGCAGTGGACAGAGTGCATCACTGCAGGGGACGGCAGTCTGTCTTCTTCTTTTTAAACTGAGGTTTGCTACAAACAGGAAGGGGCACCGACAAGACGGATGAAGCCATGTGGTTCACGTGGAGTGAGCCCCCCCGCCCCATACACAGATCACATGGGAATCTCTTTGAGCATCAGCCTTTTCCATCCTGCTCACATTCGTCAGTAAGGTCTGTGTTGAGTTTTCAGGAATATCAACCCCACATGGACATTTGTACAGTATATTGTAGCACTACTCCATAGTCACATGGGCTCACATGGGCAAGTACCTCTAAATAATTCAATAAAGTTTTATTTATACAGCGCCAAATCACAATAAGGTAAGGTAGACCCTACAATATTACATACAGAGAAAAGATTACAACATTTGTTCAAGAACAAAAGTATCTTCTTGAAAATGGGTCACTTTTCCCTGAGCTCTTTCAGCTCTTCGTCATGTCGTTTTAAGCAGTTAGCTGGCAGAGAAGAGAGAGTTCTCTTCCAAGATGTATATCACGTTTAAACTGGTGAAATCTGAGGCCATGTTTGAACACGACTAGCTCAAAGCCCATTAAAGATAAAAGCCTGAGGTTCTCACTGGCCTTTCTTACTATCATCATGGATTAGGATCTGGGATTTGGGACAGATGCATTAAAAATGTCTGATAATTGGCCAGTTAAAATATAGAGGAAAAAAAGCCCCATATTTGAGCGCACATTAATAAAAGAAAAAAAAATTTCAAAAGACGGCTTGTGGTCATTTCTCAATGTTGTGTACTTATATTTAACAATCCTGTGAAATAAAGCATGTTGGATTCTTTGTAACATGAAATTTGTGCTCACAAAAAGTGTAGTGCAAAAACAGAAACATTAGTGTTCTATTCACTCACCCAGATAGAACAAAATTCTAGTGTTTTCAAGTGGCGATAACTCACAGAGAGGTTCTCTGACATGGTCCAAAGATTGTTGTCATAATTTTAGCTTTTATGTCAAATTTTTTTAAGATGTTTTAGTGTTGTTGTTGTTTTTAAAGTTTTATCCAGTTTAGAACTTTTTTGTTTTTGCACGTTGAAATCTGAGTGTCTCATTATGCAGGGTGGGCCATTTATATGGATACAGCGTAATAACATGGGAATGGTTGGTGATATTAAAGTCCTGTTTGTGGCACATTAGTATATGTGAGGGGGCAAACTCCTCAAGATGGGTGGTGACCATGGTGGCCATTTAGAAGTCGGCCATCTTGGATACAACTTTTGTTTTTTCAATAGGAAGAGGGCCATGTGACACATCAAACTTATTGGTAATGTCACAAGAAAAACAATGGTGTGCTTGGTTTCAACGTAACTTTATTCTTTCATGAGTTATTTACAAGTTTCTCTTTGTTCACAGCCATTGACATGTCGAAGAGGTTAACACGTGAGGAGCAAAATTGTGTTGATATCTGGTGAACGCAGTAACCGGGTCATTGCAGCAGATTTCAATGCAAGACCCCCTACGAGACCACCCATCTCCCATGCTACAGTCAGCAAACTGCTCGCCAAGTTTTGTGAAACTGGTTCAGTGTTGGGTTTGCCAAAATGTGGACGCAAGAAAACTGTCACTAATGAAGAAACATCAGTGGCTGTCCTCGCTTCATTCAGCAAGAGCCCACAGCATAGCACGCGCCGCATGTCCCTGGAGAGTGGCATTAGTCGAACATCCCTTCAGCGGATATTAGCTACTCACAAATGGCACCCTTACAAACTCCAGCTACTGCAGCATCTCAACAAGGATAAAGTTACGTTGAAACCAAGCACACCATTGTTGTTCTTGTGACATTACCAATAAGTTTGATGTGTCACATGGCCCTCTTCCTATTGAAAAAACAAAAGTTGTATCCAAGATGGCCGACTTCTAAATGGCCACCATGGTCACCACCCATCTTGAGGAGTTTGCCCCCTCACATATACGAATGTGCCACAAACAGGACTTTAATATCACCAACCATTTAGGGCTGGGCGATATGGCCTAAAATTCATATCGCGATATAATTTGAAGCACGTGCGGTAACGATATATATCACGATATATTCTTTTCTTCTGTATAACGTATTTTCCACACTTAAAATCTTTTAATTTTCTCAAAAATCGAGAGTGTGCCTTATGTATGAATTCTGGTTGTGCTTACTGACCTCGAACTGATTTGGGCAGAAATCTGTTAAAAATGTTTTAGTACAGCTTTGGTAAGCCGCACTGCTTGATGGATTGTCAGAGCATTACGGCTGCTGTAGTGAGGAGCTTCGCGGAGTAATCTGGGTCCAAAACTCCGTCTGTTTCAGGTCCCAAAGTCAAACGAACACTGAGAGTTAAAAACGGTCTAAATTCTTTCATCTTTAATTAAATCATCAGCGTTGCTGCTTTATCGGGTGTAACAATTAAGTTTAACATCCAGGCATCCATGAAAACAGAATTTATTAAATTTAACGGAGTTAGAAGTTAACAGGAAGTTAGCTCGCTAGTTTACACCTAAACATTTCATACCATGTTCTGACTGAGAGATTTTTGAAGCTAATTCAAACGTACAGCTCTGCTACCACTTCCAACATAAATGAAGACAGAAAACTAAACAGCAGTGATGTTTGCAGGGTTACTGAAGTTGGACTACCTGGTATATAATGTTGTGCTACGTGATTGCTAGCGACACAGCTATGTTAGCATAACATTAGCACAGTGAAGCTGGAGGATGAACGCTAACTTTTTTCCACTCGATAAAAGTTAACGTGAGGGATTCTGGTGGTCAGGGACAATTGCAGTCGCATAGCAGGATGCTGTACACGGGGCAAACTTCAGTCAGGAGAACAACTGAGATTATTCATCCACAATACGAGGTTAGTTATTAATATACTGCATTAAACAGACACTTTTTATTTGAGTTTATCAAAACTCTTTCAAAAAATCTTTCACAGGTTACACATTCTTGTCTAACCGGTCGTGGCAGATGGCCCCGCCTTGAGCCTGGTTCTGCTGGAGGTTTCTTCCTGTTAAAAGGGAGTTTTTCCTTCCCACTGTCCCTAAGCGCTTGCTTATACAGAGTCATCCGATTGTTGGGTCTTTACCTTGCAATATAAAGCGCCTTGAGGCGACTGTTGTTGTGATTCGGTGCTGCATGAAGAGAATAGAATTCAATTAATACCTTACAGGGGGTACTGAGTCATCTCGTGTCTTCCTGATGACGTTAAACCACACATGTTGTTTGTGAGTATTTTCATTCTTTTACTGGACCCATTCTTAATCTGTTGCCATTCTTTGGCCTGCACAAAATCATTTTGCTCACCTCACCTCATCAGTCTTTCATTTTGTGAGTGTGCATGTGTAAGAGAGAGATGTTTCTTCACTACATCTTTCCTTGGTTGCGTAGCTCATCAGACAAATCCCCACAGACAGGACCTCAGTTCCCCCACAGAGAGAGGCCTCATTAGGATTTGTTGCACAAACTGGAGAACGTTGACGGCTGAGGGAGCAACCAGGCCTCCTCTCCCGGGGACACGTGTCCCTTGCTGTGGCCTGACCCTGGAGTTCTGGGCCTTGTCGAATCATATTTGGCTCATACGCCTCCCAGTGTTGGGCTTAGTTACCTCTGAACTGGTTTCACTGGGGCCTGAATGGTAAACTGAGTTGAAAGTGGTACTAAATGGACAGGTTGTAGAGAAAACACAGCGTCACGCTCATGTTTCTCTCATGAGGCCTTTTGTTGTGTATCTCGCAGCCTGTGCTCTTACTCATCAGGAGTCAGGTGGTCTCTCTCACTTCAGATATGTGTATATGTTTTTTGTTTCTACAAATGATAATTAAATATCGCTATGCTGTATCGATTATTTATGTATTTCCCCCACACCTGATATTGGGTCACTGCATCTTTCATCCTTTCCAGTGCTTCAGCTCCATCAGCTCTGACATCCTAACCATTCTTTGTCCATTCAGTCATTATTACCTGACATATTTCCTTGATTACTAATAGCTGCCATCGGCTGCCAGTGTTTTAGATTGAAGGTGACCTACGTCCCGATGACAGAATGGTGTCTGATTACAGAAGCCAGCCAATGTCCAAATGTCTCAAAAGGGCTAAAGTAATTCCATTACTCGGCCGATCCACTGCAGTCCTTATAATAGACGTTTCTTTACTCAGCCATCTCCACATCATTCATGTTTGGCGATTAACATGAATGAAATGTTTATTTAAATCACTCCTATCTGAATACTAAGAACCAGGATTGACCTCCCCAGACGTCCTCCATAATGAGATGGGGACATGCAAACCTTTTTTGTGTCCCACTGCCAAGACTCTAAAAGCTTTGAATTTTGTTGCTGTGGGTTTTGCGGTTAGGGATATGTCTCACAGTCGATAAGAACTTAACTCCAGAGTTAAGCTGATAAAAGGTTAGCACACTGTTGCCCCTCACACATTATGCCACCTTATGGACTCCCTGTAAGCCCAAGGACAGCACAAGGCCACATTCCTCCAATGCTCGACTTAATCATTACTAACAGGTGACTGTGCCATGATCAGTAGATACAGTTCACCTCCCAACTAACCGCAGAGATAGCCACTGCAGGTGGAAAACAGTGTGCGACTGATCCATCAGCCGTTCTGTGTGAACAGCTTTGTTTCCCGATATGCAAAGAAGGACTTGTTTAAAAAATCAGGATGTGAGGGGTGTGGCTTGTACCATTTCAACTCGCACTTCGATGTTTTCCCAAACTGCTCAAATTGTCATTTTTGTCAGTTCCCAGCTGACCACCTGTATGAAACCTTTGTCATTACTCAACCTCGTCACACAGTATCGACTTTGACTGAACCTTTGGCTGGACCCTATAGAGACCCATAATGGAGACTTGTTGTGCCCTGAGGCCGAGCTGAGAAGCAGCGCAAGTGGAAAACTGGACTTAATGATCACAGATGGAGAACTTATTCAGATCCTGACGGACAAACACTTTCCTCATCTGGCTTTTTTGTCACTGCCTTACATTGTGGATTGTGCTGTTGCCCTGATGGCTGTTTCACGACACTGCTTTTGCTGGAAAACTGTTGGCCGTCATGATGTGCTATAAAGAAACTGGCACCACAAGCTTCCTGCACCACTTCTCCAGAAATGATCATTCTCAGGGGTGAACTTTACCGTTAATGCCCCAAGATGTTCAGAATAGCACAACTGCTTAGCTTAGCAGTTCCCATTTCAGGCTGGTTTTATATTTAAAAAATAAAGAAAGAAAGAAAAAAACTCATGCTAACTAGCCTACCATTTTTGGTAGCCCCCGCCCTACAGGTGCGACTCCAATTTTTAAAAAAATGTAAAACCTACTGTGTGGTTGGCTCCAGAGAGACTGACTTATACTCCGTGTACCACTTGGACGTGTTTTGGTCAGTGGACACTAATTATTCAAAGAGAAAATGAAGCTGTTCACCCAAGGCCTCAGACACACAAACCTAAACACCAATGACTGTAGAAAACATAGACGCCTAACAGCGCTGCAAAAAGTCTCTATCGCCCCCTGGTGTCTGCCTGCAGTACATGCCATAAACCCAGATGGGACTGGGGTCACACGACCAGCGGGTGTGTGGGCGGGACTGTGACGTCCCCACTCAAGTCCCGCAGACTCAGTGCAACACAGCAACTCCCACAAATGGGAAATTTTGGCTTCATTTTTGTACCGTGGGAGGAAGTGCAGCCAGGTCGTCCATCTGTAATGCTAAAGACCAGTCGGTGACTTCAGGGAGACATTTCTTGCCCTAACTAGTTGGAAAGTGGTTGCTGGTTGTCACTGGCTGAATCCTGTTGTGATTACTTTGTTCACTCGCAGTTGCAGAGAAGATGCCAAGATCTTCAAAGTAAAAGTTGTGTCTTCAGGTCTTTATACAGCAGACATACAGAGTCTGTACAGATACTTTGCTTATTAAAAATATTTTTCGGACTCGCACTGATTGTGCTGGAGGAACTTGCACAATTTACTTTTTTGCACACCAAGTTTTTTCTGTTTGGGTTTTTTTTTTTGGATCCAAATAAATGGATGCTGACCAATCATCAGCCATTTGTCTTTAGTGACCGCTGATTACAAGCAGGTCACTGACCGGCCTCTAGGCCTGTGAGACTGAGGTCTAATTTAATTTCACTAGTCTCACATCAGCTCAGTTTGACAGTGATTATGCTTTCAGTTTACGGTAGTGCGAGCTTCTTCTTTAGCTAATCTCAGTCTGAGTCTATGACAGGACATTATGTCACCATAATTTCCCAACAGCTGACCTCAGTTTGTGGTAAAGCTGAAATGTATCATAAACATGCAACGATGAGGTGGTGGTGTAGAAAGGGTGCACCGATCAGATATCCGTCCCTTTTATTTTCTCTTTGTCGTGTTTTATATCATCCCAGAGTTCCATCTGCTTTCTTGCCACAGAACAACTGAGAGAGACTTCATTAGTGACACAGACCAGAGAGGGTTTCTGATGGTGGGAAGGTGCTCCCAGGGAGCGAGAAAGGCCTGGGCCCAAGCTTCTAGCCCTGGAGGGTCTGTTGTAGGGATCAGATCACAGAAACGGGTGGAAGGGTGGAGAAATTGATGGAGGAAGGCTACAGCAGAGGGTGAGCTCCATCCATTACTTTTGTTTGACATGACAAAGACATTAGCTTGGCTTGGCTTCATCCATAAACTCGAATAAAAGGCTGTGTGCAGAGCTCCCGCCAAGCAGGCTGGGTTAACCTGGCGCCCTCCTTCTCTTTGTATCTCAGTGCCTCTCTCCTTCATATATCCATCTGTGCATTTCCTCCTCACCCACGCTCTTTCTTGCTTGTTTCTGAACGCACTCCCGTTTTCTGCTCTTTGTTAGCTGTTAGGGCTAGCTTTAGATAGCGACAGTCATTGTTTTTGCAGATTTTCATTGTTTAAAACCAAAAATCAGAGTTGAATTGTGTTGAACTTAAAGCAAACACAGGCGTAAAACATTATGTTTTGCTTATGCAGCCCACTACTGAAGACTCAGATATTTGTCTTTCTCAGCCAGAGAGTTTCCCGTCTTCCATGTGGATGAAAGCTGACGAAAAGCATGTTTATTGCGCTGCGTGCCGAGCTGTTATATAGACACACCTGCATGCAAACAATCACATATGGTGCATACGGTATATGCATACACACAGGCATGGGTGTACATACAGTATGCACACCATACATGTCAGCTTAACTGAACTGCAGGAACATTTGGCTTGCATTTCCTCGTTCCTTGGCAACCTATTGGCAGCTTCTGTGTTTCACTAAGTGTTAACTAGTGTTTCACTAAGGCTCATCGTCCTGTGGATGCAGTGAAGCTCTGAGTGGTTCAGCGTGCTCCTGGTCAGCTTCAGGCTGGCAGCTGTGGAAGCTGAAGGTTTACTAATGCCGCTCACTCGAGTGTTGGCAGCTCTTAAGCCCCCACGACTTGGGCTCTGTGGTTTGCACTGCATGATTTGTATTGGGTGGCTGTAGGATGTAAGAGCCTTGTATCTTTTTCTCATAGTTTCCACTTCTTCTTCTGTCCTTTTAGAGTAAGACACTTTTGGTTACTTTTTGTTAGGAGGGAGTTTTTCCTCCCCACTGTCACCATGGATACAGCTGAATGATGCTGAGGACTGCCAGTAATTAGCAGCGACTTGGATTCTGAACCTTTGAGTGCGGGGATTGTTTATGTTTCGGAAATCGATGACAGATGCTGTTGTTCTCAGACAGATAAAAATAAATAAATAAACAACTAATTTTCTTGGGTGGCCAATGGCCATTAAATACACACGGGCAGCCTGCCCAGGTAATGTTTATTTGTGGGAAAGACTTTGCCTGTTTCAGTTGTCCTGTGAGCTCTTTTCCTACCACGGTTATAAGTGTTATAAGTTATAAGTGCATCCAAACCTAATGTCTTGGCTCCAGCAAACACTCAGAATAAAGTAACATGTAGTTAGCTGAAAGATTGTCACAACACTGATTTTAATCTGCTGTCAGAATTTATGTTATGTTGAATTAATGTGCTTTAAGTGCTCCTTTTGGGCAGGTGATCTGAGGTACAGTGTGTCCTGCAGATTTGAATGGCAGGCTTCAAGTTCATTTAGGTTAAATGTTTAATAGAGTTGGGAACTAAAATGCAGAGTTGTTTTTTTTAAATAACTGTACTCCAGCTGTTACTGGCACCTCATGTCTCCACCCAGAGTGGGAGCAGTGACAGAAACGGCATGTTTTATGGTAGCGCTTAACACCTTTTCTTTACCCCAGGGTATTCAGTATTTAGCAGTGTGTGTATTTTTTTTCACTGCTGTTGCTGGTTTGCACTGCATTATCTATAAATATCACTTGGCAGTCCAACAGTAGGTCCATTACCGTGTTTTCTGTCGGTGCTACGTTGGAGTTGTTTTTCATTGAGGTTTTTGTTCTCGTGCCAGTTACTTGGTCTTCCCATTTTCCCCCAAACAAATTGCTTTTACTGGAAACATAAAATATGTAATTTCCTGCAAACTTAGCAGACATAAATGTTTGCACCAGAACATATCTTTAATAAAAGCAACATATGTTGGATTACCCTTTTTATTGTCCCGTGGGAAGATGGGGTCACTTGATATGGAAGCAAAAGAAATGACCCTCTAAATATGGATCCATTTTTTTAGATCTTCCTTTTTAGTTAATTAAATCATTCCTGTCCATAGAAAAGGGACCAGTCTGTTTTTTGCTGTCTTCTTTAGAAGCCAAAGCCTTTCTGCAACATGTGGCTTACAGCCAGAGAGCTGCCTGTGTGAATGCATCAGAGTCCCTGCATGCACAGATGGATGCACACATCTCTGGTCAGGATGTCAAGGCTTTACGCCGCCCTGCAGAGCTGTAGGCCCGAGTACCCCTGTCACCAAGTGCAGTCTCACTCAATTCATCGGATGTCCTCTGCTGTCAAGAGCATTCAACTGCATTGTGTATGTGTGTGTGAGACAATACGTGATTGTCTAGCTGTCCTTGTAGTTTTTGAACACACTTACAGGTATGCCTTTTTCTAAGTTTGACTTGGAGGGTTGAGGCTTGTTAACGTCGATCTGGTCTTTTGTTCGTTTGTATTGTTTTCAGATCGACGACAAACCTGCACGACTACTTTCTGAGTGCATGAGCAGCACGCAAGTGTTTCTGAAAGATCACAGAGGTCAAGGATTAGATTAAGTCATGGGCCATATAGGACATGTTAAAGTGTAGGGTTAGTGGAGGTGAATATCAGGTAATGTAGCGCAGTGCACACACATGCCACCAGAGGGCAGTATTGAGTCTTCAACAAGGAGCTGAGCTCAGTGAGCTGTGAAAAAAGCTACTGCGAGTAAGAAACTACGTTTTAAGTTTTGAAAGAGGGTAACATTATTAACTAGGATTCAGTTCAGCTCACTGACATGTCAACGGCTGTTACAGCAGCTATTGTTTACAGGTCATCCAGCAATATTGTGTGGAAGAAGACAGCGGTATCCCTAGCCCTTAATGTCCTAAATGTTGAAGAAAATGCTCAGTGTGGCTAACATTAGCACCGTAGTGTGGTTTAGCCAGTTTATACTACGATTATTCCCTTTTTATCAGTTCATCTATAGGCTCATTCATTTTTGCTGAATGTCAGAAAACTGGTAACATTCATCGGGTGTAATGTTTCAGAATCTGAAACCTAAAGATACTTTGTTTCTAATGTAATAAAAGCAAAAAGATTGCAATTTTAGATAGTCTAAAAATGTAATGAATGATATACCTTTCAGTATTAAATCTGACCATTTAATCACTCTGTTACTCTATTGTCTCAGCTTTAGTTTGTCTAGCTTTAATTTACTCACCGAAGGACTCAAAAACAACACATTTCGGTACACTGTATACTGTGTATATTGTTGACCTTGAATCTTGCTCTGCTGCTGTACTGCTCTGGAGTTGAATTTTCACAGAAGCATCTTTTCCACTTGTTACTGAACTGCTTCATATTCTGTGAGCAATATCTGGTGTTGTCCTTTTTCTGCTTAGTTAGTGCTGTTCTGTGTGTTTTTGGAAAACTACCACTCAGAATTTTATTAATCGTGAAGTGGTGCAGCACGTGGACAGGAAGGGCCCATCAAATTTGGATGCATCTGGATTACTTTCTCTAAAACTGCTGAGTACGCATCGGCCTTTGCTGTGTCGGCACTTTGAGTTTCCTTCTAGTTCCGCCTGCATTTGCTGTCATATTGCCACTGATTGACAATAAATATGATAGATGTGCTATTACTTGAGACCTTAAATGCATTTTGTAAAAGACCCTTAAAGGAGCCATGCACCCAAATGGCCAAAACGTGATCTGCTTTGCTTTCTGTGTTGCCTGGATGCACTAAAACTCCCACTTTAAAAAACTGTGATAAAGACACAGTGAAGTGTTGCACAGACTGTTCTGCCTCTCTGTCTCCTCATATATACACAGATCTAGAGCAGGGCAATATGACCAAAAATATTTATCACGATATACATTTGAAAATTTGCGATAACGATATAACTGACGATATAATTGACACGAGACAAAATACTTTACAACTCCACAACTTTATTAGTGCAAAAAACCCACCAATGTATTTTCACTTAAACAAGCAGCTGTTTTCTATTTGCATTAAAGTTATATAAAAACTGGCTAACATATCCTCAGCATAACCATGTATAACATCCACAAAACTTAAAAAGAGGTTATACACACACAATACGGTAATATTGTGTTGAAGCACAGTACGTATCACTCCGCGAGGCTCCGCCTACGATAGCCGTAATGCTCCGACAATCCATCAAGCGGTGCGGCTTCGTAGCTTAGCAAAGTTGCACTAAAGCATTTGACAGATTTTCGAGCGCCGTGTACATAAACTCGTTTCGAGGTCAGTAAACACAACCAGGATTCATACATAAGGCTCACGGGATTATAAGGGGCTCTGTCGACTTTCAGAAAAATCAAAGGACTGATTTTAAGTGTGCCGTATTTTCCAAACAACACGGTAATAACGACGCCGGCTAGCATGCGCTACCAAAAATAGTGCTTTGTTGTCATTCAACGATCCACTTTCGCCCTTCTCATTCTCCGAAAAACGCCATGTGCGTACAAAAACAAAGGCACTGCGCATGCGCGTTTTACCCATATTCTATCGCCACATTTCATTTTCTTTTTGTTGCCCAACATTACACCGGTATTACCGTGAACGGTATGATATGGCCCAGCCCTACACAGATCTAGGAATTATTGCAAAATATTCTTCACAGGCGTCTGCTGGTCATGTTGTTTTGTTCTTACTGTGCAGAAATAGAATAGAATAGAAAAATGCAGCTTACTCTCTGTCCCACTTGGGTGCACTTGTGTCTGGCCTCTGTGTCTGGCGCCCCCCCGTGTGCGGCAGCCTGTTACAGCAGCTCTGCTCATTCTGAGTTTCTTTCTTTCTTATCTTTTTTCTCGTAATTTTTTTTATAACTAACGTATTAGTAATTAGACTCTGCAACCATGTTCTACCGTTTTGTGCTAGTCCTGGTCGTTTTTCTCAGTTTATTTCTACTTTTTTCACCCGTGTCTGGGGACCCAGAGCAGCGATCCTTTGTTTACAGTAAGGATCAGCTGTTAGCGCTGCGTCCTGCAGCGGTACTGCCGGCGGACAGACCCGACATTCCCAGCGAGCTGAGGAGGAAAAGACGGGGGTGTCGTGCTGGGAAGGAGCGCCGTCGCCCGAGAAGGAGACGTTATCGACCATCTCTTCCTTCTGTAATTATTGGAAACGTAAGATCTTTGCCCAGTAAGATGGATGAGCTGACGTCGCTAACCTGGTCACAGAGGGAGTACCGGCAATGTAGCATCATGATGCTAACGGAGTCGTGGCTAACATCGCTAACTCCGGACACGAGCGTGACACTACCGGGATTCCAGCTGCTGCGAGCGGACAGGACCAGAGACAGCGGTAAGAGGAAAGGAGGGGGACTGGCAGTTTTTGTGAATGACAGATGGTGTAACCCGGGCACATCACTGTAAAAGAGCAACTCTGCAGCAGAGACATTGAGCTGTTAGCCGTTAGCATGCGTCCGTACTACCTGCCCCGGGAGTTCTCGCATGTTATCCCGATAACAGCGTATGTCCCCCCCTCGGCCAACGCGGATGCAGCCTGTGACTCTCTCCACTCTGTGGTCAGCAGACTGCAAACACAATCACCGAGAGCCCTTCTCATAATATCAGGGGACTTCAATCATGCCTCACTGGACTCCACACTGCCCACCTTCACCCAGTATGTGACCTGCCCAACCAGAGACAATAAAACACTGGACTTACTGTATGCCAATGCAGAAGAGGCATACAGTTCATCACCTCTCCCTCCCCTGGGCAGATCTGATCACAACCTGGTGCACCTTGTCCCTGTGTATGAGCCCTTAGTGCGCAGGGAGCCACCAGCCACCCACACAGTACAGAGATGGTCGGAGGAGAGCGAGGAGGCTCTTAAGGATTGTTTTGAGTCGACTGTGTGGGAGGTGATTTGTGATGACCACGGAGAGGACATCGACAGCCTTACTACATGCATTACTGACTATATAAATTTCTGTGTGGATAACACCGTCCCTACAGGACTGTACGGTGTTTCTCCAACAACAAACCTTGGATTACCCCAGAAATTAAAACTGTCCTCAAGCAGAAGAGGAGGGCCTTCAAATCCAGAGACAAAGAGGAGTTGAAAAGGGTGCAGAGAGAGCTGAGGGGACTGATAAGGAATGGGAAGGACAGCTACAGGCAGAAGATGGAGAACCAGCTTCAACAAAACAACGTTGGTGAAGTCTGGAGAGGCCTCAGAACCATCTCGGGCCACAAACAGCAGAACTCTCTGCCTGGGAGGGATGTGAGGTGGGCAAATGAACTGAATCATTTCTTCAACCGATTTGATTCAGCCATGAGGCAGTCTGCAACATCGGCTGCAGACTCACCCACCCCCACTGCTGCTGTTCCACCTCTGACACCTCAGACACTTCACACCTCCTCTCCTCACCCTGCTCACTCCTCCCCACCCCCAACAACAGCATCCAATACACACTCAACACAAGGCTCCAGCCTGTCTCTCTCAACCACCCAGGTTAGGAGGGAACTGAGGAGGATTAATGGCAAGAAGGCAGCGGGCCCAGATGGCATCAGCTCGAGGGTCGTCAGGTCCTGCGCGGACCAACTGTGTGGGGTGATGGAGCACCTCTTCAACCTGAGCCTGAGGCTGGGAAGAGTCCCACAGCTCTGGAAAACCTCCTGTGTTGTACCAGTGCCAAAGACTTCACGCCCCAAGGACCTCAACAGCTACAGGCCGGTGGCTCTGACATCCCACCTGATGAAGACCCTGGAGCGGTTGGTCCTGGCTCAGTTTCGGCGCCTGGTGAGCTCATCACTGGACCCACTTCAGTTTGCCTACCAGCCTGGCATTGGAGCGGATGATGCCGTCATTCACCTCCTACATCGTTCCCTCGCTCACCTGGAGACCGCTGGAAGCACTGTGAGAATCATGTTCTTTGATTTCTCCAGTGCCTTCAACACTATTCTTCCCTCGGTCCTGAAGGACAAGCTGGTGAACTCTGGAGTGGACCATCACCTCACTACCTGGATTTTGGACTACCTCACCGACCGACCACAGTATGTGAGGACTCAGGGCTGTGTGTCGGACAGGGTCGTCTGCAGTACGGGGGCCCCACAGGGAACGGTTCTGGCTCCGTTCCTCTTCACCATCTACACTGCAGACTTCTCCCACAATTCCACCCAGTGCTTCCTGCAGAAGTTCTCTGATGACTCTGCAATAGTCGGCCTCATCACTGATGGGGACGACAAGGAGTACAGAGGACTGACCCAAGACTTTGTGGACTGGTGCCAGCTGAACTACCTCCAGATCAACGCCAGTAAAACCAAGGAGCTGGTGGTAGACTTCCGCAGGCACAAGCATTCTCCACTGCAACCACTGAACATCCAAGGTATGGACATTGAGGCTGTGGACAGCTACAGGTACCTTGGTGTTCATCTGAACAACAGACTGGACTGGACTCATAACTCAGACGCCCTCTACAGGAAAGGGCAGAGCAGGCTGTACCTGCTGCGGAGACTCAGGTCGTTTGGAGTGGAGGGCCCACTCCTGAAGACCTTCTATGACTCTGTGGTGGCTTCTGCTATCTTTTATGGTGTGGTCTGCTGGGGCGGCAGCATCTCTGCCGGGGACAGGAAGAGACTGAACAGGCTGATCCGAAGGGCCAGCTCTGTGCTAGGATGCCCTCTGGACCCAGTGGAGGTGGTGAGTGACAGGAGAACGGTGGCTAAGCTGTCATCACTGTTGGACAACATCTCCCACCCCATGCAGCAGACTGTGACAGCACTGAGCAGCTCCTTCAGTGGGAGACTGCGGCACCCACGGTGTGAGACGGAGAGATTTCGCAGGTCTTTCCTCCCCACTGCTGTCAGACTCCACAATAAAGACTTTAACTGATCAAACACATACATCCACACATGTGCAATAACACTAAGTGCAATAATCTTTTCTGTCATCGTTGTATTTTTACTCAGTTGTATATAGCATTTGTATTCTATTTTTATCTTATTGTATATTTATTTTATTTTATTCTACTGTATATAGTATTTTATTTTATTCTATTCTGTACAGTTGTGTACTGTATTTATTCTTATTGTATCCTAATTTTTGCCTCATAACTTTTGCACTGTCCACTTCCTGCTGTGACAAAACAAATTTTCCACGTGTGCTGTCAGCTGTCAGCAGCAGTGATCTGGCCTGAGCTGTGCCATCCCAGCAGGTTTACAGACCTCTGCAGACTTGCTGCTTCACTCGGTGGCCTAACTGTGATTTGTGGACTCGATGTCGTTTGGGTCGAGCACATTCTCGTTTGTTAACCGCTTCAGGTTAATGTTGTGCAATTTTCTGTGACACCACCGTGTTGAGTGTGATTTACGCCCAATTTAAAACTTGATAATGTGCTGATTTAGTATTTGGACTCCACAAACTATATCACTTTCCACACTACCTACATAAACTGGCTGGCTTAGCTCCTGTATTCACATCTGTGTCGTGTTTTGCTGTTTGGCCTTCCCAGAAAGCTGGAGCATAATTGACTGTAGGTTCAGCATTGCTTAATAGCTTAATAACAAGAAGTTATTTCTCCCAATTCTCCTGAATCTGTCAAATAATTGCTTATTATTGTAGTGCACTGTCACGCGCACTTCTTCTTCCCATACACCTCCATCACACCCTTCCTCTCCGGTTACAGAATCAGTGCTGGCTTTGTTTTTCTAATAATCACTTAGGCCTAAATCACAAAGGTAGGAGGTCACTACAACTTCCCCTGTGGGGTTGGTTTAAGTGGCCCTTAGCCCGGCTACAGTAGCTAATCACAGGGATTTATAGAGTGCATCGCGGAGAGGCCGGACAAACCTGGGGAAAGTTCGTGGCACCCTGCTGCAGGTGTTACAAGCCTCTTTTCTTGGTGCCGTCTTTCCTCCCCCTCCCCTTCTATTCTAGCTGCTGATGGCAGGCAGCTGCTTGTTCTTCACCTACTGGGGCTCTGTTGGTGGAACATAATGCTGGCAGCACCCTCCTCCTCATCCTGTTGCTGGTCATTCCCGTGTCCGGAAAGTCCTCCACATAAAGCTTTCATAATTACATTGATCTTGAGGGGGCCTTTTACGACCTGCTGACGCATTCAATCACATTTCAGCATGGCCCTTGTTAAGGGCGGCTTTTCCCCTTCTTTTTAAAGCATATTCCAAGTTCACGTCCAACCGTTTGTACTTCTCATGTTTCTGATAATTGGGATTTTTCACATGGGCCTGAAGGAGAAGGATGAAAATTAGAGGATGGGAGGAAAGAAGAACAAGAGGGGAGCCCTGTGGATGGACAGGGAGCAGGGTCGTTGCTTAGCTGAGAGGACGGCTGTCAAAAAAACAAAACTGCAGAGGCGTGTAATACAAGATCCAGATGTTGAAACCCTCCAGCAAACAGCCCGCCCCACCGTGTTCATGTCTACTGTACATAATCGTAAGTCTCGATTACATTGCACTGACAGCATCTCAGCACTCTTTGGTATCACTTGTTTTCTCACCATCATCTGTGGAGCTGCTCTGTTTTGCTTCCAGGCTTAACTACAGGAAGTGTTTTTAGGCTCCAATGCCCCCCCCCCCCCGAATTTCCCCCCGATCACGTCGTCGGTCTGGTTTGAGTGAGCACAACAGCGGGTCAGAGCTAATGAGCTCGCTGGGATCTAAGAGCAATGCCATCTATAGGCATTCACCCCCAGCCTGTGCCAAATGCCGAGCGCTGAGAAGCCTTGATACGGGGGGGGCTGTAACAGAGGGAAATCTTAAAAGGGGCTTTTTGGGAGAATTGAAATCACATTGTTGTTGTTGGCCTCAAGAAATGCCAAATAAATCCAGATAAAACTTGGATGAACCGCTCCCAAGAAGTCAAGGTGAGCAAATTCTTTCTCCACTTCCCTTCTCCTGCCTTCACTTTTACCCTCCCCCCATTTTTCCCCAGTCCTCGTTTTCCGAGAGTAACCTTTGCCATGAGAGGTCAGAGCTGTGTTTCCAACAGGATGACCTTCGGTAATGAGAGGGCAAGTTAGAGACTGACCTGGAAGCGCATTGTTCATCCGTCCTGGGAACACAAACAGTAATAGTGCGAAGGCACACAGGAACAGCTGCACGGCTGCAACGTCGCATTCTCCGGCCTGTTCTTTCACCCATCCATCATTTCACTGCAGAAACAGAAACATATAAACAAGAAGCACATCTCCTTTACTCATGTGACATCAGAGGGCTGTTTCTGTCTGCCTGACTGTTGAGAGCATGCTGCTGCCCGTGGGTATATCAGCACTTTCAGGCACAACACTGCTGGCTTCATTATTCTCATAGAAAAAGTGTTCTGACCAACCAAAGCCATTTCAGCCGGCACCAATATGATAACAATAAACCATAAGATAAGCTGGGTTTCGTGGGGCCAATAAGAAGTATGTCAGGACAGTTATTTGGTGAGTTGCTGGGGCTTTCAAGTCAGTGACGATGTCCCAGTTAACCCAGTAAGGAATGCACCTGTATATCAGAAATGCTAAAATATACTTGTTCTTCCTGTTTTCATGAGCCAGCTCTGTTTTTATGGGTTTTTTCCTGTAACATGAAGATGCTACAGGCGAGTCTAACATGAAGCTCGAACCGTTCTTACACACAGCGAGCAGCTGCGAGACGGGGCTGATACAGAGATGGTGAACTCAGATGCTTTCCTGGCGCTCACGGCATCGGCGCTTGTTACTGTAATCGTGATGCAAAGCTGATGTAAAGCCAACAAGGGTCCTTTTATTGGAGCACCTGTTCGACAAGTTTAAGCATGAAGGAAAGTGCGTCTTCAGCTGCACTCGTCCTTGGTGGTTTGTGTCACGTGATGGAGATAAAGTAAAAGCTGTGTTTATGCAGAAACCGTTAGCTTAGTTTGATACGGGCTTTAACCCTGACAGCTGACAGCAGCTCTACTTTCTGTGGCGGAGACATATCGACTCATTACTGCTAATTCTAAAAGGCACGGAGAGCACAAACATCAGAGAAGACGTTCATTGTAATGACTCAGAGAAGTGGACGAGGTCTCGCAGACCCCCTCAGTACAGCATCCAGCTATAAGAATTTACCCCTCTCAGCTGTGATGGAGCGTAAACCATCCATAGAGGCAAAGCTATTTTTTTGTATCGTGCCATAAGTTATCCATCTTAACACAGGAGTCTGTGGGCATTGATACAACAGTCATAACATTATGGCCACCTGTGTCATGTTATGTTGGTCTCCTGCCAACGTCACGTCGAGGCATGGACTCCACTATATTCACCACGAAGAAAACTGATGTTAAAAATATGGAAACATGGCAGGAAATATCAAAAATATGTTCATGTATTATTAAAATATCACAAATTAACATTTGAAAAACAAATGGATTGCAGCTGAAAAGTGTGGTGCATTATGAATGATGCACATTGTTTGAAAATTTCAGCTTATCCAGGAAACACTGAGGCGTTAAAAGGACAGTCGAGAGAGATGATGTCTCCAGTGAGTCCTGGGTCTACTCGCAGGCCTCTTCCTGAACACCTTTACCCAGGAGGCTACTGCCTCAGCTGGCTCCGTTCAATGTGAAGCCTCTGTTGAATGGCTGAACTCATCGCCCTGCGCTGGAGAGCCCATCCACCATTCAGAGAAAACTCATTTCTGCCACTTTTATCTGCAGTCTCGTTCTGTCACCTTTGAAAGAACTAAAAATCCAAAGAGGTAAAGTCCGTATAATAATAACCACTAGTGGTCAAAAGTATTACAACACCCCAATTTTTCCAGTTATTTATTGCAATTCAAGTCATTCAGACGAATGAATAGCTTAAAGGGTACAAAGGTAAAAGTGGTGAACTGCCAGAGGTTAAAAGGTAAGGTTACCCTTAAAAACATAACGCAGGTTACCCATTTAAAGCTCGTCTGCCTGTCAAAGTCACTTAAACCCTCATGTTTGCCCATTTTTCCTGCTTCCAACACCTAAACCTAACCCAACACGTCAACTTTGAGGTCAAAAATATTGACTTGGTCTCAAATATATCCCACCCACTAACAGGTGCCATGATGAAGAGATAACAAGTGTTATTTATGTGACCTATCAGTGCTCAAAATGTTATACCTGATTGGTGTATACGGCGAGCTGAGCGTGACAGTTCCCTCTCACTGATACCGTAATCTGGCACCTTATGCATAAATGAAAAGTTCAGAAACTGTCATGAAAGTTGTGCAATATGAAAACAAAGGTATGAACTGGGTAACTTTTACCCAGTTAAAAGGAATCTGTTTCTTTGTTACTCTCCTCGAGCACACGTTTTTGATAGAAATGGCACTTTTGTGATCTCTGAATCCCAGCTTGCTGTTTATCTGATGTTAGAATAAATGTTCCACCCACAGTGTGGTGGCAGGTGTGTCTGTGGGTGAGTACGTGCTTGCCTCTACATGTCAGAATCGGAATCAGAAGGGCTTTATTGTTGTTGTACTTTGCAATACAATACATGTGGGTATTCATCTGTGGCTCTTACCCCTAGCACGCTGGTCACAGTATTCAGAGCGTGTAAAGGTTGGCTTTTAAACTTAGTGATGGGATTAAAACTAAAGGCTGAACTCGTTGGTTCAGACTAACCCCCCCCCCTCCTGTGTTCACTGAACGTCTTTCATCACCATAGCCTGTTTTGGTCTCGCTCTTCCCTTTCCTGTCTCGCTCTCCACCGCTGCTTTCATCGCTGGAGATGTCCCATGTTGATATCCGCATGTCATTTGATTCAGACTTAATCATTTATTCTTCTTTTAATGTTGTTGCCATTTGAAAGATTCCTGGTCCCGTGTGGTGTCCTGTGTGACTTTCAGAAGCAATTTCCATATGTGGCATGGGATCGAACAGCTGAAAAAAGGCACAAGTGGAGCGAGGCTAGATGCTTCTTGGCTGGCATCCATAAACTGCAGAAATTACTAATCTGCTTGCACAGCCTGCTGCGCTTCTCTCTTCCTTGACTTTGGAGTAGTTGTGAAACAGAGTGTCCCTGCAAAGTCTACTTATTGACCTGCCCGTGGAAAACATCAGCCAAGGAGAAAGGGAGACTGAGTGAAAATTGCAAAGTGGCAATCGTTGCATTGATCCTTATTGTGAGAAGGCGACATCTTCAGAAAGGCTGCTCGGGTTTGAGTCCGTCCCATCGCACAGAGAAGAGAGTGTACTCGAGCATTTCATGCTCTTCATTTTATGCTTGAAAGCAGCACACTGACGGGACAGCTTAAAACCTTCATTTGTGCCAAATAACCCAGTAAGCTTGCTGGAATCCTCTTACTCATTTACATCATCTGTGAAAATAAAGAAAGAGCCAGGTGTACTCTAGACGAGTTCCTCCAGAACAAGTTCAGTCCAACTGGTAGCCTGTGGTTAAACACCGCTCACGAAGATCAGCATTCATCCTTTTTGGGCCCAAAGTGATTGTGAATAAAATTACGACTAAATGGTTAGAAAGCAGCCTGTGAGTGTGGATCTGTCCCTTTCTTTAAAGCTGATCAATGTGAAATAATTAATTTTCAATTAAATTTTATTTATATAGCACCAAATCGCAACAACAGTCGCCTCAAGGCGCTTTATATTGTACAGTAGACCCTACAATAATAGATACAGAGGAAAAACCCAGCAACCATACGACTCCTATGAGCAGCACTTTGGCGACAGTGGGAAGGAAAAACTCCCTTTTAACAGGAAGAAACCTCCGGCAGAACCAGGCTCAGGGAGGGGCGGGGCCATCTGCTGTGATTGGTTGGGGTGGGAGAAGGAAGACAGGATAAAGACATGCTGTGGAAGAGAGACAGAGATTAATAACAAGTATTCAGTGCAGAGAGGTCTGTTAACACATAGTGAGTGAGAAAAGTGACTGGAAAAGAAAAACTCGATGCATCATGGGAATCCCCGGCAGCCTACGTCTATTGCAGCATAACTAAGGGAGGATTCAGGGTCACCTGGTCCAGCCCTAACTATATGCTTTAGCAAAAAGGAAAGTTTGAAGCCTAATCTTGAAAGTAGAGATAGTTTCTGTCTCCCGAATCCAAACTGGAAGCTGGTTCCACAGAAGAGGGGCCTGAAAACTGAAGGCTCTGCCTCCCATTCTACTTTTAAATACTCTAGGAACAACAAGTAGGCCTGCAGTGTGAGAGCGAAGTGCTCTAATAGGGTGATATGGTACTACAAGGTCATTAAGATAAGATGGGGCCTGATTATTTTTGTCTTATATTCTAAATAAAGTGGAGGGGGCAGTGTACCTGCCAAAGCATCCTTCGGTAACATTTAGCGAGATATCGAATCCTGAATTGCTCCTGACGCCTTCATTGGTGTGTGAATGTTGGATAGGAAGAAAAGTGCTTGTATGAATGTGTGAATGAGGCATGTATAAAGGGCTGTGAGTTCAGTTTTAGGTGGTGACCAGAATAAGTGAGCAGTCCTAGTTTGAGCAGGTCTGTCTTACACAATGCAGGAACACAAATGTTGACTGTGTCAGTCGGGGACTGGCTGACCCGGAACCAAAGCAGGAATGAAGACTTGAGTGCCGACTTGTCTGTCTGGAGATGGTTTTCACTCAGAGGGAAGGAGTCTACGATGCTCACGCATTGCTCAAATTCCTCCCCTTGTGTCATCGCCGCTAAAGCAAATAGCGGCTTAGGGGGAAGGATTCTGCCACTGAATCAACACAGTGTCTTCAGCAGTTCAAAGGGAACATTTTCACAATTGCGAAAAGGTAGGAATTTTGGGAGTTGTCCCATTTAGTTCCTGTGAAGCTGTGACTCAGTTTTTTTGACGAACCCCTGCATTGGAACGGTGCCTCTGCCTTTATATTTTGGAGAAATTGCGAGGTACTGGGAGGGAGGTACCTTGGATTCGAGCGACTTCTTTGGAAATGAAAGTTGACTGTGACTCGAGCCATCGGATTAATTGGTGTATGCATGGTTGGCGAAGGCCTAGCGGCGACCTGGGGTTGATGGGAATTGCCTGTGAGATACTTGCATGTCTGAGCTCTTTCCACACCAACAGGCTGTCACATGATCACAGTAAGCATCAGGGAAAAAGGCAACAGCGTGATGACAAAGGGCAGAATTTTTGCTAACTGAACCTCGTGATTTTGATTTTTAACATTTGCAGTGAAGGGTCTTCATATCTAATGTATTTAAATGACAAAAACAGGAAGGATGTTCTTCATTGAGAGGAATCGATGCTTTGATTGTCTTTGGGCCTTTCGGAAGCTTTGAGGTAGAAAAGAGTTTTCTTTTAAAGACTGCTCTCAGTGGGAGGGGGGTAAATGCTACCCCTCCAGTGTTGGAGTGTGGGGAGAAACTTTAAGCTGTTATGTTAGGATAAATGGGTCCGTCTAACCCGAGGCCGTTGCTCAAAACGAACTAAAAGCTTCCTCGTCCGTCCATATTTAACCCCCTCTGTGGCGACCACTCTCTTCATCTTCTCTCTATCGACACACACCTTAGTAACTGCTGATGTGAACCATATGCTGCCTTTGAATGGCCTTCTGTTCTGCTGAGCCCTTGCACATACTCAAGGTCATATCATGACCTTGTTTCTAGGCTACCTGCTAACCTCCCAGGACCGGCGTCACGGGGCAGGATAATGCCTTCCTGTCCTGCTTCCTGCTATCCGGCCTTCTCGTCTAATCTTCTCTGTACCTGTTAAATCATCACCTAAAATCTCTGCGGTATGAAGCTGCATTTTTTTCTGTCAGTGGGCCTAATCTTCACAATAAGGTGACCTTTGCAGACCTTATTAACAGACCCGCGAGTGGTGTGACCTCTCAGCTTTGAGGTCGAGGGGAAGGAACAGACTTGTAGATTTTGCCTATTTCGGTCTCTGTGTTTTAATTTTTTTTTTACCAGACTCTCTTTTATTGTCTTACACTTAAAAAATTTTTTCTTCCATGGATTCCTTGAAAAGCTTATTTCCAGCAGTGATTTTCAAGGAAAATTGGCACCGGTAGTCTTTCCTATTTAAGGCATAGATGGATAGCACTTGCTGCTGATCTTTAACTCAGTGGAGTCGTTTCTTTCCAAAGGGAGCCGATTTTCATTTTATTTTGTACTGTGTTTCAGAGCAATGTTGTCTGTGTGTCCACAGATTGACCGGTGTCTCTGAGGGCTTTGAGAGTGTGGCCGCATAAACAAATGCAGAGCACGGTGCATCGTCATCTTGCAGGTAAGGCATGTAGCTCTGCACACCATAAAGTTCACATCAAACTGTAGTTCTGAGGGACGTCCTGTTGTACATTTCCTTCATTCAGTAACTGAGTGTGGTTTAAACCCAAAATGACTGTGATGATCAGTCTGCACAGTGCTCCCTTTGCCACGTGTTGCTTTATTAACTCGGCTAATGTGATGTTCATTATCGTCTGTATTTTAATATTTCCCACCAAGAGGCAGAGGTATTAGCTAAGGCTGGCAGGCTGAACTGAGCTGTGTGGGTGCATCACACATATGACCTGTAATATGTTTTATCCATCAGTTTGTGTTTTTTCATCAACATGTTTTACTAAGATTCAAAGTGTTTATTGTCATGTGTCACAAGAGAAAAAGGGCATTTCTCTGTGCAATGAAATCCTTTCTTTGCTGTCCACCCACAGATGCTGATTAATATATACAACAGGAATAGAACTGAAGATAGAAAAGGAGACAAAATATGGAGGTGTGAAACAGAGATGTGTGCAAAAGAACTATAGCTTAAGAAGACAGGAACGGGTGTGGCACTATATTGAATGTAGATACATATAAGGCAAAAACCTGAGCTTGGAAGTCAATATTTGGTACAATCATCTTTAACACAGCCTGAACTCTCTGCTTCTCACGTGTGAAGTTATCTTCAGGAATAGCTGTCCTCTCCTCTTCAGGACATTCAACGCTCGTCTTTGTTTGGCTGCTTTTGTTCGGTTCTCTGTCAGGATGATCCCGCTCTGCTTCAGTAATGTCGAGGTCTGCACTGTGTGCTTGTTTTCTGTCCAGGCGTGCTTTTACTGCACGCAGAGTGTTTGGGGTCATTGTTATATCAAAAAATGAAGCCACGGGTCAATCAGATACTTTCTAGATGATTTGTAGTGTCAAAATCTGATGGTACTTTTAGTCATTCATAATGACATTAGTGTTTTTGAACTTGCCAGCACCTCTGACCGAAACGCCCCCACCATGTTTTACAGACGGCTGTAGAGCTCTCAGTCTGTGCTGACTTTCCTCCTTTTTAATCGCTCCAACAAACCTGTGTGTTGCAGCCTCCCTTCCACCTTTCGTAGATTAAACTGAAGAATCTACAGTGTTGTGTTTAGACATGAGTTAGAAGTAGTTTTTATTAGGGCTGCCACGATTAGTCGACTAGTCACGATTACGTCGACTAGTAAAATCGTCGACAACTGATTTAATAGTCGACGAGTCGTTTGAAGCTTTGTAAGATCCCCAAAGACGCAGGAATAAGTAGTAGGATTTAAGAGTGTAATAACGGACTGAAACAGAAGATGGCAGCACTGCATGTACAAGGATGCCAGCTGCCGTTAAACCCCGAAGAAGAAGAAGTAGCTCTGTCCCAGAATTCATAGCGCAGCCCAGCTCAGTTTCCAACAATGGCGGCAGCTAGTTAGTTTTAATATTACTCTTATTATTCTTTCTGGGTCACAAAATAAACGTTTAATATATTTTCAGGCGAGAATGTAGCTGTGTAAACCTCAAATATCTGCTCAGTTTATCAAGACACCACATACTTTCAAAAGCGCTCCGACGTTTTCGGAGACGTCTGTTACCCACTAGCTCGATAGCGAGCCGGGGGCAAGGTCACTAGAGCCGTGAGAACACCGGACTCCCGGCAAATCGTTTTCAAACCCACCGCCGTCTTTCGCTACTCAGGTTAAACATGATATATGAGTCACTTAGATAACTTAAAAATGTTATTGTTTGACTTTTTTTTTTAGTATTTTATTTGTTCCTGAGTAAATCGGTTTGGCTGAGATTAAAGTTATAGTTTTTACACAGCTGAATAAACATCAAGCAGACAGCTGATTATCAGAAGTGTGAGATGCTGGAGAATTTACTCCGGTGTCCTGTTATATTTTAGATAGCAAGGAGTTTATTAAACTTCACCGAAACAATCTGCAAATTTCATTAAAATTTAATAAACTATCATCTTGTCTTTATTGTTAGTTAGCACAGACCTTAAACACTTAAAGCTGTAAGCTAATGATAGTTATATAAGAGCAGATGCTGCTGGTGCAATAAGCTGTACATTTTACGTCCAATGGATGATGATCTGATTAGTCGACTAATCGCAAAAATAATCGGTGACTAGTCGACTATCAAAATAATCGTTTGTGGCAGCCCTAGTTTTTATGTCTGGGTGATTCATAGGTCTGTGTTAAATGGCTAAACCAACAAAAAGAAAACCCCACATTCCTCTGAAAACGGTCTGGGCTGGACCATGGATGAGTGAAAAAGCTGCCGGTTTCCAGAGAAAATCCTGCAGAACTGTTGCTCGGGATCACTTTAAAAATGAGAAAAGGGTATGGCACCCAAAATGTAGAGCAGTAAGGGCTGTCTCAAGACTTCCTCACACTGAAAATAAAACAGTTCAAATAACCACATTAGTAATTAGTAATATTTGTTCTGTAGTTCCATTAAAATGCTTCCGAGTGAATCAGAATTGAAATAATGAGATAGGGAGTAACTCAAAGTACGCTGGTAGACTGAGGCTGGGTAATTATGGAAAAATGTCATCACGATAACTTTATTGTGATAAATATACTCTTGAACAGTTAATAGAACTTTATTATTAATGAATAACACGCACACACGGATATTATAACAATATATTTAATTACATTACAACCACACGATTGGTTCGGCACTGTTCTCACAGGTGTTAATATTAAACCATGGATACAGTTCTGCAGACTTTGTGTGTCTTTGTATATTACAAGTTGTTTTCCTGTTGTTTTATCAGCCGTGTACAGCTGATGAAGAGGGAAGTTAGTGATATAAACCACACTGTTATTTGTAGCTGCCTATAAACATGTTTAGTTTTTACCACGGGAGTTGGAGGATTGACCGGTGTTTGCAGTCGGCCTCATGTGGCCACCGGGGGCGGTTGTTTTTGGCACTTAGACTTGTCTAAGGGTGCTGTTGGATCAGTAACTGCTCTTCTGTCTGTAACTGCTCTTTGGAAGGTAATGATAACAATGTCCACAACAAAACTGTAAGCTGGTGTTTAATCAGGGCTTTTTTCCAATTCAAGTGCAGTATTTTTTTTCACGAGGTCCTAATTTCAGCTTTCCTGCATGACGTCATGTCAGCAACCATTTAAAAGCATGAACCTCTAACTAACCAACAATCAGAATGGGAAAAGTCGGGACCCTTTCATCAGTGTCCTGTAATCACGAGCAGTCTAATAAGGAAAACATGCACGGAGGGAAGAACTGCTCTGTAACGCAGCTATTGCTGGACCTCTTCATTTCCCCCTGCCTCTGTATGGCGAGTTCAGACAAGCTTCTAGTTGAAGGGGAGGATGTTTGTTCTTCACCGCGCTACAACTGGGTCAGTGAGTGAGGTACAAGCTGTTTATCCATGGCTCACAGTGCCCCCATACACCCCTATGATGGATTCATGGCTTCTCTTGGAAAAAACTTGTCTCTCATTTTTTGATATTTTTAAAATGGCTTTCTGGCTACGCTGATGTGCAAATGAAGCTTAATTTTTATTTCAAAACATTTGCAATGATTTGTGGTCATAGCTCTGTGTGGTGGGGTATGACCAGTCCCACCGAGAACAACGGTATAGACAGAGGATCAACTGTATCTGTTTACTTACTGTCCAATGTATGATTTCATGTTGACATGTAAATCTAAGCTCAGGGAGCAGTGCAGCCTTTTACACGCAGGAAATCTCTCGCACGCACGCATCTCTGAGTTTGCACACAGACATTTTTCTTTTACACTCAGTCTGTGTTGCAAACACAGTAAAACACAGCATTTGTACTACTACCAGTATATTAACCAGTGTTACCTGTCCACATGGATCTGTAGTCACACCTCCAAAATGCTAGCTGTGCTGCCATGTTGAGCTTCTTTGTACATTACTGTGAACACACTAGGCGTACACACAGATTGGAAGAGCTGTGCAAACCAAGACACACGGCTAGTGTGGCTGATGGTGCTGTTTATAAGAGACCGCCTAATGAACTGGTGCTCATTCAGCAAAGTGCAAAATGTCCATCACCAGCATGACGTAGCCCTGACAGTAGATTAAAAAGCCATCATTGGTTTGATGCCATCAGTAAAGCTTTGATTCAGTGGAGAAGTTTGAATTACGTAGAGCCTGTGTAAGTGGCTGACACCATTGCTAGTAATTGTACCTGTGCATGGTGGACTTGTGTTGCTCTACAACTTCGGCAGTGGACTTCCTGTCTTCAAGTTGGTCTTTTGTCTTCTATTCGCTTCTGAAAATTGTGATAGAAGCAACAGCCAGAAATGCAGAACAGGAAATAATGAATTGATCAATCAGTTTTTGGCTGCAGTGCTGAAACATGTAGTTAGATTTTTTTTTAGGGAGGTGCATGTCAACTTAACCTCCTAGGACCTGGCGTCCACATATGTGGACATCACATTTGGGGTTATTTAGACCAAATTGTCACACTGCTTCCACTGCCCGACTGCAACTGCACCTTATGTACATCCTGTAGTATTCATTCCACCTCATTTCATTTCTGTCATCCTGTATTCTATGTATATAAGTTTAGATTGGTTATTTATAGTTGGTTTACACAGCTTTGTGTATGCATGTGTATGCATGTGTAATGTGTATATATAGACACGTGTGTGTGTGTGTGTGTGTGTGTGTGATTTACATTGCTGTGCTTGAGAGTCACCATCTACCAGAACCAAATTCCTTGTATGTGTCTGTGCATATACCTGGCCAATAAACGCGATTCTGATTCTGAAATACTCACTTTTGCTCTACAAGGGCCTGATGTCCACTTACGAGGACATTATGCTGCTACTGTTCTATTGAAATTTTAAACGAATATCCTCATATGTGGCTCTCATTTTGTTAGAAACAAAAATCAGGTAAAAAAAAAATAAAAATCTGGCAATTCTTTGTTTTTACGTTCATCAGGTCCCAATCAGCCCAAATATCAAAGAGAAATTAAAAATGCTGCTGTGGAAGAGTTCAGGTCTTAGGAGGTTAAAGAGTGGGATTTCTGAAAGGTTTGCTATTACAGCATACCTATGGTGCAGATTTAATGCAAAAGTATAAATCCCACTTAATCCTCCACCACCAACCCTGCGCCAAGCCCGGAAATCATCCGCCCGCCAACCCGGTCATATCTGTGGGAGGCTACAGCTTCATCAGACTGAGAACCGGAGCTAATGTCAGAGTTTCCACACCAAAGCAATTTACAGATATCCTCTCTTGTTAATATAGTATTAAATCTACTGCATGAGCTACAGCGTGCAGAAACACATGTGGCCAGCTCTGGTAGTAATACACGGTCGTAACAAAAGATCGTGCTTAGCACAAGAAAAAATGTCTTTGAAACAAAATGTAATAGACTGCCATTGTAGCTCAGTTATTCTGCTAATGCAACAGATGATATTCTGTCTTTGTAGATCTATGTGCATGTGCACTCTCATTTCTGTTATTTCTTTTAAATTAAAGTTTAAGCTAAAGGTTAATGAGCTATTATTCAAGATTTATTACCAAGATAAGCTGCTCAGTTTGTACAAGTTGCTCAGCAGTACAATACAGACACAAACTGCAAACAACGGCGGTGCCGACTTTGGCAGGGAATTAAAATGATATTACAAATGATGATTTGCAGACAGGCATTACTGTCCTTTGGAAGCTGCCTTTGGCTGTTTTGCACTGTGGAAGATTTGAAATGTGTTTTGAGGTTTCTTGTGAAACATAATGACATTTTGTGAATTTTGGCGTTAACCATTTCCTTTGTAGTTTTGTAACATAGTATTTGTCACAATGTCATCTGCCATTCACCAGCAACCACCACACTATAATCTGTACTTTATCATTTATTTTTCTGACAACTTCTTATTTACACAAATTTCTGTACTTTCTGCTGTTTTTAATACAGGCCTGTTACTTTTGGCTCAGCGTTATCACTTAAAGTGAAAAGGAGTTTGCAAAGAAAAGCATCTGGACTTCTTTAATTTGCTTGAAGACGTTTCACCTCTCATCCGAGAAGCTTCTTCAGTTCTAAGGTCAAATGGCCGAGAGTCCCAGATTTAAACCCAGTGGGAGTATCCCCCCAAAGAGGGACAAAAGACCCCCTGATGATCCTCTAATCACATGCGCCAAGGTGTGAAAGCGGGTGTGGGACCTAATCAGCCTGACTGAGAACTTTCACAGACACTTAAAGTGAAAACAAACATTTTTGAATTCAGATTGAAAGAACTTTGTATTCTCATATCCTGATATTATTTTATTGTCGTCCTTCAAGGAGCAACTTTTTCCTTTCTTACTTGGAGTACATTTTAGAGCCTGTACTGCTTAAATTTGGACTTGTGGAAAGAAATTGATTGTAATTTTAGTGAAGTATATTTAACACCATTATCTCCATCTCGCTTTCTTAAATGAAATACTGTTGCACCGCTGAAAGCAGTGTGTTAAAGCTGGCCCAATAATGTAAGTCAGTTAGCCGTGTTTTCATTGTTTTGTATGTTTACACTGTGATGTGTGGGTAATAACTGATGATCCTTTAGTTTAGTCTGTAACCCAACCGAATGGTCTCAACATGGCATACGTGTCTCTGATGGTTCATTTGGTTACTGCTATTTTTATTTTTAATGTGAGCGATGTTTTGGGGACTGTTGCCATCCATCCTTAAAAGCTAGCAAGAAAACCTGGACCTTTAACGCTCATGCAAAGTTCACCAAAACAACGATTCCATTCATCACCACTTTCCATCGGTTTTGTCTGAATGCCAAACACTAGACACGTACAACCCAAAGAAAGGTGTCTAGAGATGACGTTAAAATCCTTTCGTGCTTTGGACTAATGTTTCTTAGCTTGCTCACTCAGTCTTCCAGTAACCAACGACAGATCCACCCTCCCCACTCTGCACGAGCAGCTGTGTTGACTGTCTCGTGCATGGGAACCCTTGATTACTAGGCTGACTGTACGTTTGGGCTGAGCCTGGCAGCCAGCTCATTGTGCCTCCCTCAGCCAACACACAAAACAGAGCTTTCTTAACTTTGATCGTGGAGAGTTGTAAACGACTGCTGCTCCGTCATCCGAGGCCTCGGGTGATCCACCGGGCTTCATTAGCCTAATGAATGGTTTGGGGATGTTTGTCTGTGCTACAGTGCGCCTGCCTCTGGCAGCCGGTTCATGCCTGACGGCCTCACGTTGGCAGCCAGTCGCTCGCTGTCGGCTTCATTAGAGGCTTCAGCTGCGATGGCTCGGGATGATGTCTTCGTTAAACTTTATGATTTGTTGATTTTAATAATCTGTTGTGTTTCTTGATGTGATTGTTAGGGACACGTTAGAAAAACAGCACTTGTTGCAATAACAAGATGCAGGTGTAGTAAAATGACATCAGTGCATAAGCTCAGCTGGAGGCAGCTCTCCAGCCAGAATATGATTTTTCCTGAAATATGCTGAGTTTGATTTATGATTAACCTTTCTCTGTGTAATGAAGCCACATCTGAGAGGAAAGTAGATGTGTGTGAGAAACTGCTAATATTGAAACATGTTGGATGGTTCTGATAGAGTCTTGGTTGGTGATCAATAATAGATGCTTTGAAAGTTCTCAGTTCAGTTTTTCCAGATATTTGGAACCGTTTAAGCTCAATAGTCCTAGCGGGGTTGTGATTTACACAGTTGCCTAACAAGATCCCCCGGTTCGATCCCGAGACGAGACGCAGATTTCCTTTGGGCTTGTGTCAGGATAAGCATCCGACTTACAACATCTGCCAGAATGCGAGCTGCTGTAGTGACCCCTTGTAAACAAGGAAGCCGTCAAGAGTGTCTTTTATTCCTGTTACGATCAGACAAATAAATCCTTAGAATATGTGTGTTTATTGTTTCTGCTGGATCCGTTTTTAAAGCATCAGATGTTACATGTACATTCACTTCTGAAAAGGATCCTGATGAAATCATGTTACTGTATTACTCGCATATCTGAGCATTTCCTGCAATAATATGAAAAATGTGAGGCATAACCTATCTGGCCTCATCTCATGAGGTTATTAAAGGAAAAACATACAATATACTTACTGGATGGGAATTTAATGGTGCGGATGAAATCACCAATGCAGATGGAGTTGTACCAGATGTTGGATCCTGCCAAATGTCTGCATAGAGAGTAATGGTTGTGTAGCACACATTTAATACATGCTTACATATGTACTTGTCCCAGTGCGGTGTGACGGGATCTTCAAGCTCTCCATCTAGTGTCCAGCTTCAGAGACGAAACATACTGAAGAACATAGACTTGGATCTGTATATTGATGGATGTTTCTTGATATTTGTGTTCCCAAAAATCCCAAATGCTTCAGGTTCAGGACGGATGTATAGGCATTTTAGTTGTGCTGCCCCTGGTATAAAAGATGGATGTAGCCACTGTGACATCACCTGAAGTAATGTTTTGAAGCCTCAAGTTTCACTGCCACCATCTTGGTGAAAGCAACATGTGGCTCTTATTGGCAAACCCCAATCCTGCCTACTTGTGATGTGTGAAATGTTGTTGGCCACTGAGCATAGCTTGGATAATCGTTCTAACTTTTAATATATAGGCCACACGGAGTCTCCTCATTAAAAACAAGTTTGAGTCACTTCAGCACGGACTTTTCCGACGTGTCTGTGGTGATACTTTTATGGTTTGTACAACTATTAAGTGGACTTGTTGTAAAGGCTCACCTTTCAGCACATTCACTTCACCAGATGCACCTTGTTTCTTTTCCTCACCTTTGATTGGGGGTGGTGCTTGGCCTTAATTGCACTCACCTGTCACTCGTTATAGAAGGACTGCACTCACCTACCCCTCACTCTTTCTTCGCTCCCACATGGGGCGGCAGCTGAGATGAGTTTCTCTTTGAGTCTCCTGAGTTCATGTATCATTTTGAGTTACTTAAATCATACTTTATGTCCTTTTTAGAGATAGCAGTCCATGTGTCTTTCCTTTACCCGTTATCCAATAAAAAAACCTGCAAATGATTGATGACTGCTTATTCTCATTCTAATCGGATGAGCCCATGATGATGACTACTTAAACCCTGAACCGTCCTTCCTCCAAAACAAGACTGATGTTTAACATAAAATTATTTTAAAATCTATACAAACTCTGTTTAAATGGAGCAATTAACTCAAAAGTTCAACTTTTAATTTGAAGGGGAATGCTCTTCATTTCCAGTTTTCTGTTGGACATTTAATAGTTTCACCACTGCTTGTTGAGTAGTTTGCTATGCTGCTGTGACCTTCAAATCATCAGGCCTAAATTTAACTTGGGCTACATTCACTCAGTGTAATCGCTGTTGTTCTTCTGTTAGCAATTAGTCCCGTACACTCACACCTTGTTGCTGTGTGTGAATCGCAAGTTTCAGTTAAATTAAATTAAATTGATATAGCTCAAAATCACAAAAACAGTGGGCTCAAGGTGCTTTATATTGGAAAAGACCCCGCAGTACGAGAGATAAGCCTCTGAATGTTGAGCAAGGATTTGGTGACGTGACTGTTGGTTTCCGACATCCTGGGCACAGGAGAGGAAATGATAAATGACGTGAAGCACAGTGAGCGCTTCAGATCAATGCAAATCTCAGCTCTGCTTATTGTTTCAGGCACTGAGGGGGTTTTAGCTTTGTAGCGGGCAACTCAACCTATAGGTCTGTCTGACACCTGGCTGACCTGCTGTCTGTGAACATATGAGGTGTACAGGACGCAGCCTATATGTACAGTTGTACAGCAGTTAGACATAGTACAGCTGTATACCTACAGATATATATGGACGTAGATGATCCACATATGAACAGGTGTAGGGGTTTGACCTTTCTGTGGCTTTTCCACAGACCTGCAGCCGTTCCTGCTGCCTGTTTGGTTCATACTGTAACTACAGCTACAGTGTACCTGCTTTGACAGAGACAGCTTAAGTTGGGCTGCTCAGCCTTCTTTGTTCCAGCTTGGAAAGATGGTTCCTTTTGTCGAGTACTGGGTAAGTGCGGCGATGAAGCCTGGAGGGACGTGTGCATTAATAACATCAGTGCTTCTTTCCTTTCACTCTGCGTTGTGTCCTGTTGTGGATCCTCTTTGCTGTATTGTCCTGACGTCCCCAGCACAATCGATTAGTGGCAGTGGATCTGTCCCAGCTCACAGCTCAGTGTATTGAGAGTGTAGGTGCCAGTAGGGAAGGAAGGATCCCACTGTGTTGTCAGCTTCTCTGACCCCTCTGCCACAATGGGACCCCCCCACACACACACCACCCCCACCCCCTTTCCCTGCCAAGCTGGGAAGAGTAAATATTTATCAGCCCCCACAACAATGGCCAGCTCAGAGGAGAAAGACGCTCTGAGCAGAGCTCACGCAAGGCTGACAGATCACCTGATGTCAGTCGAGGCTTAAAGATGGGCTTCAGGAAGCACAAGACTCTGGTTTGCCAATAAGCACTCTGCAAGTTGTTCTGTCACAGGAACGTCCGGCTGTTCTGGACTAACTGTCAGACTCAAACCTTTGAAAACTGTGGAGTTTGTCTAAGAACTCCATCAACTAAACTCAACTTATGTTCAGTTTTTACATGAAGGATGTTTTAGTGAAGGCCTCACTCAAACTACTCTTGTTCTGTTTTGTCTTTCTGTACTAACCATTAGTTAATAACAGAGGTTGGTATAGAGCTCCTCTCTGTTTCTCAATTTTGTTACCAAGAAGTGTCGAACTAAAGACAAAAGGAAGCAAATAATATTCGTCATGGGCCAAACACTCGCATCAAATACAGCTGTGTTCTTCCCTAAAAGCTCAGATATGCTCAGTGTTTTTCAGCTGAAGCCCAGATAAATAAAGTCAGCAAAAGCTGTAAAAGGTTTCAGTGCAGGTTTCTGTAACTGTTACAGCTGCGTGTCTCTGGATCACCAGTGTGGCTCCATTACTCTGTCAAGCCGTGGTTAGAGACCAGATTATTGCGACTGTGTGCATCGAGCTTGTGATGCTGTTGCCATTCGAAATGGTTGATTTCAAATATTGGGAGCAGGTCTGCAACCCCGCAGCTGGCTGTCATTTTCAAATCAACTTTGGTGCACTTTGCTCTTGTGTGCTGTCTGTTTATTGCACACTCAGCTATTTGGTGACCAGCTTGTCGTTGTAAAAAATGTAATTTCTCTCCTCGTCACAAAGAAGTGTCTGTCCTGTTCTGAGCTGTAGGTGGCTGTAAGTCTCTTCCTGCTGTGGATGCTGACGATGGGCTGTTGCTCTTGCAACATGGTCAAAAACACCCACTCTGCCTTCCTGCCATATTCATGCAGCCAAAGTTAACTGCTTATTGTGCAGGTCTGAGTTAAATTTACCTCAACTTTGACAGGAGAAACTGAAGCAGTGGGAATAAAGACAACTGTTAATTGCCAACAATGCAGTAAATATACCAGAGGGTTACCTGCTATATGTGAGGAGATGTCCAACCATTGGCTGGAAAGTGATGCACAGCATCATATGTGGGAGGGTGTTTTTACTTAATTCTTAATGAGTTTCTTACCAAGACTGAAAGCCTGCAGCTGAGGCCGCACCGCCATGTTTTAGGCTAAATGCCAACTTGTTCAGCTGATGGTGCCACTGTACACAAACAGTTATTTAATGTGTTGTTAAAAACGATTTGAAGTCATTGTCTTTTTCTCCTGAGCCTCATGTTGTTTCCATCTCTGCTCATTAAGATTAAACTCCGGGACACTACATCACAATTAATAGCTACATGTTGGTGGGAGGTGTGAGAAAACAAAACGGTGCTGAAGGCGGTCTCTGTGCACCATTAGTCTCCAAGCGACATAAACGGCCTGAAGCCGGTGACACAGATAGCCAATAGTTTGGCTGTGCGGTGTAGTGGAGGGGAAAAGGAGCAGTAAGAAAAGACCAGACGGCTGAAGGGGCGTCATGTTGCAAGTAGAGCTTGATGTGCATTTACAAAGCAGTGTTCAAGGAGCATGCGTGCAGCTGCACTGAAATATTCTGCACAGCCGTGTCACGTAATATATGATTAAGGAAACACCTGCTTAAGTGAGTAACAGAGTGGATTGCGAGCAGGTGCTTCCCCACATGTTCAATATAAGCAGTTAAACTTTCCTCGCAGCTCTGTATAGGGGTGCTGGGTGTGCTTGGTTGCTACATTGTGTTTTGCTAATGTAAAAAAAGGAAAAAAACCTTGGATGTTGCAGGAGGACACGTTGGCCACGTTGGACTTTTGAGTGCTTAATGGTGGCGTTTGAGTATATAGGGGGAGGACAAAATGCTCCTCCACATGTGGAAGCTTGCTGAAGAGTTTTGCTGAGTGATGCTCTCTGACATTTCTGGCATGTGCTGATGTGATGCTGCGTGACAGAAAACTCATCAAACTGGTGAATCGGCACATTTCACAAAGGCAACGAGTAAATCAAATCATCAACTCCGCTTGCCTGCCTGCACGCCGCGGCTCTCTGTACGCTTGTTAATTGGCCCAGTAAGATTGTTCTTGGCAGATGTCCATAATGAAACACTAACATGTCAGATATGGTGTGAAATGGTTGAGTATGAATGGTTGGCAAAGATCAGGCTGCTGCCTGCCAGAGAGCTGCAAGTTTATGAGACACTTTGTTTTTAAGGCTTTTCTTGGTGCTAATCTTGACTTGATGTTTTGTATGTTTTATAAATCTGTGGATTGTTGGACTCCAGTATATTCTACAGTGGACCAATTAGCTGTAAAGACGCAGGATATTAGGTTCAACAACAGACTGTTTCATTTTCAACAGTCGTCATTACTTTAATGATTGTGTTTCTGCAGCACAAAGACTTGATTGAATATAAATATTCAAATCATTAATTTGCAATGGATTTTCATGGTAATCAGCTGTTGGAGATCACAGCATGACAACCCAACAGCTGACAGTATTGTACTGTAACGTCATACAGCAGTTTTATATTTTTACAGTAAGAGACTCGTTCACTTCAGTCAACACTGTAAACACTCTACAGTGAAGCTTCCGATAAACTGAAATACAATCAATGCTTCTGCTGGAGAGGGTAGTATAGAATAAGAACCCGACTTTAAGTTCAGTCCCTTTAACGATTATCCTTAGACTCAGTAAGAAAACACTTTGTCTACAATGGAAAGAAGACTAAATGCGACCACGATGAAGATGCATGTTAGTCCCAGTATGGGGTCCTAGTCCAGCAGTGATTCCTGTGATCATTGATGCTTTGTCTGTAGTACTGTAGGGTTGTACATGTTGTTTCTGTATATTATTGTGCCTTTGTGTTGTGAACTGGCACAAAATTAGGAAAAAATGAAACAATTTTGGAACTACAGTATTATTATTTGTTTTTCCCAAAGTGCAGACACAGTCCACTGGGTATGTTATACCACACTGTCACAGCTACGTCCTAATGCAGGACCTTTCCCTGTTATAAACTTGCTATATTGCCTGTCTGCTTTTTTTAACCAAACAAAAAAAGCCTCATTTCAGTTTAACTATACACTCAACTCGAGCGCTCGCAGAGCTAGAGGCTCCAGGTATCATTGGTGTACCGCTCCTCCCTTTATTATGCCTTTGGGGAGCCCCACTGACCCTGAAGCATGATGTAATTCCTTAAGCCTGTCACTAATAATTTCCCCCTCAATGTTAATGACTCAAAGATTAATGCCAGGGCAAAACTGGGCCCCCATTTTCAGGGCCCCGCCTTGCCTGCAGTTTTACGCTGTTTATAAATATTTATGGACACATACAGACAGCTAATAAAGTCGGCGTTGGCAAAAAGAAACTGAACAACTTTCCACTTATTTTCATTTTTTGAGCATTACTGTTCCTCCGTGCTGCCCCGCTTCCCTGTGCCAAAAAGGTGTATCCACCATTTGAGTCATAATAACAACTTGTTTTCTCACATAGGAAAGAAGGGGGTGGGGGGTGTAAAAATTGCAAACAGGCCCTCGGTCCAATGAGTATGCGCCTACATGCCCAGCAAAGATAAACATACCCTCATGTGTCCCACGGCTCGCGTCTGCTGTGGGAGCAGCACGGGGCTGAGGGGTATCAGACAGGTACACACACACCTGTAGGCTTTCTTCACCATTTGGTGCTGTATCAGAGCTTGGTTTTGCCCGTCGAGGCTGGGCGGCTGCAGAGCGGCTGTCGTGAGCAGACACAGGGCACCGTTATTGTTTCAGTGCACGTTTGTCTTTTAACATCAATCTCTGATCACAAGCATCTCGTACAGTAAGGCACGGGCGCTTTTCTTTTTCTTTTTTAAATCATGCACTCTTGCAGCACTGCAGTCACTGTGTTACACTGCACATGAAAGAAGCAGTAGTGCATGTATGGGATTAAGGTCCATTTGTCAAAGCTCTCATTTATCATGGAGCCCACTGGTGTCAGACCTGCTGCTTTCCCAGCCCGTCTCTATTACGCTCTGCTGGTACTCACTTGGACACTCAACACCTGACCTGACACACACACACACACATGCACACACACACGTGCACACATACACACGCACACGTATACACACACACGTGCACATGTATACACACATACGTGTGCACGTGCACACACACACACACGTGCGCACGTGCACACACACACACACGCACACGTGCACACATACACACGCACATGTGCACACACACGCACACGTGCACACACTCCCGTATGTGAGAGGCTGACAGACAGAGGATAAATGAATGGCCCTGAGAGAGACACAGTTCAGTCCAACCATGAAAGAATTCCTGCCTTTCTTTTGGGGAGTGCAGTCAGCCTTGATGGGGGTGACACCCCACCCACTGGAAATGGCCTTAAAAGATAGATGTAGCAACCACAAAATCACAGATTCATGTTTTTGGACTCTACCGTGGCTTTTTGGACATATTTTTGGAGCCACAGGTGAACCAGAGTAATGAGTGTAAAGTTCATCAGTAACAGACTGAGCCTGCTCTGACGTTTGGATGTTCTGGTCAGCAGGTTATCAGATATTGAGGGAGTGACGGCACGGGCCAGGTTGGGAGGTGAAACTGACAACAGTGTGGCCACGCCCCTTTCTCTAAGCTTTAATCCATTTTTGTGAGCTATTAGGCAAAATTAAGGCACAATTAGTTTTTCTTTTTTCCCACCAGGCTTTGCCTTTGGAAACTTTAACATGGGTGTCACTTTTAGTGTCAGCCTTAAGTGACTGTTGGAGAACACCCTGCAACCCAGGGTGTGTGTCGTGGCCAAGAACCAGGAACTTGGGCAGCAACCTGCAGCCACTTCCCAACCACGACAGCGGTCCTGACTGCAGATCTACTCTGCTGAAGTGCTCTCGGGCAACAAAGGCCCTGTCTCAACATGCGTACTTGCGTTCTCGTGTACTCGTGATACGTCATCAGTCGGAGACCAAGTACTGTTCCAATTCGAAGTACGCATCAAGCCGAGAACGCGAAAAATTCCCGGCCCGTTTCATCGAGCATGCATCGGTGGTGACTTGTGTGGACTTGGTACAGCTAAATATCCCAGAATGCATTTCGTCCCAAACTCAAACGCGGCAATGGCGGACGAGCGGGGCTTTTAAATATTACTCTTTCTAGGTCACAAAATAAACTTTTAAGTTATTTTCAAGCGAGAATGTAGCTGTGTAAACTTCAAATATCTGCTCGATTTATCAAGATATCATATATTTCCAAACGCGCTCCGACGTTTTCGGAGACGTCTGTGACCCGCCAGCTCCATAGCAGACAGCGAGGTCGAGGATTATTAGAGCCGGCGAGAACAGCGGACTCCCAGCACATCGTTTTCAACCCCCCCGCGGTCTTTTCGCTACTCAGGTTAAACAAACCCCAGCAGCTGTCTATTGTATTGAGTGTCCACTACAATAAAAATAAAAGCGTTCGAACATCTCACCTGCTTGTTTTTATTAAGGTATGTACACGTATGTACATGTACGCTATTTTTATTAATGGAGATTTCACTACTGAGGTTAAACATGATATATAAGTCACTTAGATCACTTCTAAATGGTAATGTTTGGTTTATTTCAGTGTTTTATTTGTTCCTGAGTAAACCGGTTTGGCTGTGATTAAAGCTTCATCACATATTACTCACAGTTAAATTAAGAGGGGACGGCAGTAAAAACTCCGGACCTGTGACATCACCAAGTACGCTGGTGTTCCAGTTGTTCAAATCGCGAGTCCGTACTCACGTTCTCAGCGAGTCCGGTCTCGCCGAGAAGGTGAGTACGTACTCGCGTACTTAGAATTGAGAAAGGGCCAAAGTGTCCATACGATTGATTCACCTCTGGTGTTCAGAGCAGAGAAGTTTCCATCTATGGTGCTGAGGGAAAAGCTTATATTTGGCTTTAGGCTTCAAAGTAAAGTCAATGCTTAACTCCAGTGAACAATAACTGCAGTTGTATCAATGTCTGCGAGAAGTATTTTCCCAGTACTTTCAGTGAACGCTTCCTCAGTGAGTATATCGCTGTCTCGAGTCTACAGAGCAGTTCCTGCTCAGTTATTTACTGGTCGTTTAAGAGAGAGGAAAGAAACAAATTTGGGCTCATCGACTATCTTAACCGACACAAAACATTTAGCTCATTTTAAGTCAAAGTCAAACAAATATTTAGTATTTTTTTTTTTTATAAGAAAACGCTGCATGTTTGCTGCTGAGGTGTGCGGCGTTTTGTGCCGTGTATAATGTTGCAGACGTACATATGATGCCTGAGTTTGGCTAACCTTAGCGGTAACAGCAGTAGTCTTGGTATGGTTACACTCTGGTGATATTCCACCAGGCAAAGCCGACGTTCACACACTGTCTCTTTCTTTTCACTCGTTTATTTTGTCCTTTGACACGGAAACTGCTCAACTGGAGATTTTCTGGTGTGGTGGGTGATGCCACGGTGGCTGCTTCTATCTTTTATATACAGTAAATAGTCAAATGTGATAGAGAAAGCAGATGTATGTTGTGGTTAGTATTAAACATGGGATGCTATTAGAGCAGGGCGATATGACCAAAAATATTTATCACGATATACATTTGAAAACTTGCGATGACGATATAATTGACACGAGACAAAATGCTTTACAACTCCACAACTTTATTAGTGCAAAAAACCATCAATGTATTTTCACTTAAACAAGCAGCTGTGCACATAAAATCGTTTCGAGGTCAGTAAACACAACCAGAGTTCCTACTTAAGGCACACGGGATTATAAGGGGCTCTGTCTGATTTGAAGTGTGTCGTATTTTCCAAACAACACGGTAATAACGACGGCCCGCTAGCATGCTCTACCAAAAATAGTGCTTTGTTGTGTATCTGACGGACGAAAGCTAAACCAGTTCCACTGAAGCTGCAGCATTTTTACAAACCAGTTCTGGTTCATCCGTTTCATTCAACGATCCGCTTTCGCTCTTCTCATTCTGTGTAACCGCCATGATTTTTTTTTCTTTTTTTTTCTTTTTTTTGTGTCCCGTTTGGATCTTTAGCCATCAGAATTGTTGTCTTAAGGCCAAGAAAGATGCCAAGCGGATTTATTTTACCAAGTGGATCATCATGGCCTTGCCATATTGGTCCATTTGATTGACCTTTATTATAATTATGTATTTATTTTATTTTCGGTTGCTACAAACGGGACAGACGTGACTGGGGGATAGGACAGGGAGAAAGAATGAAAGAAAGAGAGGGAGAGAAAGAAAACCAAAGGGGAGAAGAGACGGTGAGAAGGGGGGGAAGAAAGGAAAAAACAAACAAACAAACAAACAAAACACCTGGATCACCTGTATGGAGAAAAAAAACAGAAGAGAAAGCAAACAACAAAGAGCAACATAATAAAAACAGCACCATCACAATAAACTAGCTAGCAGTAGATAACAGTAGATACTAAATAATAAACGATATTGTGCAGCACGCAAGATAGACAGCGCACAATGTGCTTTGAGGCAGCAGCCAAGAAAGGTGTAGTCCGCGTCTGTGAACACCCGTGTGTACACCTGTGTGTACACCTGTGTGGATCAGCACGCTTGTATTCCAAAGGTTTCTCCATGTAACGATCTGCTAGGGAGTGTGGGGAGCCATAGCCCCGTCCACCAGGGTATGAAGCAGGTATGGAGGAGATCCAGGCCCCAGATATCCAGAGGCCCCAGAGTACAAGGACCCGAGGAGGACCACCAAAGGGGGGGGGAACCGTGCCACCCTCCTGGGAAGAGCTGAGTAGAGCCCCAAACGAGAGGTCACCCCGCAGCTACGGAGCAGAGGCCAGAGGGGGTTGCAGTGGCGTGCCCGCGGGCTCCGCCGGCAGCCAGCTGTACCAGAGAGGACCGAGCTTCAGGCCCAGAGGCCAGAGGCCTGAGGGCATCCCACCCCCCGGAAGGAGCCCAGCCGGGCCACAGGCGCCCGGCCCCGCCAATCGGCCACCAGGAGTGAGCCGGTACATGCATGAGCGCCCAGCCCCAGACGACAAGGACCACCAACACACCAACGTCTGAGGGCATCAGCCACCGGCAGGGAGTGTGGTGAGGGGAGATAGGCCTCCGTACTTTAGAGGGCCTGAGATGTTCCCACAGAGGTTGAGTTCATACATAAGGCACACGGGATTATAAGGGGCTCTGTCTGATTTTTAAGTGTGCCGTACTTTCCAAACAACACGGTAATAACGACGGCCCGCTAGCATGCTCTACCAAAAATAGTGCTTTGTTGTGTATCTGACGGACGAAAGCTAAACCAGTTCCCCCACTGAAGTTGCAGCATTTTTACAAACCAGTTCAGGTTCATCCGTTTCATTTAACGATCCGCTTTCGCTCTTCTCATTCTCCGTCGGCGCCATGATTTTTCTGCCGTGTGTGTATGAAAACAAAGGCACTGCGCATGCGCGTTTTACCCATATTCTATCGCCATATTTCATTTTCTTATCGTTGCCCAACATTATACCGGTATGATATGGCCCAGCCCTAGAAGATATCTGCTGTAGTGACTCTTGTACAGATGAGCAGATCAGAGGTGTTCTTTGTTTATTTAACAGAAATCTAAGATGACACATGCATTCACAAACCTTGCAGCTTTGTAGGCGACTAGTGTGGTCCATGTAGTGCGTTCATCGAATTCTTTAGTCAGCATTTAAACACTGCAGCTGTAAATTAGACCCACCTTTGCCCTGGGTGCTTGTCTTTAAACTTATCTGGCAGCAGCTGTGCGAGCACAACTAAAAATCTTTCTTTGTCTTTAGTGTGTGAGCGTCTTTTTTAAAGCACTTTACTTTGGACATTTATGTTGTGCGCAGTAGGGCTGCTCAATTAATCGAATTTTAATCACGATTACGATCTGGGCTTTCAACGGTCATTAAAAATGACTGAGCCGATTATTAGCCCCTCCCTCGTGCTTTACTCTCGCGCTGCTCCGTGTGGCAAATCGAGCGCACCTCTCTGCGTTTCGAACACGTGTCGCAACAATTAAGAGCAGCGGTCTCCAACCTTTTTTGCGCCACGGACCGGTTTATGCCCGACAATATTTTCACGGACCGGCCTTTAAGGTGTCGTGGATAAATACAACAAAATAAAACTAGTACCGGTACCGAAAAAAAGAAGATTTATTCATAACACACGTGAAAAGACCCAGGAAAACCGAGTAAACGATAAAAACGATAACAAAATAACACTGAAAACCGATAAAAACCCTGAAAACCACACATTTCACACCTGAGCCTCAACTCTCACCAAACGACTCACGGACCGGTACCGGTCCGAGGCCCGGAGGTTGGGGACCGCTGATTAAGAGGACCCGAGGGAAGCTCAGAAAGCTAAGCAGAAGTTATTTGGAGAGGAGAGTGACTGCCGTTGATTGAAAAGAGAGGTAAAAAAACGTCAGTGGTGTGGAAACATTATGGGTTGGATCAGACGTGGATCAAGTAGACACAGTGTGTAAACTTTGCTACGGTGTCGTAGCTGCACCACAGAGCAACACTGCAAAGTTCACTAAACATAGATGTTTACATTTTTCATTTATTTTTATATTGCAAACATTTGCACTGTTATCAGTATTTGCACACTATTTTATATTATTTTTTGACAATCTTTAAAGTCATTATTCAACACGTTGATGTTAAATAAATATCGTCAAATAATCGAGATCTCAATGTCAGTGAAAATAATCGTGATGATCATTTTTGCCATAATCGAGCAGCCCTAGTGTGCAGTGTGTCTGTGCAGGTTCTTACATCGATGGCTCCTGGAGTGTTGAGTTTGTCAAATTCATATTAAAGACAAGAATCAGTAACATCAATTTAAATGGTTGCGATTTGTTGAGATTTAAAAAAAACTATGACAAACCCCCCCCCCCCCCCCCCCCCCTCAGTGGTACAGTCCAGTGAACTGAAAACAATCAGCCATGAAAACACCACAACAGACTAGAGTGCTTAAAAAATACACTCACACCATTAAAAACCTTTAAATATTAAGTTAGATCAGCTAAATCAAGATTTACTGAAATGTCATTTGAGAAAGAGAAACGTAAAATACATCAAATCATCAATCAGCTGTCTTACAGCTGCTTCACACACGGCGTCTTTGTTTGGTCCTGTTGACTCAGGTCATGGAAAAAGAAGCTGCGAGACAAATGAAGAGACGGGTAATGAGAGGGATGTGAAGAGGACAACATGAGAGCGTGTGTGAGAATGCATGCCCCTTAAAGTCTTCTGATTGTGATTCTGCACACACAGAACTGAGCCAGAACTCTGTGTCCACTTCGGCTCTCTCCTACCCAGCTCTGCACAGCCCTCGAACCTCAGAGGGCCCTCCAAGCGCTCCCTTGTCCTTCAGTTGGATGACACAGGATGAAGTCACTTCGTTTGCTTTGGCACCAGGATCTTTGTTTCAGGCACCGCGGTGATGTGCCAGGGGCTGTGTTCTCACAGCAGAGCGTTCCTCCCGCTGCTGTATGAAAGGGACAAGGCCATAAAAACTAAAGTGTCCTCTGTGTAGCTCAACAAATTGCAGTGTGGGACACACTGTGCCAAAGCCGAGCACGGCAGGAAACAGGTTTTGTTTGTTGCTCACAGCATGTTGCACAGTATAGCTGCGTTGCTTTCTTACTAGCCGACTGTGTTTGAACAGTTGGTCGTTTTAAATGTTCCCTCACTTTTTCATTTCATAGTTTATAAGAAAATCTGAACTCCGACTTTATGAAGACGACTTTTTTCTGATTCACTTCCAGAGCCAAGCTAATGTTGCCTCAACATGCTTTTACACAAAAATAGCTTACCACAATTAGCAGGACTATATTACACCCGATTCTTTTATCCCAGTATTGAACAGAGAAAACCCAACTCGGTGTGGTCAAAGCTCAAAAAATCATCTTTATTCTACATTTCCGGAAAAGGAGAGCTGCGGACACTAGCAAGCACCCACCGGTCTAAAAGCATTACAAGCTAAATGCGTATATATAGTTCTCTTATACGTCACACACAGCTTCGATCAAAACGACTCCTTCTGGCCTGACTGTGTGTGCGTGTGTTACCTAGTTCCGCTTTTTCTGTCTGGTTTCCTGTTCTTCATATTGACTCTGCAGCTCTGCACTAAACTTCCTGTTTCTTAAACTTCCCCTAACTTAAGCTGTTGCTAAGGCGACCTATCACCCTCTGACCTCGTTCTCTCTCACAGCTGGCCTTGCTTTATAGAGGCCTTTATTATTAAAATACATAAAACAATATATTAAAAAAATAAGCACTAAGAATATATATTCCGTAACAACTATAAAGAGAATCTTATAAATATTTAGGCGATGCACATTAAACAAACTGAAGAGGATGGAGAAGGTAACGTAGTGACAGAAGGATGAAAATAAACATGTTTACGAAAATCGAAAGAATTAATAATGAACATTTTTCAAAAACATGTTAATAATTGCTGTGTGCACAGACCGATGCCCCTTTTCAGGCAGGCTTGTGCAGCAGAGTGAGCTCTTGCAATGACACATTCAGAAGTCTGCATATTTGCGGTGGTTGCATCTGGGACAAATAACATACCAACAGCAGGAAAACAGACTGTTGCTACCAGAAATATGTTCTGTGGCAGTCCTGGCTGGATAAGCTCCCAGTCAGACGCAAACTAAACTACAAACTACAGCGGGGAAGATGTGAACACTTGATGGAAACCAGTGTGGGAGAAACACGGGCGTGTTATAGATGTTCTGTGGAGTGTAGCTCGTTTATTAAGCTCAGCTGTTTGAGATAAGGAGGGCGGCATGAAGCTTCTCAGAGCACAGGACAGCTGTCGATGTCATCAAGAGGTTTCCAGGTTGTCTCTGTCTGCCTTTCAGGCGCGACCAGCGGTGACACCTCGGTGACACCTCTTTCTTCCACTTCTCTCCCACTGAAGCATTTCCACCCTCCTTTCTCACAGCTTGTTTCATTCTTCACGTCCCCACACCTTCACCTCTGCCAAAAGGTTTATAACAGCAGGATGTGATCTCACACCACCTCCTGCTTTTGCAACAGTGCAAAAAATTGCCAGGGCTTTTTTTTTGTCCTCTCTTTTTCCTCCGCAAGGCCGTCCAATGTCCCGCCCTCCGAGGCCCCTGAAGAAATGTGACACATGGATGTGATCACACAGTTTGATCGCAGTTTCTGTCTTTAGGCCTGTCCGTGTTAAAATGCTCCGACGTCGTCCTCGCCGTTCTTTTAAAAGCACTGTTATTTTACTGTATTTACAAACCACCGTGCTGTAACTTATGTTACGAATTAAAAATGTTTTCTTTAAAATTCTCAGCAATTTGGAACCATCAGAAATGCAATAGGGACGTGTCTGTTAGAAGGAAGCTGAATGTGGCCATCTGATGGTTGGTAGGGTTCATGTCATTATGAGCTTTGTTTGTGATTGTTATTTACATCCATCTATGCTGGTAAACAATGACCTGCCTATAAATCATACGCTAAAAGCTTAATTATTACTAGATATGATTTTGAGCAGTGTTTTAAACTACACGTTTACACAGTCAATAGATCAGCACATTAACATCAGTCACATGAGCTTTTAATCGTAAGGAATGAAGATGAAATGATGATGGAGTTACTGTAGTCGTGTATTTTCTGTTTACAATTGATTCTCTTCTGTCACTGCAGTTTTTAGTCTTTAGTTTTTGTCACTGTTGGTTTGAACCTTAAGTGTTGTTCTATGGAGAGTATATGTCTCTGTTACAGTCTTGGATTAAGATGCTGGAGAGAAGCTGACATGAAGGCTCGTCACAAACTGCTGCTACAGCTACACAAACATCACCCTGAGACTTCAGAGCTGTGATTGGTCGGCGTCTGCTGTATTTTTCTATAAACTCTCTAATATTACTGGAGGTTTTCAAATGGAGAGACGCACACACACACACACACACACACACACACACACACACACACAGATAAAAGCTGCGTGTGTGTGTGTGTGTTTGGGCAGTCTTTCAAAGGCTGTTGTCCTCCTGATGAGCAAACACAAACTTTGTTCTACTCAAAGGGGAAATGTCCTCCATTAATTCAGACACAAAAACATCTGTCCACCAAATTCCTCCTACACAGCCCTCTGTGTGTGTGTGTGTGTGCGCGTCTGTGCGTGTGTGCATGCATGCATATGTGCGTGTGTGCGTGCGTGTGTGCGTGCATGTGTGTGTCTGTGCGTGTGTGCGTGCATGTGTGTGTCTGTGCGTGTGTGCGTACATGCATGTGTGTGTGTGTTACCGTGCGTGTGTGCGCGTATTTGTTTCTGAGATCAGACGATGGTTCTGTCCTCCTAAACGAAGCCCTCTTTGCTTCCTCTGTGTTGTGTTTCGCGGACGCTCCTAATTTGCCGGGTTCTTGTTCCTCTGCTGCTTCTTCTTTCTCCTTTATAAGAACTTGCCGTTTGCATGCTTTGCCTTCTTTACTCTGTCCCAGCCATCCCGGCTGCTCGCTCTCTGATCAACAACAGAGAGGAGTTTGGACTAAAGTGTCTCTTTTCCCAGGCTGGGACGTTTCTCAGGGACTTTGTAGTTTATTGACAGTTTATTGACAGAGAGGTGGAAAGGAGCATCAAAAGAAAAAAGCCAGGGAAGGACAAAGGCTGCTCCAGAGCTCCTCAGGAAAATCAGCTGTATCGAGAAAGCTCGGATTAAGTGGTGCATATTTTACTGCATTAAAGAGAAATAATTGGCCTGTTTCTAACTAAATCTGTTTAATAAAGTTTTTGTCCTTTCAATCAGATCTTTTCTTTACTGCTGGGCGATACCTCCCAAAGGCTGGGTTTGGTTTTTGGTTCAGCCCTGAGGCTGTGTCCGTGCCAAGCGGTCTTTAAATGGTGAACTGATCGAAGGGATGATTTATTTTCTCAAATAGTTTTTAAAAAAATGATACCACAATCAGCAGCTTTTCCTGCCTTTCAGTTTCACACCAGCCAATCAGTGCAGCTCAAACATGGACGTGATGTCATTGACACCAGAGTTACCGGTTGGCACCTCTGGGAGTAATGTGGACATTACAGTGCTCTGCCAAACTCTTGTGTTTTATTTTCTTTTAACCGTGCGCTGTATATCAAAGAAAATGATAAACGTGTTATAACTAGCACTGCTAGCTAAGTAGCTTCGGTCCTTGTCCCACCCCACATCTCCTTGAGATTGAAGGTGGTCGCCTATTTGCAATCAGTCTCCAGTCACCATTAAACCACCAATTTTTCCAGTTTCATCCCATTTTAACTGTAGTGTGACTGAGCCATCAGGCAGCTAACTTTGCATATACACATAAAGCTGCAGTGGCGCCTTTATTTGGAAACGTTACAAAGGATAAGTACAGCAATTTGCCAGAGGCCGTGTCCTTGCAACAAGCCCAGTGCACATATGTGCGACATGTGGCTCGTCACGAGCGCACAATTGAGGTTTGTTTTGTAAAATGTTGAGCTGTGGATAGCAGAGAAGAAAGGCTCTTGTCTCTAAATGTGAAGGCGTCAGCTGGACTACAGCCAATCAGGGCTCACTGGACCCTCGCTGTCCATCGGGTGGGAGATCCACACAGCCGGGGTGTTGGAGGGATTGGGTTTCCGGATCCTTCAGACTTTATGCCCGCCCCCCCCCCCAATTTTAGTTGTCCAGTCAGTCACTCTTTTTTTAGTTTGTTTTTCTTCATGCTGTTATCGTCACTCCAGCACTTCTTAATATTTCTTTCATCGTTTGCCTTTCTCTCATCCTCTCCCCCATCAGCCAGACATTGCCGCCACCGTAGGTAGCTGCAGTGAGCTTCTAGGATTACCTGCCCCCCTCCTGCGTGTATGACAAACCTCATAATGACCAGCATGCTCTGCTGTTAGATCGCTCTTAATTAGGGCTGGGCCATATCATACCGTTCACGGTAATACCGGTATAATGTTGGGCAACGACAAGAAAATGAAATATGGCGATAGAATACGGGTAAAACGCGCATGCGCAGCGCCTTTGTTTACATACGCACATGGCGGCGACGCAGAATGAGAAGAGCGAAAGCGGATCGTCGAATGAAACAGATGAACCAGAACTGGTTTGTAAAAATGTTGCAGCTTCAGTGGTGGAACTGGTTTAGCTTTCGTCCGTCAGATACACAACAAAGCACTATTTTTGGTAGCGCATGCTAGCGGGCCGTCGTTATTACCGTGTTGTTTGGAAAATACGGCACACTTAAAATCATCCTTTGATTTTTCTGAAAGTCGACAGAGCCCCTTATAATCCCGTGAGCCTTATGTATGAACTCTGGTTGTGTTTACTGACCTCGAAACGATTTTATGTGCACGGCGCTCGAAAATCTGTCAAATGTTTCAGTACGACTTTGCTAAGCTACGAAGCCGCACCGCTTGATGGATTGTCGGAGCATTACGGCTATCGTAGGCGGAGCCTCGCGGAGTGATATGTACTGTGCTTCAACATAATATTACCGTATTGTGTGTGTTTAACCTCTTTTTAAGTTTTGTGGATGTTATACATGGTTATGCTGAGGATATGTCGGCCAGTTTCCACTGGAAATGCCTTTTGGTTAAACTGTCAGCAAGAATTTGCATTTGCACTGTTACATTTATATATAACTTTAATGCAGATAAAAAACAGCTGCTTGTTTAAGTGAAAATACAGTGATGGGTTTTTTCCACTAACAAAATTGTGGAGTTGTAAAGTATTTTGTCTCGTGTCAATTGTATCGTCAGTTATATCGTTATTGCAAATTTTCAAATGTATATGGTGATAAATATTTTCGGTCATATCGCCCTGCTCTACTCTTAATGTTTTTTCAAATAACACGGGCACGAGTTGGATCATGTTTAAACTTATGGGCCTGGCACAGAGGCTTTTTTCTTCCCCCGTGTTTTTTCTTTGTTGCAGCTGTTTGAGGGCAGAGACGACGAGTTTGCCATGTGGGCTGCTCGTTGTCGTACTTGCTTTCAGATCCACAACGGGAGGGAAATAATAGTCATTCTGACCCCCACGTTTGTAATTAGTGCTTGGGAAACAGTGAATTTAAATATCGTCACAGCCTTAAATGGTTTGGAAACATTGCGTCCTTCTCTTTCTCTCCCACCCCTTTCCCCCCTCCCGTCCTCTAAACCTGTTGAAATCAGTGAGTTGTGTGCAGTGTGCTCAGGGGCCACACCGGGGCCTCCATCCCCTACCGGTGCAAAGCAGCCTTTGATGTCGTTCCTTCTTTAGCTCCATGTGGGCAGACCAGGCTTCGGGGTCGGCTGGAAAAGAAAACCCAAACTGGGACTTTACCACGTTTCTACTCCACATTTTTAGTAATGTTGGTCTTAGTAGAATCTGAACCGATCGGTGCTGTTAGAGGAAGTCTTCTGCTTCAGTCATTTTGGACTCGATCAGGCAACAGTGAGGCTCCTTTTCACAAAAGAAAGGGTGCAGTACATGACAATGAACAATGAGTTAGTGCACAGTTGTTATTAGATGATGACTCCAAAGCCTTGAAGGCTTAGGTCCTGTCTGGCCCCGGGGCCAGCTGTGAACCAGCACATCACTACTGCACATAATTACAGCTCAGTATATGAACTGTGGCCTAATCCTGTCGGACAGCTGAAATTAAAGCCAGGTACGACCCTCTGGCTTCCCAGCATCCCCTGCGATAAACCATCTCCCCCGCTGAGAAGAATCAGCTCCCTGCGAGCAAACATGAAAGCATTTCCAGAACTTTCTCCAGATCATGAGCACAAAGCATTTCTCAAACTGGAGACCACAAATAGAAGGTGAAAGATAGCACTGACCATTGGGATTAATCTCCGAAAAAACCTGGGTTTTAAATAAAAAGCGGCCTCGTACGGAGCATGTTTCATTGATCATTTCATTCTGTTTTTGCTGTATACGAGTAAACTACACGTTTAATTTCAACGTGCCAGCAAGAGGAACAGAATGTACAGCAATGTTATGACCTGTATGGACAGAAATGAGTTCTGTAACATGTAAAATCATGCTTTTTGCAACTAATTCTTTTTCAGAGTGACTCACAAGATCCTTCGTGTGCACAGGGTAGCTGTTGTATATATTCTCAAACTGTCATGAAGTAGTGTATTGATTTGGTAAGCCCAGAGGTTTTGTAGCGTGGATGTGGAGGAGGGAGAGATCTTTAAAGTAGATACTTTAGTAAAGCCAGAAGAGCTGCTAGCACATCAGAACAGTAATGTATAATTTACGTAATCTGATGCGTTAAGAATGGGTGCAGCCTTATTAAGGAATTATGTGGTAGAATTTCAGATAATTATAGGCCGTTTACGGTCTGTGCAAGGGCGGCTGCCTCCTTTGGCCACTTGATATCACACTTTCACACAGATCTTGACTCAGCTGGATAAATAACCTCTTCATTTGAATAAAGCACTTGAGAGTATGACCATCCTAATGAGGACTCTGGTTCAAGGAGTTCAAGGTAAATTCTGACTTTTTAAAAAAAATGGCCACATAGCTGTGTGTAGGCAGAAGACGCTTAAAGTGCCGAGTTCGCTTGGTGCAGTCTGTTTTGGTAATGAACAGCGGTGTGTGCTGACTTAATGACTTACAGGTAGGTTATAGGTATACAGTCTCTCAGGCTGTCATGGACGGAAAGGTTGGGCACACCCCTGAACAGGTTGGCAGTCTACTGCAGGGCTAAGGTGTACTGACAGACAAGCGTTCACTCCTGTGGCCAGTTTAGGAGCAAACAGTCCTCTTAGCATGCCTGTCTTTGGACTGTGGGAGGAAGCCAGACAATGAACTGACACACACACACACACACACACACACTACTGATAGTATTGGTATCAATATTAGGATGATGTTTCTATTCTCTTAAGTTTTGTGAATAGCCCACCAAGTTGTGTTAAATGTATTATGTGTGTGTGTGTGTGTGTGTGTGTGTGTGTGTGTGTAAGAATACCAGAGGTGCAAAACACCCACTGCTGTTCTGCACAGGCCTGAACCCCTCAGTGAGGTCAGTGACCAGACTGGCTACAGATACCGACTAAGGAACGGAGCAGCTGTCAGCCACCTCCTGTACATGGATGACATCAAGCTGTATGCCAAGACTGAACGAGACATCGATTCACTGATCCACACCACCAGGATATACAGCGATGACATCGGGATGTCGTTCGGACTGGAGAAGTGTAGTCACTAGAAAAGCCGCAACCACCAAGTACCTGCAGAGGGTGAGGCAAGTCCTGAGGAGTCAGCTGAATGGGAAGAACAAGATCCGGGCTATCAACACCTACGCCCTGCCCGTGATCAGGCACCCTGCTGGGATAATACGCTGGCTGAAGGAGGAGATAGAAGCTCCTGACCATGCACGGAGGGTTTCACCCTGAGGCTGTACGCTAAGTGAAGGAAGGAGGCCGGGGACTGGTGAGTGTCAGCACCACGGTCCAGGATGAGACAACAAACACTCACGAATACGTCACGAAGATGGCCCCAACCAACCGTGTGCTCAGTGAATACCTCAGGCAGCAGAAACCCAAGAAAGAGGAGGAACCATCATGGAAGCACAGGCCCCTGCACGGTATGTACCACCGGGAGATAGGGGAGGTGGCTGACATCCAGAAATCCTACCAGTGGCTGGACAAAGCTGGACTGAAAGACAGCACAGAGGCACTAATCATGGCAGCACAGGAACAAGCTCTGAGTACAAGATCCATTGAGGCTGGGGTCTATCACACCAGGCAAGACCCCAGGTGCAGGCTGTGTAAAGATGCCCCTGAGACAATCCAGCACATAACAGCAGGGTGCAAGATGCTAGCAGGCAGGGCATACATGGAACACCATAACCAAGTGGCCGGCATAGTGTACAGGAACATCTGTGCCGAGTATAACCTGGAAGTCCCGAGGTCAAAATGGGAGACGCCCCCAAGGGTGGTGGAGAATGACCGAGCTAAGATCCTGTGGGACTTCCAGATACAGACGGACAAATGGTGGTGGCTAACCAACCAGACATAGTGGTGGTAGACAAACGAAGCAGACGGCCGTAGTCATCAATGTAGCGGTTCCCAATGACAGCAATATCAGAAGGAAGGAACACGAGAAGCTCGAGAAACACCAAGGGCTCAGAAAAGAGCTCGAGAAAATGTGGAGGGTGAAGGTGACGGTGGTCCCAGTGGTAATCGGGGCACTCGGTGCAGTGACTCCCAAGCTAGGCGAGTGGCTCCAGCAGATCCCGGGAACAACATCGGAGATCTCTGTCCAGAAGAGCGCAGTCCTGGGAACAGCTAAGATACTGCAGGACCCTCAAGCTCCCAGGCGTCTGGTAGAGGACCCGAGCTTGATGGATAGACCGCCCGCAGGGGCGAGAGGGGGATTTATATACACTCCTCACTCTGTAGGTGACTTTCCTGAGACTATTACCAATGTTATTCTGTTCCCTTTCAGACCGTGCAATATTACCCAACAGTACCTTATTGAATATTTGTTTCATCCCCCCATCATACGCTGCTACTCCCTTTATTCTATTGCACAATACTATGTCACTTTCTAGAATCGCCTGCACTGATAGTTATTTATTCTCCAGGATATAGTTGTATATATTACTTCGTTAGAGTTATTTGATACTATGCCTTGCACTATCCTACTGTATATTACTGTATACTACTATTCATCTGTTCCTCTGGCTCTCCTGCTGCTTTGAGCACGTACATGACAAAAGAATTTCCCTCAGGATATAGTATAGGATAAAGTTATTGTTATTCTTATTATATATGCGCGTGCCACCGGTGTGGCGTGGCAGTGAGCGGGTTAAAGCGGACGGTGTGACCGTCCTATCAGTGCTGCCCGGTTTAGTCCCAGCCCACCGCCTCCTGCCTCTGGAGAGCAGATAGCTGGAGCTCGTGTGTGTGTGTGGGTGGGTGTTTCTCATTCTGGCAGGACACACTCCCACGATAAACACTCCGCTGTCCTCTAGACTTGTTGCTGCTTTATTTTTCCCTCCCCGGTTGTACGGTTTGTTTCCGGGCTCTTGTGGATATTCTAACTTTACCGGAGCTGGTTCGTTTGTGTTTTATTGCCATTATTATTTTTGCCTCTGTTTGGGGTTACGTTGCGTCGCGTGCTGTGGATTCCACCGGCGATAATAAGCGAAAGCACCGGGAGACACCGAGCACGGTAGGTACCACGGGGCTGGCCGCCCTGCACACAGTTGACTGCAGCACTGCTCACACAGTTTCACCGGACTTCCGAGACCTTTCTGAGGAGAAAGTGTGCGAGTGTGAGCCGCGGTGCGTGTAAGGGAGCTGTGTGCTGTTCGGGTCCACGAGCGTCAGTGTGTCTATCCAAGTGGTTTGGCTGGAAGCGCAGTTAGACGAAACCCAAAATCACTTCCCCCTTCCTCCGTGGACAGCTCACGGCGCTCCAGTTTGGGGGAATCGATCTGCCGTGTTGTTTGTAAGTAGACGGATCCGTCTCCTCTGGCCAGCAGCGTGCATTTAAGCTTTAGCCCTCAAAAGGTGATTAATAGCTCTGGCGCGAGCTTTCTCATTGTTGTCCCACTCATGTAACTGCAGTTTGATCTACTTACCGTGTATAAGCTTAATATCGTCACGATTTACCCAAGCCCATAAAGAGCAGCCGCACTGAATGTAAGCGCGTTTACCGTTCACTCACATTTGGACGGAGACTCCATTCATTACTCTGTATCTGATTTAGGCTGGATTACACTCATGTGAGCACCGTAAACATGCACATTTAAACTGTATCAGTAACCGTGTACAGGCTCATAATAATCTGGGGCAGATTTGGAGCGTTTCATGTAAACACACTCAATTTTAACCTTTTTATGCAGTCACATTTTTTAAAGGGTAACATAATGCCATATTTCTAGTGAGCACATAAATTGTGATGAGGGCATAAACATGACACAGACATGACATGGCGAGCTACTCCAATCTAGTTGTTTTTTCTTTTAAAGCCCGGCTAATCCTGGAGCAGTGCGAGGCATGTGTGCACCAGCACGAACTGAATGCCTGCTGTTGATGTTCTAATTATTATTAGAGGCAGTGTTGGTATTAACCGTCTCTTGACTGATTCCTGGTAATTGCTGCCTATTAGCTTTAATTAAAGGGATGCAGGATGCCTTGCCTAGTGGTGCTGTTAGATGCCTGTCGCCTTAGGTTTCTCCTTCTCTCACACCCCGTAATCATAAAGCTGACATGAAAGACAGCAGCAGAAGAAGACGAGGCACCTCGTCATCGCTTGCGTTACTCCAAGCTGCTTGCGCAGTGAATCTTTTTTTTTAAGGGACAGAGATTTTTCTTACTGAAGCCTTTTGGGCTTTGAGGAGAACAGCGTAGCTTTATCCCTGCTGGCACAAGGAGAATGAAGGGAAATGGCACTTCGTCGTTCAGAGTCTAGACAGAGTTTGACATGTCGGATTAAGTAGGAGTGATGGTTTAGGATTCGGGGTCACTGTATTTCACACTTCCTTCTCATAGACATTCAGAGCCTGTCAGATTATTTCCACCTGAGCCGGACGATCGTGCAAGAAATCTGGGAAATTGGAGCCACGTACTGTCGTGTGCTTTCAGCCATATAGAAGAAGTTTCTGTTTCTGTAAAACAAAAACTTTACGTAATGAGAAACCAGGCTGTAACCATGTAATCAATATTATCAGCATTTTATTTATTTATTTTTTCCATGAAATCAAATCAAGTCGTCCTTTTTGTTGTTCTGCTGAAATCCTTCTCGGTACACTTGATAAACAGCAGCAGACGTTCCTTCATGAATAGGTGGAGTGAGAGGAGTTGTAGTTGTTCGAGCTGTCAGCTTTTATTTTGAAGAGAGATGCGAGGCCCAGCTTGTGTCTGCAGTTCGAGCAAAAGCTCATTGACTTTCAGGCACTCTGGAAACGTCCTTCAAACCCTGCTGCTCCCAGTCCAGTTCTGGGAATCCATCCTACATGAAAAAACATCCTACCCAATGTTTCTGCGCAGATGCGCCGCATGCGCACAAAACCAACGCCGAATTAACTTCTTTTCTCTCACCCATCCGGAATACTTCTTAAGGTTATGGTTAGGGGTAGGGTTACGTTTAGTCGCAAGTCACCGTCAAATTATAATACGGGTAGGACGTTTTGTCAGAGTAGGATGGTTTCTCAGAACACCGGCCCTTTCTCAGCCGTTCCAGGCTCTTTGACAGCTGTGGGAGTCCCAGGCCACGTCCACACTCATCATTTTCTCTCCGTTTTGGCCTCTCGTCCACACTGAGGCTACGTCCACACGTACCCGGGTATTTTTGAAAACGCAGATTTTTCTATGCGTTTGCACCTTTCGTCCACACGTAAACGGCGCTTTCGGTCACTGAAAACGGAGATTTACAAAAACGCCTGCCAGGGTGGATATTTTCGAAAACTCTGTTTTTGCATTTAGGTGTGGACAGAAAACGCAGCGTCAAAGGTGTGCGCCTTTTTTGACGTCACACTGTGCGCCACGTCATTGTTTCGGTGAAATGAATTTCTACAATACTGTTACTGTTACTTGTACTCTCTGCAGTGTTTAAATGCTTACATATACACACACAGTTACTGTCCCTCCACACATACAACTGGTTCTGCTTCTATGTGCCATCTTTGTTTACTATTTCCCACCGAGGCTTCTAGACTTCTGATTGGCCAACATTTCTACACGGATAGGAATATAGCGCCACCTGCTGCTTTGGCATGTTCCTAGCAGCGTTTTCCTTCGTTTCTGACTTTTACGTGTGGACGGGATTTTTTTTTAAAAACGAAAACGGAAAATCTCCGTTTTCAAAAATACCCGTGTACGTGTGGACGTAGCCTGAGACGGCGCTTTCCCCAAGGAAAAAAGAATACATTTCAAAACGGAGCTGTCCCGTCGCAGTGTGGACAACGAAAACGCACAGTTTCTAAAACGATGACGCATGTTAGTCACGTGATGCAGTCATGTGACCAATTAAACAACGATAGCGGAGCGCATTATACAGCAGTTTGTTTGTTTTTTTGCTCTCAATTTTGACAGCCCTAAAAAAAGATTCATATCAGTCTGTACGTGCTCCAGATAGCTTTTCTTCAAATTCTGTAATTCTCACTCGATTTTGCGCATGCGCAGGACTGGTACGTTAGCGTTTTGGGCCGTTTCAATGTGAACGCACAACTCTGTGAAAACAACTGAAAACGCTAGTGGGGACGCGGAGCGTTTTCAGTAGTGATGTGCGATACCACTGATTTCCTTTCCGATCCGATACCAAGTAATATTCAGGGTGGTATCGACGATACTGATCCGATACCGATACTTTGTACAAAAACGTATTTTATTTATTGTATCTCAAATTATAGTTTCATAATGATTACAGGACATCAGATTACTTGTTCTTATCACTTAATAATGCAGAATTCATCATATAGAAATAAAGAACCTGAAGTTGTGCGCTATTTGAACACCTTGCCTGCCTGCACCTGTCCCTCTCCTCTTCAGTTCGCCTCAACATACGCTCGTCATATTCTGTGATATGATTTACTCTGAGGTGTTTGACAAATTTTTGGTGTTGCCACAACACCTCACTTTCTTGCCACATGTATCGCAAACCATGTCTCGGCTGTTTGTGGATGTAAAATACGTCCGCACATAACTCCAATTACGCTCAGCCATTGTTGTGAGTGCGCACGCCAAGGGGCTGCCACATTTATACAGCCATATTTTGCACATGACTATGAAAGGTGGAAGAGGAAGTAGTTCCTTCCAATTGTAGCCAATCCGAATGAAATGGTTTCTTTCCACTGTGTTCCTGTTAATGATAAACTACAAATTTACCCTAAATTACTAAAATATCGATATTTTAATGTGAGAATCAATTCTAGAACATAAATGATTGGTATCGGAGGAATCGATATTTCAGGATCGATCCGCACATCACTAGTTTTCAGACGTAAACGCCGTTTTCAAATCTATCCGGGCCAGTGTGGACGTAGCCTCAGACTAATGACTTCATCTGGCCATCCCTCAGCTCTCCTTTTCTAACCTCATCCTTCCTCAGCCACCCCTGACCTCGGGGGGGCTGCCGTGCTCATGTTTCGCCACTTGCTCATGTCGAGATGAAACACACACACACACACACACACACAGAGCGTGCGTCTCGGATGGAAAAAACAGGCTACTGTGATGGATGACTTGTTGCTCAGATGTGAGGATGTCCTTTTTTTTGGGGGGGGGGGGGGGGAATCACTGTTGGAGTGAAATGAAATCCTGAACCTTCCATGAAAGGTTCAGGTGAAACTCAAGGTACACAGATTCAACGTCATTTTCAAAGCGGTAAAGTCGCAGTGACTTCAAGTGGCATTATAATCAGTACAAAGGAGTCGTGTTTCACAGGATGCGGGAGCATTTGAAGCACTACAGTAATCAGTCTGGGTCTGAAGCATCTGAAATGTTTTCCACGTCATCAGCCTCCTCTTCGTGCTTTATCTCAGCTACATGGCAGATAGCAGTGTTCACGCATCGAGAGCCTCATTCACGGTCCGCACTGAAGCAAACTTAAACAAAGGCTTTAAAGCTGAAATGCGTTTTACAGCAGTTGTCACTGTTGTCAAGTTCAAGCTTCCCTTAATCCTTAATGTTCACTTGGTTCTTGTCTTTTTACACCAACAACATGAAGGTAACAACTAGAGCAGGGCGATATGACCGAAAATATTTATCACGATATACATTTGAAAATTTGCGATAACGATATAACTGACGATATAATTGACACGAGACAAAATACTTTACAACTCCTCAACTTTATTAGTGCAAAAACCCCCATCAAAGTATTTTCACTTAAACAAGCAGCTGTTTTTTTATCTGCATTAAAGTTACACAAAGTTACCTTGCACAGTACGTATCACTCCGCGAGGCTCCGCCTACGATAGCCGTAATGCTCCGACAATCCATCAAGCGGTGCGGCTTGTGACAAAATGCTTTACAACTCCACAACTTTGGGTTTTTTTTCCACTAATGATGTATTTTCACTTAAACAAGCAGCTGTTTTTTGCATTAAAGTTATATATAAATGTAACAGTGCAAATGCAAATTCTTGCTGACAGTTTAACCAAAAGGCATTTCCAGTGGAAACTGGCCGACATATCCTCAGCATAACCATGTATAACATCCACAAAACTTAAAAAGAGGTTATACACACACAATACGGTAACATTATGTTGAAGCACAGTACGTATCACTCCGCGAGGCTCAAGCGGTGCGGCTTCGTAGCTTAGCAAAGTCGTACTGAAACATTTGACAGATTTTCGAGCGCCGTGCACATAAAATCATTTCGAGGTCAGTAAACACAACCAGAGTTCATACATAAGGCTCACGGGATTATAAGGGGCTCTGTCGACTTTCAGAAAAATCAAAGGATTGATTTTAAGTGTGACGTACTTTCCAAACAACACGGTAATAACGACGCCCGCTAGCATGCGCTACCAAAAATAGTGCTTTGTTGTGTATCTGACGGACGAAAGCTAAACCAGTTCCACACCAGTGAAGTTGCAGCATTTTTACAAACCAGTTCTGGTTCATCTGTTTCATTCAATGATCCGCTTTCTCCCTTCTCCTTCTCCTTCTCCGTCGCCGCCATGCTTTTTCCGCCATGTGCGTATGAAAACAAAGGCACTGCGTGTTTTACCCATATTCTATCGCCATATTTCATTCTCTCATCGTTGCCCAACATTATACCGGTATTACCGTGAGCGGTATGATATGGCCCCAGCCCTAGTAGCAACTGCCTCCTCACAAGCCACCAATCAGTAGCATCCTAACAGAAAGGGTCATGGCAGACTGGGTAATTGTTTCCGATCGTCAGTCCCAAAGCCATCTTTCCATCCACGGGGTGCTGGCGTCTCTTGTCAAATGAACTTTGGTACACAGGTTTAAAACTGTGCCTGTTGTTGTCAGAGCTTTTTAGTCTGTTTCACTGCCTCCAGTAGCCAACGAGCGTTTGAGTTAAGCACATTTATTTATCCAGCGAAAAAGCTGTGAGCGGTTTTACTGATCACGAGCCTTTCATGCTAAACTGCCAGAGTAAAAGTAACGTTTTTCTTTAGTGGTGAACTTCAGGGATACCTACTCATAAAGATAATGACCTGCTACTCGTGCTGCCGCCTCCATGTGTAAAAAGTGTGGAAGGTGAGCAAGCAGGAGCTCATCACATAGGAGCTGATGTCAGCGGCATTTATAGTCACATAGTTCCTGAGACACCTTTGCTGGACTCCTTCTGTGATGTTCTTGTGAGCTTGACCTTTGCCCTCAGTGGTGTTTAAAAAAAAAAAAAAAAAAAAAGCAGGTAATTTGCTAGCTGTATTGACTTTAGTAAACAGTAAACATGTGCTGCACAGTGGAGTTGTTTTTAGTGTAACTGCACTGATACTGACCGAGCATTTATTGAACCTTCTGATCAGAAAAAGAAATTCAGTTTTAATTTTCAGTTTTCTTTGCTGAATCCTTTTTTCCCCAAATCTCCCAATTCAGACTTTGTTTCTAAAAACTAAAACTGACAGCAAAAAAACACCTTACACAGGTGACAGATCATCGCACACTGAAACAATTCTGTTCTTACCCCACACACACACACACACACACACACACACACACACACACACACTGTGGTCTCCTGTGTGTATTTTTGTAATTGAAACTGTAGCACGAACCTCCTGTTTTTCCTCACTTGTTGGAAGCTTTTTCTCCTCATATTTTCTGTAATCCTCCGATTCTCTGCCCGTTCATGCTCCATAAATCATATTGATCTGAAACGGCCTCATTTTATGACTGTTGTGACTTCAATGAGAAGATGGGAAAATTAGTTTAGTCTGCCAAACTTCACAGGTGAAGTTTTCAGAGAAAACCCATCTGTCTTCAGGTTTATCGCACAGGTGTGTACTAGTTCTCTTAGATCTGCACGACTACCTCCACGGGAGCTCTTTTTATTTATGAAATGAAAGAGTATACTTTCTCATGATTTGTGGATTTAACTGTATTAAATACAGAACATACTCCCACAGGGGTCGTCCTTAGTGAAAAGTGTTCTAAAACTACACCTCGTTCCAAATTATAATGCAAATGATATTTTTCTGTTTTTCCTAAATAGTCGATTCAAATGACAGTCGGCATAATTTCCGAGTCATCAACCATTAGAGTACAATCCAACTGTTACTGAACAAAACTCTCAATGAAATCAGCGTTTTTCAAAAATAAAAAACTTAAAATGCTTTGTTCCTAATTATTACGCACACAGTTTCAAAACATTTTATAGGTTGTAGAGAATTGAAAATGGTCATTTGTTGAATTTGCAGCATTAGTAGATCAATTTCACTGAAATCAAAAGCTGTTTCAATCAAAAACATCTTAACAGGTCAAGTTACACATTAACATAGGACCCTTATTTGATAGCAGTTTTACAATTCTTGCATCCATGGAACTTGTAAGTTTTTGGAAAGTTTCTACTTGAATGTGTTTGCAGGATGTCAGAATAGCCTCCCAGAGCTGCTGTTTGGATGTGAACTGCCTCCCACCCTCATATTTTATTTTATTTTTTTGCTTGAGGATCCTCCAAAGGTTCTCAGTAGGATTGAGGTCAGGGAAAAATGGGGACCACACAAGTCTCTGGAGGATCCTACACCTTGATGTTTGCAGGGCTCCGGAGTCACCAGCAGCTTCAAATATGTGTTTGCTGCTTTGTGATGGTCTTTTAGCAGCTGCTCTCTTAGGTTTCTCTGGCAGAAACCTTCATCATTGTGCCTTTATCTGCACGAACCCGTGTGTGCTGTGACTCGGCCACAAATCTCTTAACATTATGGTGATCACACTTAAGTTTTCATGAAATATCTGAGGTTTTCATTACGTGTCCAAGACATTCAACTATTTCACGCTTTTCAGCAGCAGAGATCATTTCTCATTCCTATGTTGCTTGAAAATGGTGGTTTGCTTAATAATGTGGAACATCCTCCTTTAGTAGTTTTTCCTTTAATTTACTCACCTGGCAAACTAATGAACACAGGTATCCGAGATTGATTTCAGTGATACAAAGAGTCGTGAGACACAATTCCATCCAAGGGTTTGATTGAAAAACAACTTATTTAATCTTTATGACACTTAAACACAATTTGCATATTAATTTGGAGCACTGTGTAGAACCTGGAGCGAGTAATTGAGCTATGAGCATCTTTACTGGCAAAGTAAAAAATAATTTAAAAAAAAGTGATTATGGTCCAAAAATGGAAGTATGTGGGACAAAAACCGTCAAACATCTTTGGTTGCCTGATTTATGACTCAGACACTTTCCTGATGAGTTCACAGCCACAGTCGTTCCTACAACCTCACAATGACAAGCTGAAAGGTTTACTGAAGGCAACATTACAGGGAGTGCAGAATTATTAGGCAAGTTGTATTTTTGAGGAATAATTTTATTATTGAACAACAACCATGTTCTCAATGAACCCAAAAAACTCATTAATAGCAAAGCTGAATGTTTTTGGAAGTAGTTTTTAGTTTGTTTTTAGTTTTAGCTATTTTAGGGGGATATCTGTGTGTGCAGGTGACTATTACTGTGCAGAATTATTAGGCAACTTAACAAAAAACAAATATATACCCATTTCAATGATTTATTTTTACCAGTGAAACCAATATAACATCTCCACATTCACAAATATACATTTCTGACATTCAAAAACAAAAACAAATCAGCGACCAATATAGCCACCTTTCTTTGCAAGGACACTCAAAAGCCTGCCATCCATGGATTCTGTCAGTGTTTTGATCTGTTCACCATCAACATTGCGTGCAGCAGCAACCACAGCCTCCCAGACACTGTTCAGAGAGGTGTACTGTTTTCCCTCCTTGTAAATCTCACATTTGATGATGGACCACAGGTTCTCAATGGGGTTCAGATCAGGTGAACAAGGAGGCCATGTCATTAGTTTTTCTTCTTTTATACCCTTTCTTGCCAGCCACGCTGTGGAGTACTTGGACGCGTGTGATGGAGCATTGTCCTGCATGAAAATCATGTTTTTCTTGAAGGATGCAGACTTCTTCCTGTACCACTGCTTGAAGAAGGTGTCTTCCAGAAACTGGCAGTAGGACTGGGAGTTGAGCTTGACTCCATCCTCAACCCGAAAAGGCCCCACAAGCTCATCTTTGATGATACCAGCCCAAACCAGTACTCCACCTCCACCTTGCTGGCGTCTGAGTCGGACTGGAGCTCTCTGCCCTTTACCAATCCAGTCACGGGCCCATCCATCTGGCCCATCAAGACTCACTCTCATTTCATCAGTCCATAAAACCTTAGAAAAACCAGTCTTGAGATATTTCTTGGCCCAGTCTTGACGTTTCAGCTTGAGTGTCTTGTTCAGTGGTGGTCGTCTTTCAGCCTTTCTTACCTTGGCCATGTCTCTGAGTATTGCACACCTTGTGCTTTTGGGCACTCCAGTGATGTTGCAGCTCTGAAATATGGCCAAACTGGTGGCAAGTGGCATCTTGGCAGCTGCACGCTTGACTTTTCTCAGTTCATGGGCAGTTATTTTGCGCCTTGGTTTTTCCACACGCTTCTTGCGACCCTGTTGACTATTTTGAATGAAACGCTTGATTGTTCGATGATCACGCTTCAGAAGCTTTGCAATTTTGAGACTGCTGCATCCCTCTGCAAGATATCTCACTATTTTTGACTTTTCTGAGCCTGTCAAGTCCTTCTTTTGACCCATTTTGCCAAAGGAAAGGACGTTGCCTAATAATTATGCACACCTGATATAGGGTGTTGATGTCATTAGACCACACCCCTTCTCATTACAGAGATGCACATCACCTAATATGCTTAATTGGTAGTAGGCTTTCGAGCCTATACAGCTTGGAGTAAGACAACATGCATGAAGAGGATGATGTGGACAAAATACTCATTTGCCTAATAATTCTGCACTCCCTGTATGCTCACTCTGTAACGTATGACACCCATGTGCAGCGATCCTCCTTCCACCCTGAGCTTGTCAAACACTGCACTGGTGAGCGTGCTCTGTGTGTCGTCATGGTGGGACTTGAATTTGTAATATTTCCATCGACCGTCTTAAATAGTTGCATATAGCTTCTGACTGAACGCCGAGGCCATCGGGGAGCGACTTGTGTCGTTGGTTATGAGTAAAGTGACCCTACAGATCCTTTACATGCTAGTTACATATCACTCATAGTTACTGTTCACTGCAGAATGACGCCGTTCTGCTACCTTATGATTGTTGCGTATGAGAGCAGACTAAGAAGAGTTAGACTGATCAGTGATTGCAGACTCTGTAAAAAGTACTGACCTTTAGTCAAGGTACCAGCTTGTGCCACTGGTAGGTGAACTTTAAGGCAGTGCTAAAGGGTGACGTCTTTGCATAGCTGCATCATTGGAAAACATCTGCACTGGCTTCAATCAAATATAAGCCCGTTCTGGCTGGGAAGATGTTATGGTTATCCTGAGGAGCTCCGCAGATATCTCACCACCTGCGAGGAGTGGTTAAAAAGACTTGAAATGTTGCGTTATTTGTGCCTGTATCATCAAAGTACCAGTAACAGTGGGGTTAGTCATATATACTGAAGGAGAGAGGGGCAAGGTGCTACATGCCAGAGCCTGGGGAAAGAGGAGAAGAGACGAGTTAATCCCAAATGATCTCCTGGGGAAGTAAACCACAGTAAAAACCGATGCAGTTTATGACGTAAAGGCTTTGAAAAATGATCCCTTTACTGAAAGAAAGAGTGAGTTGTGCCGTGAAGTACCCAAACATGTAAAACTGAACTTGTAGAGCTGTATAAGGGCAGAATGGCGTCTGTTTTTTCTTCCTTCGGTCTTATCCAGAGTGTGTGACGTGCTTTCAGGGAGCTTGGTCGGTTCACATTCCTGCAAAATCACGCTTTTCCTTAAGTGTGCCAAAGTGGACACTGCACAACAAATGTTGTACGTGTTGACCAATCACAGTTGAAATGGCTAATTCAGTAAAGTTGAAAAGTCTGCATGTTTTAAATCTAAATGTTTTTGCATGTGTAATGTCATTAGTGTGTTATTTTTGCTGAATGTGCCGTTTTTCTTCGGCCCTCTCTGGGGCCCCTCGCTGTGAATGGAAAAGGATTTTCTCCTTACTTTCTCAGGACTGGTAGTTTGGAGTTTTTAGGAGACTCTGATGAATAAATAAATAAACAAACAAGGCTTTTGTTTTAGACTAGATAAACAGATGACCCTAACAGAATTTGACTTTGAAATGAAAAGATCAGGATAAACGTGTCTGTCAAACTGCAGACGGACGAAATGGGAGAAGATCCTGGTTCCATCCAAAGACTGAAAAAAGAAGCAGACGGTGCCTCCAGCAGCTCATTTACGTGTTTATTCTCATTTATTATCTGTCCAAACATCCAAGTGTAAGAATGAGTCCGTGCTTTGTGTTTGTGGATTATTTACAGACGAGGATCTGTGACTTTGTGGAGCCGCTCGTCTCTGCTTGGACTCACTGTGAGGACAAGACTCCAAAAACTCACTGTCGCTCGCCAAGAAATAATCAGTCACATAACTCCAACTTGTCTTGTTTACACTTCGGTTTTCTCTGGATTACACAGAAGAAGAAGCGTTTTTGTTTTTTCCCGCTCTCCCCAACTTTGGGACGGACCTGCCTCAAGTTTCTAATAGCGGGTGGAAGCAGCAGCATGACACGGACATGCAGATGTTAAAATATAACTTCAGTTATATCGTTGAAAGCCTGATTGCAGTCAGAGCTGTCGGGGGATTAACGGAGCACGGTCAAGTCAAAATTGGGACAGCTGTGTGGTGTAGGTGCAGTTTTAGTTGGTGCGCAGCTGTTTGCTTCCATTTGTTTATGTAGCGGCAATTTGCTCTAATTTGCCTTAAGGTGATTTATTTAGCAAAATGGTAAATGGCCTGTATTTGTATAGCGCTTTACTTAGTCCCTAAGGACCCCAAAGCGCTTTACACGTTCAGTCATCCACCCATTCACACACTGGTGACGGCAAGCTACATTGTAGCCACGCCCGCCCTGGGGCGCATGACAGAGGCGATGCAAAGATGATCCCAGCTGGCCCATATGGGATGAACTCCCTTGTAACAGGAAGAAACCTCCAGTAGGACCAGGGTTCGGGGAAGGGCAGCCGTTGGATTAAAGGTGAGGGCAGCTGAAGGTTCAGTCAGTATTTGCTGGCAAACAGCTGGTGAGTGCATTCCCACCTCAATCAGGGGAAAAGCGGGAAAAATGTGTTTGAAAAAATGAAATGCTCAGACAAATCTGAATTTGTGAAAAAGCTCTCCACCACTTCACAACAATATTGCTGTTTGGCCTGAGTGTATTAGTAACGTATCACGATACCTTATCAGCCTTTTGCCCCACCCCAGCTCTTCGTGGAAAAGAGACTGTCCCTTGTATCTCCATATTTAGTAGACTGATAAGACAATGGTAAAGAGAAACATTAAAGGACTCCTACATGCTGATGCTCATCAGTGTGTATGCTGCTGCAGTGACACCGACAGTTGTAACAACTGCATCACATTCTGAATGTACGTTGCAATGCTAGAATCGAAATGAGAGAAACTAATAGTAAATTGTGGTAAGTGAGAAAATGACCACTAAAATGTATCCTCTCCCTCTGCAGAGGAGTGACGGTGTCCGTGACCGGCCCGCTGGGAGAGGACGATGGCCCTGAGCGATGGAATCGGCGACCCTCTAGCCCTCAGCAACGGTGGGCAGCATCCTCTCAGCGCCAGCGGACACGCACCTTCAAACATCAGGACAGCAGTCAGCAGTGGCCAGGACCCTCTCACACGCGACCCTGCTAGTGACTGTCTGACAGCAGGAGGAGATGAAGACGCAGCATCAAAGCTGCAGCAGCAGCCACACAGTATTCAGCGAGTGAACAGAGCGAGCCAGAACGGTGGCGTGCTCAAACAGAATGGTTCCCTGAGGAGTCTTCCCCCAGCATCGGCCGCCTCTTCTTCTCCTGCCGTCGCCGTCAGAAGCCACCTTCCCTCCGCTGTGCCCCCGTCCTCTTCCTCTGCTGCGCTCTGCTGCCAGCACTGTCACTTCCCCTCCGCTGTGTGCTGCCCTTGTGGCCGGCAGGAGTGCCCGCTCTTCCAGAATCCAGGCACAGGTCCAGGTCCCGGCTCTGTTCCCCACCCAGGGACCGGTTCATCCTGCCCGTGCTGCCTCTCTGCCTGCACGTACCCTCACCCTCATTCTCTTCACCACCACCATCAGCAGCGCTGGCAGGAACACCTTCAGAGCCAGACACAAGCACCAGGGATCAGGTAGTTTTTCTTCTTTTCCCCCTCATTTTTCCAAAACCTTAGTCCGGCCCCTTTTCCACGAATACCTACTCGGATCGACCGGCTTTCCGTTACAACCTAGTGTGGGTGCTTATCGTCATAGCAACATGTCCGAGCATCCCGCGACATAGTTAATATGCGACACGAACGCTACAAAAAATGTGGACGCCGAGGCGGGAATAAACCTGCTGCTCGGTCTGTCTCTCCGTCACACTCGGGACCACGGCAGTGTTTTTGTAGCCATTTGCGTCAGTGCCGGGTTTCACAGCTGGCAGTTTTAATTTTTGTGAACAAGACGCTCCCGTGACTCATCGAGTGTAAATGAAACTGTGCCGAGTCAATCAGAGTCGATCCTAATGGAAAAGAGGCTTAAATGATCAACTAGTGTCGCTTTGTGTGTTGTCTGTGCTGGCCACGTTGCTGTTTCCTGACCTCGTCTTTGTTTGTTGACTCCAAACACACTGTTAGTCTGAAGGTCTCACAGTTTTTGAGCCCCCCCCCGCCTGTGCCCCTGTGCTACATGCCAGATCTCTCAGACTGGAATGCAACACAAAGTGGTTATGGATGTTGGGGACTCGTCATGTCCATCATTAATATAAATGGACTATAATTTTCTATCATTTTTAAGTGTTCTCCTGAGGGCTCACAGTCTGTGCTTGAGTTTCCCTCTTTGGCGTACGCCCCTTTACAGCCGATGGATGACGACCAGTCGCTCAGATTAGGGTTCATATTTGACGTTTTTGGGTTGGTTTAAGTGTGTTTTTTGGTTTGCTGGACTCTTCAGATTTGTCGTATCGAAATGTTTCAAGCAAAGATAAGACGGGAAGTTCTCAGGTTTTTCCTTAACCCGCCATGGACATGTGGACTCCCTGTGCCGGGAGTGTGCCTTCTCCATTTGAAGCAGGATTTTTACATTTGTTGGCAGCTCCTTCCTCAGCTGATCCATATTTAGCGAGTTGGCTCTTTCCCTTTTACTCCCACACTGCAGGCCTATCCCGCATGTGAAACTGGAACCATTCAATGCCTCGTGTGCTCATTTGCATAATCCTATATTTACCAACCCAGCAGACCAGGGCGGGCAAGAGGTGAATTTTTGCTGAAGTAATTATTTACTCATGTCGGCTCCCTTTCCACGGTTGCAGGTCGCTGCGGGGATTCTCTTTACTTCTCAACGTGGAATTTTCCTCACTCAAATAAAGTCACATCCCCCGCTCATAAGTTTCATTACAAAAAGAGACGTTGTGGGTGGCGTTGAAAGATGAGGTTTGTGTAGCCTCAGTGGGTACACACACTAAACCCTGGGTGGGCAGAGGAAAGCGAAACACTGATTGTGTTGCAGGCATTTAGATGCATCTGCAGGCCTCTGTAGTTCTGTTACTTTCATTTTTCCCTCTCCTCAGTTTTTCTCTCACTCCATTAACACTCTCACTATGTCTTCTTTCCTTGCCCCCCCCCCCCCCAAATTCCACATGAGAATGGAGAGCAGATGTGCTGTGGGACCTGTGCATCTGTAATGTTGAACTTCTCTTATTTACCAAACAGGTCCCTGTTGTTCAGCGATGACAGGTTTGAATTACAGACCCTGGGTTTGTTCCAAAAAGTGCATCCCCCAACTTTCCTGTTTCCTGGTGTGTGTGTGTGTGTGTGTGTGTGTGTGTGTGTGTGTGTGTGTGTGTGTGTGTGATTACACACAGGAAATGATATACCTGTCTCAGTTGTGCCGTTTTGTCCTGAACCCAGACACTAACAACAACCTTAAGCATTTGTCTCCTCTTTCTCTGGTACTGCTGGAGTTCAGTTGTAGTTGAGTAGAAGTCTTCTCCCAATACGTTTGATAATTTGGAGGCACGTAGTCAGACAAGATGGTGTCAGATATCATTTTGATCTGCCAGATTAGCCTCTGAGATCACAGCACACTCGCGTCTCACACAGAGTTGTAACGTCAGCGCTTCGGGGAATCTTTTTACGTCTGTTTCACAACAGGGGATTTTTCTGCCCCTGTTCACGGCTTCACAAAACATGAATCCATGTTGTGAGATTAGCCCGTGCTTGCTTTTCTAATGTTTCTATTTTGAGAACGATCAAAAGCCTTCGTTCTTTTTTGTCCGTGCATGGATTCAACCAAATCTTTGGAGAGGTCCAAGCACAGCTCAGCAGCAGTTTGGGTCTGTTAGAAGCATTAGGAGCATGTTTGTGTCTGCACTGTAAGATTAGCTATGTAGCCACTTTGTGTGGTTTATTGAAGATCGAGCAGTAGCACGGCGTCCTCGGGAATGGCTTTCCCAGTCAGGACCAGGCCTGCTGACAGGTTTAAGGGACTTTCTGTAAGATACAGCAGTCGAGAAGTGGTTTAGCTCCAAAAGCCTGAACTAAAAATCAATCAGATCAATTGTATTTATATAGCACTTTTAAAAACAACAACTGTTGACCAAAGTACTGTACAATAAAATAATCTGATAAAATTTAAAAGGAAAGTAAAATAAAAGATAAGAAAATAATAAGAATAAAACAATGACAGACTCATACAGAATTAAAATCCAAAGAGTAAAAATGGGTCTTTAAACGAGTTTTAAAAGTATCCAGTGTTGGAGAGGTCCTGATATGTAAAGGCAGTTTATTCCACAGTTTCGGAGCGGTCACAGCAAAAGCCCGATCTCTGCGTTTTAATCTGGACCTGGGGACAACTAGAAGCATTTGGTCCGCAGACCTCAAACATCTCGCATATATAGGAGCTAGTCCATGCAATGTTTTACAAACAAGTGTCAAGATCTTAAAATCAATTTGAAAACTACTGAGGCGAGTGTAGGGGATGTGTGCTCTCGCCTTGCTGCAGCATTTTGAACCAGTTGGCCAATAGATGACGAAGTAACACCAGAGTAGTAGCTCTACAGATATGTATCGGATTCAGCACCACATACGAAAGTGACCCAGATCGGATTTTGCCGTTCACACTGTCATACCATGATCGGATATGGGTCGCATAGGGTCAGAAAAGTCGGACTGGATGCGCTTTCGCCTGCAGTGTGAAGGCAGCCTTAGTGACCAGAATCCAACCAGCTGCTCCAGGTTTCTAAAAGTCTCCATAGGTACGTGTAGGAGGAGGCTGCAGCTGGTGGAGCTTCTCTGAGCTCGGTGCAGTCACACCAGCACCTGCAGCACGTTCTGCTGGTCCTTCAGAGCAGAACAGCTACCAATCGTCTTTGAGGTTTTAATTGCTGCCAATCAAAGCTGGCCAACACTACAGTGCAGTGCTGTTCTCGCTCTGCAGTGAAACCGTCATCACGAGGGAGAACGGTCGTGTAGCTTCAGGGCACCTGAGGTTCAGCTAAGCTGCTTCTGCATCCATGACCCAACAACAGCGAAACAGCTCGCTGACACTCAAGCATCCAGGGTCACTCTGAACATTTCACCTCTCTCCTCTTGTGCTCCAAGTGCCGCTCCCTTCTTTACCGACTCCTTTCTCAACCGCTCCTGTTGTTTACGGCAACCGCAGGTTTGGCTGAGCTCCGTGCCTGGTAGGACTGCAAAAATTCCCGCGTCTGTCTCTCTCGCTCTCTCTCCGACGCCGCCTCGGAAAAGGTCAGCTTTTATAATCTGGAGCGAGTTTGAATTTTGTGGTTTGGTTGCTATGACACCTGGGAAAACTCCATGAAAACATGACCGTGAAGTGCAGAGCAGTTCATCGGGTGTCATTTTGGAGCTTTATCAGCTGATTTATCAGTTATCTTCAGTGGAACAAACGTCTCTGTCCAGCTTTTATTTCTTTGCAGTATTGGCAATTTATCACTCTCCACATTTTTCCCTCTTCCTGTGTTTTTCTGTCAGACAGCTGCAAGCCTCAACCAGCAAAGGTCTGTTTGAAAGTGATCCCTTTTCTTGGTATTTCAGGGTGTCAGCTTGATGAGGATTAGCACATTATCAAGAAGAACAAGTGTTTGTAAGGCCTTTGTGGTGGCCTGTTCCCGAGCTTTGTCAGCTGCCTCACCAAATAAGGCGCGTTTGTGGGAATGTATCCTGTTTTCCTTTGTTTGAACACTGTGTGTCAGCCTTTTTATTCACAGTCTTCACATGAGCCTTTTACCCTCAACCTTAATGTGCAAGAACTAAGAAGCTGGATCGTGCAGTTGTAACTATTTTGGTTGTTTTTGGCTTTGTTTTATTCACTCAATATTAAGTTATTAGCCCATGGTACATGTTGCACCCATTTCAAATGAGACGATTGCTTGGCTGTATGCATGTGTGTACATTTTGTGGCTCCTGGGGCGTTTCTGAAAGCTCTGTGATGGATGGGGGAGATTTCTGGGCATCCTGTGTGTCTAATCCTCTCTGTACTGCAGCGGAGCTACAAGCTTATCCCAGGATACATGTGTGACATATCAGGACTGTACACGGTAAACCTCAGTGTAGAGCAGGCCGATATGACCGAAAATATTTATCACGATATACATTAGAAAACTTGCGATAACGATATAACTGACGATATAATTGACACGAGACAAAATACTTTACAACTCCTCAACTTTATTAGTGCAAAAACCCCCATCAAAGTATTTTCACTTAAACAAGCAGCTGTTTTTTATCTGCATTAAAGTTACACAAAGTTACCTTGCACAGTACGTATCGCTCCGCCTACGATAGCCGTAATGCTCCGACAATCCATCAAGCGGTGCGGCTTCGTAGCTTAGCAAAGTCGCACTGAAACATTTGACAGATTTTCGAGCGCCGTGTACATAAAATCGTCTCGAGGTCAGCAAACACAACCAGAGTTCATACATAAGGCACACGGGATTATAAGGGGCTCTGTCTGATTTTTAAGTGTGCCGTACTTTCCAAACAACACGGTAATAACGACGGGCCGCTAGCATGCTCTACCAAAAATAGTGCTTTGTTGTGTATCTGACGGACGAAAGCTAAACCAGTTCCCCCACTGAAGTTGCAGCATTTTTACAAACCAGTTCAGGTTCATCCGTTTCATTTAACGATCCGCTTTCGCTCTTCTCATTCTGCGTCGGCGCCATGATTTTTCTGCCGTGTGCGTATGAAAACAAAGGCACTGCGCATGCGCGTTTTACCCATATTCTATCGTCATATTTCATTTTCTTATCGTTGCCCAACATTATACCGGTGTTATCGTGAACGGTATGATATGGCCCAGCCCTACTGCAGATGTTAGTATAATGACAGCACACACACTCTTTCTCGCTCTCTCACACACACGCTCTCTCTCTCTCTCTCTCTCACACACACACACACACACACACACACACACACACACACACACACACACACCCCAAACCAAGATGCTGTTATGGTAGGACCATAAAGTTCTAGCTCTTCATCCAATAGGAGGAGGGGGGTCATAAATGCAAACCTACTCTAACGAACTGCTGAACGTCATGGACAGTCTTAGCTCGCCTAAAGGAAAGCATAACAGACCTTCCCACTCGAAGGCAGAGGCCATATTTGCAGGTGAAATATTAAATATGTTTGCAACAGCCTGAATGATCTTTTCTAGCACTTCATGTCTGACAATGTGTCAGGTTACAAATTATATATGAATAATTGATATTATTTCAAACAATATCAATGCGGCCTAGAGCTAGAATTACAGTTTAGACCTTCACGTAGCTAATCACACAGGGGTCCAATTTCACTGCATGTAACGTGGACGTGTGACATTGTATGTGACGAATAAAGGGGCCGACTGAGGTCTTCCCCTGCCAAATATTAGACTACTTTAGGGCAGCACAAATCAAAACCTTGGTAGACATATATGTAACTGGGCCTGCACAGCACAATGGAAGGAGCTGGAATGCCAAATATCAGCTCATATTCACCTACAGGCAATAATAAGCGTCAGAACCACACAGCTTCATGATCCAAGCCCTGGACTGGACCGCTACAAACATCTTGGGGCTTAATGTGGTCGGAGAAAACCAAACCAGGGAAAGACTGATACGGTGGAGATCCTACAACCCTGAATTCATCCCAAATAAAACTGATAGTCGATTTGAGAAATGGGAAGATACAGATTTGATTAAATATTTTATTTACTTGATGGGACTGCTTTGGAGATTTGAACGAACAAAGACTGACAAATGAAGAGTTGGCGTAATAAGCAAAGGCTTCAGCCAATACCTTTTAATTAGCCTTGTCTCGTGCTTTCTTGCTTTGTGGTAGATCTTTGTTCTGTATTCATTGAGATATTTGAATGCTAATCAATAAAATCAAATCAAAATCAAAGACAAATTGGACATCATATACCGGACAGACGCACGCATGACATTAGAAAAAGCAAATCCATTATCATTCAAAACCTTATATTTAGGTCTTTGTCTTCAGGCTCTGGGAGCAGGACAGACATCTAGGATGTCATTCCAGAGCCTGTCTCCCAGTTCGGGGGTCATAACCTCTGGTGTTGCTGTTACCACGGCAACCACTGTTACCTTCACCATATCCTCTCTCAGCTCTTGATATTTCTTAAGCTTCTCGTGTTCCTTCTTCCTGATGTTGTTGTCGCTCTCACACCCACACAAATATCTATGTATAAATTTATACCTCGGTATACATTATACATGTAAACCCCTCGCCTCTGTCAGTGCGCCCCAGGGCAGCTGTGGCTACAATGTAGCTGCCATCGTGCGTGCGTGTGTGTGTGTGTGGGTGAATAACTGAATGTAGTGTAAAGCGCTTTGGGGTCCATAGGGGCTAAGTAAAGCGCTATACAAATGCAGGCCATTTTACATTTACACCAAAAAGAGAGTACACCGTGTGCGAGTACACCGTGTGCGAGTACACCGTGTGCGAGTATACATACCGGATGTGTTGATTTACTCTTGTTTTTTCCTTCATAATAAAGTGTGTTTGAAACAGCCAGGCAACACCCATGTGGAGATGAACAGCCCGTTTCTTGCTCATGTTTCCTCTCCTGCATTTTTGAACTTTTGCTTGGAATTTTCCAGACTCCCTCCCCGCGTCGCAGCACTCTCCTAATGTGAATGCACACTCGCAAAAATACAGTGTCTCTGTGTGAAGGAGCTCAAGCAACAGAATTTGACTTGAGTTAATACATTTCCAAGTATCATCTTTGACCAATGTAAAACAGAGCTAATGAACACAACTAGAGCACTTGTTTGCCACGTTGCACTTCCCAACAACACAAGATATCGCAGCAAAGCTCCAGAAGAGCAACCCCCCCCCCCCCCAAAAAAAAAAAACTAAACAAAAACAAAAACCCTACCAGACAACGGTTAGGAAATGATGAAGCGAGAAGAGTGATTGATGGAGACAGGAATGCTTGAGAGGAGGCACTCAAACAAGTGGCGACCCTGGAGCTACCGTGTCCTCAGACGGCCCGGGACACAAAAGGATGGCGACAAAAGCACAGGGGAAACTAGACTGATGGTGCAGTGAGGTAATGATGGAAGAGGGAGAGCAGTGTAGAGTGAAAAATGAACCTCCACAAAAAAAAAGAAAATCTCGACATCGCCCTTTTTTCTTTCACTACCTTGTCTGTTAATGAATGAGATCAAAGAAGGTCAAAGCAAAGCTCCAGGCGGTGTCTGAGGCAGCATAGGTAAGATTCAATGTCAGAGCGATTCACATGGGTCATTAAGGTGGGCCTGTTTCTCCAACCTCCAGGTCTGCATCATTCTGAATGGTCTTACTCTGAGCCGTGCTCCTCCTCCTCACTTCACTTTGTTTTCAGTTTGTTTTGTTCTTACTGGCTGCAGCTGATGGATCCAAATGTAGAGCATGAGCCATTCTTTGATTACTTTTACATTTATCTCATTATTTTAAATGTTTGCATCTTAAAAAGTGTGCACATAAAATAAGGAAAACCATAATCTGTCCCTTGTAATGTGTCTTTAATTACTTAATATAATATACTTGGAAAACCAGTGTAGTAAACTAGCCGTGCTGCCAGGTATCGATGCTGCAGTCAGATTTGAGTCTTTACATCAGCAGCCATAGTAAAATAAGATGCTGAACTGTATTGCCTTTGCCTGTCCTCTTTCCTGTTAAGGTTCTTGGTTTATACCAGCCTTTCTATTAAACGACAGCAGATTAATGACTCGTGTTTGCCTTAAAAAGCTTCTCCTCACTGTGAACGAGAGGCTTCAGGATTTTCTTTGAAATGACTAGATCTGTAGTTTATCTAGCTGCACAGCGACAAAGTGTTTTGATAAAGATTCATTATAATTTTCATTTCTCATGTTTGCACCCCCCCACAGCCTACTCATTCAGTAAGCCATACTCAACAGACGCCTGTGGTAAGAAGCTGGAGGATCAGCAGTTGCTGGTGGGAAGCATTGGTTCCACCTCTGGAGGACTAATAGGAAAGCCTGCTGGTCTCACTGACCACACAGGCCCTCTCAGCTGCAGACAACTGAGCGGTGTAAAGTTGGCAGGTTGGACTTGTGGATTCAAACGGTCAGATTCCTCCTGGCACTGCCCTCCAGCTATTGGCAGGTTCTGCTTTTTATTAGAAAGAATACGAATGACAATAATGATGTAGGATATGAAGCTCTGTGCAACAGACAGGCCTGCGTGCATCTCCGGGTCTGAGGTTAAAGTGATAAGAATGAGGCGAGGAGCAGCCACAGTAAAGACGTCGCACTGACTGACAGCTTAACTACAGCCACAGTGCTTAAATCCCACATGTATGCTTGGAATCTTTGTGCGCCCGTATTTCACCTCCAGGAATTCAAGGGAATGGCAGGTGCAGCCAGAAAAGGCCACGCTCACCAGTGGAAGCAGTCATCCTGCATCCACACATGCAGATGTGAACACGGACGTTTGCTTAAAGTCCTCAGGATCAGAATCAGTAAGAGGGCAACAATTCAACCCATTACCCACACGACCAGAAACCATTTCTCTGAAAAAAAACATGAAAACTTATGTAGGTGTTTTGAAAGTGTAACTTTCAGAAATGTCTGGCACTAACTACTCCACCAGGGCTGTTGGGACCATGACCACTGGCATCTACTCACCGCTAACACCGTTATGCTGCTGCAGCCCAGGCGCCTGCAGTAGCTGTTGGTAAAAAGCTCACCTGCTCAACCAGGTGAACTACAGCAGCACCCAGTCTGTTCATATTTTGAGTACCGAGTGAATACTGCATATTTGGCTTTTTAAAATGATGATGCAAACTGGTTCCATCAAGCTATTTCAGCGTGTTAGCCACGCCACCTGTTATGTGTCACATCAGGTTTTTCTCTGGATAAATATTCAGAGCGTCTGTGCTAAAACAACAACTTTATGTCAAGAACATTTAAACATTTCCCTGACACAAAAGTATCAATGTATAAGTTAAGATTAAAATGCTTTTTTAAATTTATTTACTTGACTAAATTTTTGCTCAAATTCCCAGTGTGATTATTAGTTGGCTTATATGCAAAACCTCTTACTGGGACTATTTTATTCCGTGCAGGAATACACACTGCGTTGGGGAAAGAGTGAATTACAGTCTGATGTGTCAGTGTTGAAATTATTACCTGGAAAATGAAGAATGGAAAATGTGCCGCAAAATCCTGCTGCCTGCAAACCAAACGCATCAATAAATTGTTATATTTTCAACTGTATCATCACAAATATTATTTCAAATTTCTTGGAATATCGCAGTGTGGTTTTTAGGCTGTATCGCCCACCCTTATTGGCTCATACATCTTTTTTGCTCTGTTATTGTTTCAGGCACTCAAATCATAAACAGATTTCCAAAACATTTGTTTAAATATTTACCTACTCGTTTATGCTTTGTCTAACTCTGTTATGCTCAGCTGGCTGTTGTGGATGTGCCAAATCCACAGCAATGCTTCCAGACGTGTGTTGCCAACAGGCCACAGGTATCGTAGAGCGCCCTCTGGTGGATAAAACCCTCCGACATGGTTGAAGGATGTTTCTTTTTTTTTTTTTTTTACTGACACTCTTATCACTGCTTCACTCAGTGAATGGGTTAGATGCAGAGAGCAATTTCCCCACGGGGATCAATAAAGTATACATCATTATTATTACTATTATTACATGTAAGTGCGTCCATAACGGCACTTGTCCTGTGGTTGCTGCACTTTTTCCTCCCATCATGTCTGGTTGCGTTTCCACCATGCGATGATGAGACGAGGGTGTCCCCGACTGACCTCAGTCTAAACTTGGTTTAAACAGCCCAGGCCTGTTTCTATGTTTATTGGAGGCCTGTTAGAAACATGATGCCCAATGAATCACTGTGTGTTACCACTGATGCTAACTGATGCCTTTTTTCCTCCTTGCTTTCTTATCTGTCTGTCTGCCTATCTTTGCAGACGTAAAAGCAATGTGTCCACTTTATAGCACACAGTTGGCTGCTCTTGTTTGGTATTTCTCTGATGTATGTGAGTAATGGCTTTACAAGTGTTTACAGTCTTGGATTTTATTATCTGTTTACTGCAACACTGCTGGGCTAATTTCCACATGCGCTCATTTCCGAGCTTTCTAAAAGCTGAACTTTAGTGTTTGCATATAAACACAGGCTGACTTAAAGCGCTGATTTCCACTCATTACAATTATTTATCTGTCACAAAGTTTCCATTCCTTACGCCCTCTGAGCCTCGTATCTGTTTACAGTTGTGTTAATGTAATCCAAGGCTTGACACAGTATTCTTCTTTAGGCTGAGTTATCGGGCACAGTGGAATTTTTCTGCCCAGCTAGTCTCATGATGTCATTCGAGTGGGAGCACTGGTAGCCGGGGCCTATTTCACGGCTAGATCGAGCCTCTGAGTGCAGCGTTCCAGCGAGGCACTAATCAGGGCAGGGCGGGCCCAGCAGCCTGATGGCTGACACTAATTGTTCCTGCGCCGACTTAAAGGCCATGTTTGTGAAATATTTAGCTACCCGTCTGTTGACAGTTAACTCCGTCCTCTGCCTCTGAACTCTTAACCCCTTTACTTATTATTTTGCTAGTTCCTGTCCAGTTGTGAAATGCATCAAGTTTGAGCACAAATGTCAACAACAGCAGTGCACAAACGTGGCCCATAGAGCTTAAAACCAGCAATCGCCTCACATCTGTTACAGTGCGCTCCAAGATCTCCGTTTTGGATGAACCCCAAAAGATTTCGCCATGCTCCTCCTCGCGCGATTGTCTGCTTCCGTCTGGGATGAGCCAGAGCCATGGTGTGTAGAAAGCCGTCCCTCGGTCCCCAGCTGCTTCTCTGTTTCTCTGTCAGCGCCGTGCTGAGCGAGCGGCGGGACGTCTGTGTTTACCTTATTAATTAGCCCAGTGATCCAGAAACACTCTCCCTCTGGTAACTAGAATAACAGTGAAAGGTTACACGGGCGGAGGAGAGGGAAAAGGAAAATAAGAGAGCAGGCAGCAAGCAAAGGAAGAAAGGGAAGGCGGCATGGTCAGGAGGGACCAGAGAGTCGTGGAGGAAACCTGATGTGGCAGGTCAAAGGATTTAGGTGGTTTTTGTTCATTTTACAGATTGCAGTTCTTGAGATCATGTTGACCCCAGCTTGCCAGTTTCAGTTTTATAACAGTGGCATAAATTATTGCTGTGAACTGCATAGATCAAGAATCCATCATCTCTTGTCTTCTTTAAAAGCATCCAAGTATGCTGTGCAGCTTTCCAATTGGCTGAAATGAATTCAGATCGGAGCGTTGCAAGCCAAAATTCAAAATAGACCATTAAGTAGACAAATAGACAGCCTGACAGCGCTTTTATGAATCTGCTCCAAGTGTTTCCGATTGCTCGACTCCTCCATCTTGGGCCATATCTGTGTCCTGGGGTCTGCAGTTCAAGGCCATACATGGAAAGCCAAGAGACGGCGCCCAGTGAAATGAATTACATTAGCAATACAGAGTTTTCCCTCGGCTGCGTGTTCAAAGAAGGGCTGGGGAAACGTGGCTTTCATTAGGTACTGCTGGTTTAAACCGGGTTAGAGGTCACTTTGAAAGCTGAAGGGGAAAAAGTCTCTAATATACGAGAGCGAAGAGCAAAGGGAGGAAAACACATTTTAATTTGATCAGTTAAAATGAGCTAATTTAAAGCTATTGCTTCAAATGGCTTAATGCTATGAAAACACTCAGGTCCATCTGTGAGTGGACTTTTCCTGGTTAACACTATTGTGACACAGGCAGTAGATCCGGTGAGGCCTTGCTGGATTGGACCTCTTCCAACTCATCCGTGCTCGATCCGTTTGGGATTTGAGGAGTGTAGAGGCCGGCTCGATGCCGTGGGCTCTGTGTGGTGCTGTTTGCAGGGAGCCCGGCGCATTGGAGCACAACACTGCATTGTAACATTTCTTTCCCCTGAGGAGCGTGAGTGATGGCCTGTTTGTGTCTGTGCATACCTGTGTTGGCAAACTGTGCTCTCAGCTTGTGCCACTTGACATTTGGCTGTCATATAAAAAGGCCCAGCGGGGCTTTAAAGGGGATTTACAACCTCCTTACAACCCTGTGGAGTAAAATTCCTCACTGGTCCCGCGAGTTCATTTGTGGTTCCCATTATGACTTATCTGACTTTGATGGGGGGACAGACACCCTGCTTGGATCATGGGGCCATGTCGCTAAAATCAGAGTGCTGTCAACTTGATTAGCTGCACAAGAAGGTTACCTCAGAACTCACTTCCTGTTTCTTTGTACCATTAGAGAAGTAAAGTAGGGCCACTTAGCTTCCAGTAAAGATGAAAATGTATTTACAATCCTTTAAGCTTCAGGTTAAAGCCCTGCATTGATCTTTCCAGAGACTTTTCTGGCAGAATGGGTAACCCAGTCCCTCTGGCCTCCAATAAGGACTCTGCTCATTGATGTAGTCACGGTCCTGACACTCTCCTCTCGACTTGTCATCATTTTAACTTGTGCCTGAATGTGCCTTCATTTGGCATCAGTGTGCAATAAACAGCTCTTTTAAAACGACTGATTTTCGTGTCTTTTAGGGGTGCAACGATACACAAAATTCACGGTTCGGTTCGATACTTTGGTGTCACGGTTCGATATTTTTTCGATACAAAACAATGTTCATGCTTTTTTAATTTGTCATTTATTAAAATTATAAATATATATTTTAACTCAAACGTACAGTTTTTAAATTTAATGTTGCTGAAACAACAAAGGGATAAAATAATAAATTATCTGATGGAGAAATCCCTCATCTTTGGAAAAGAGTTTATTACAGAGAAATGGCTCTTTCCAAAATAAAAGCTATACTATGCGCTTCTTCTGGGCTATATTCTCAGCAGCATATTAAACATATCAGGTCCCCATAAGGAAAATCATGTGCTAACGGCTGTCTAAATGACTCGGGTAAAGTTTGTAGCATGGTGCTTGTTGTTTTGTCTGCTTCCACTTGTCTTTGCACTAGGATGATGTTGGAGTAAATGTGCAGTCATATTCGTTGTGTTCCCACTAGCGCTGTCAGCGTTAATCTGAAATGACGTTAACGCCACAACACGGCAAATCTCCGTTAACGAGCTACCGCGGATCGCCCCGTGCGTGGGGCTGGACGGCGTCAACACATTAACGAGCTAACTGCGCTAACGCAGTAGTTCCCACCATGTAATTGAGCATTGCGTGGCACATCCGACATACTGTTTTACTTTTGTCCATGACGCGCTTACCTTCAGGGTCATACTTCACATGAAGACCAAGATAGTTCCAAAGGCCACATCTGAATGAGGGTGGGGGAGGTTCAATTTGCCATGTTGCAACGAGCTTAGCTTCTGTCTTGCTAGCTTGCGCTGTGCTCAGTGGATCTGCGCTCGACAGTGCAGCCTAGGCGGAGTAGTCGAACGCAGATCCACTGAGCGCTCAACACAGACAGCATCGTCAGAAGAAAAGTTGATAAAATAAATAAAATTTGTATTATTCGATACATATGCGTACCGAACCGAAAGCACTGTATGAACGGTTCAATATCAATACGAGTATCGTTGCACCCCTAGTGTCTTTGGGTAATATCAGTTTTGAAACCAGCTCTGATAACGTGACGTTTACCTGTATCAGTTTACTTGTTTATGTCATGTGATTCATTTATTTATTGAGTGTTCAGACTTTGTTCTGTTTGCCCGTTTTTATTCACTCAGCTGTGTATGTTCATCCAAAAAAAAAAAAACCCCAACCCTGCATCTTTTTTAACTGCAAAGCTTCAGTTTAGGTTTTTTGGGAAGCTAAAATCTCCAACTCTGGCTGTTCCGTGTGTTTTCTCCACACAGACATGTGTCTGTCTCCCGTGAACCCCTTTAGCCTTGATCATTAATCTCCTGTAGCCCCACTGTGATCAGGTGGTCGTATCTGATTCTGCCACTTCCTCTTCCCTTCCACCCGGCGCGTTTGCTGCATCTCCGGCATACCGGACGCTCCCCCCACTGCTCCCAAGAGGAGCTGACGAGAATTCCAGATAGATCCCGAGCAGCTGAAGGTCTCGTATGTGTCTGTGGGCGTGTTTGGGTCAGCCACCAACAGGAAGCCTGATTTCACAATGTGATAACATGTCTTTGTGTGGAAGTGCAAGTTGTAATCCGAGACTTCCCGCTGTATCGGTGAGGGCCTGGTGTGTGTTGGAGTGCTGATTTATCGAGCACATGGCACACTCGGCTTCACTTGGCTTCAATGAAATTTAAAAAATGCTGTTTAGCAGTTATCAGGAACATTTGAGGCTTTATTTAGCTTCACGCTGACATCCGTTTGTGTCAGGATCAGCCAGAAATTCAGGATCATTTTGAGCCCAGCACAAGTTTTCAGGTCGGCGTCGGCCTGCAGTTTAGATGCTGGTACCTCGCTCGCGTCGTTAGATGTCGGCGTGTGGCTCGTGTATATTAGAAAGAAAATCCCTGTAAGCTTGTCTGTCAAATCAGAACAAAGTTTGAAAAAGGAGCAGAGAATTATGAGACGTTCAGCACAAAGTGGTTTTGACAGCCATGTCAGCTTTAATGTCTTCAGCGGTCCAATATCCACGCTGCGCGCTCCTGCTGGAAAAAGATAAGCAGCAGATGATGGAGAAAAGATGTCAACTCTTTCTCAAGTCTCCTCCAATATGTTTTTGATTGGTTGTTGCTTTGACTTCAAAATATAAACCTGATTTATCTCCCTCTCTTTGGTTTTCAGCCCTTCGATGCCTTTTCGATTTCCCAGAAGGTAAGACCTGCCAGAAACGCTCAAACTTCTCCTCCTTTCTTTATTTCTGTCATCCATCCATCACAGCTCTACTGGAGCCATCATTCCTCAGTAGTGAGTCACGACTTATTGATGGGAGCGTCACTTATCCTGCAGTAACTAGCAACTTGGATGTCCTCATTTATCCATTAACCTACAGTAAAATCTAACTCTTAAAGAGAAGACATGTTTTCGTTTTCTCCGTTTGTTCCCTCAGTGACTAATTTGATGCTTTTTCTTGTTTCTCCTACTCTGTATGTAATCAGAGGCACATGCTGTTTGAAATCAACTGTCAAAGGACGTCTTGTCATCAACTTTTATGTGTGTCTTTTTCACAGCTATGCTGAGCTAATAGCTGATTGGCCAGTGGTGGTGCTGGGTGTGTGCACGGTGCTTATTGTGATCTGTGCCCTGGTGGGCATACTTGTGCCTGACCTGCCGGATTTCTCTGACCCACTGCTCGTGAGTACACTACTCATTGGTCACCTTTGTAGATGACGGTAGCCGTCCTCTTTTCAGTGTGTAGTACTGTATTTTCCGCACTATACGGCACACTTAAAATCCTTTAATTTTCTCAGCAATTGACAGTGCTCCTTATGTATGAATTCTGGTTGTGCTTATTGACCTCAAACCAATTTTATGTGGTGCACGGCGCTCAAAAATCTGTCATAAATGCGTCAGTATGACTTTGGTAAGCTACGAAGCCGCACCGCTTGATGGATCATCAGAGCATTACGGATGCCGTAGTCAGGAGCCTTGCGGAGTAATCTGGGTCCTAAACTCCGTCCGTTTCAGGTCCCAAAGTCAAACAAACACTGCGGCATCACTGAGCGTTAAAAACGGTCTAAATTCTTTCATCTTTAATAAAATGATCAGCGTTGCTGCTTTACCAGGTGTAACAATTAAGTTTAACATCCAGGCATCCATGAAAACAGAATGTATTAAATTTAACGGAGTTAGAAGTTAGCAGGAAGTTAGCTCGCTAGTTTCCACCTAAACATTTCATACCATGTTCTGACTGAGAGATTTCTGAAGCATTCAAACGTACAGCTCTGCTGTCACTTCCAACATAAATGAAGACAGAAAACTAAACAGCAGTGATGTTTGCAGGGTTACTGAAGTTGGACTAGCTGGTATATAATGTTGTGCTACGTGATTGCTAGCAACACAGCTATGTTAGCATAACATTAGCACAGTGAAGCTGGAGGATGAACGCTAACTTTTTTCCACTCGATAAAAGTTAACGTGAGGGTTCCCGGTGGTTAGAGACAAATGCAATCGCATGGCAGGATGCTGTAAACGGACCAAACTTCAGTCAGGAGAACAACTGAGATAATCCATCCACAATACGAGGTTAGTCATTAATATACTGCAACAACATGGGAATAGAGCAGCTGATAGAGAATTCAACATTAATGAATCAATGGTACGGAAGTGGAGGAAGCAAGAAGAATGAGTTGAGGAAAGTTTGACTTATCCGACTGTTTTGTTTTGCTTAATGCGCCTTATAATCCGGTGCGCCTTATGGTCTGAAAAATGCGGTACTCATGTTGTATATAGAGACGCACTCATGCAGGCTGATCGGTTCTATGTTGTCCTGTTATGTTTGAGTTTAGTTTGCCAAAGCAAACTAAACTCAAACATAACAGGAGTACAAAAAAAGCAAACATGAATTTGACTGTTATTCACGTTATTTCTAATAATTTCTAAATTTCCATAGATATTGTGATGAAATAGTTGAGGGTTTGATTTTGGGGGAATATCAGTGAATATATTTGATTTTTAAATCGCTAAAAAATGTGTGTCGGGCTTAAACGTCCTGTATTGGCTGAGCGTGATGAGAACTGTGTGATAATAAAATGATCAGTTTGCCTTAATACAATACATTTCTACAAGCATAATCATGTCAATTTCTGCTGTTTTATTTCTGGTATCTTTTTTTCCTACAAGGGCTTCGAGCCACGGGGAACAGCCATTGGCCAGCGACTAGTCACATGGAACAATATGGTGAAGAACACGGGCTATAAAGCCACACTGGCCAATTATCCATTCAAATATGCAGATGAGCAGGCCAAAATGTGAGTTTACACTCATCTGAGATGCTTTCTGAAGCTCCGTGCAGGAACATGCGAGAGCCGGTTTAGCAGCTTTTTTTGTTCCAAAGGCTGTAGAGTTTCTCTCTGTCTGCTCATCAAGCCGTCTGAAAGGCGATTGACATTAAACCTCTCATCGGTGGGTTCATCTGCAGATGTTTGCTTTAGCAGAAGAAAACAAAGATTTGTTGCACAAGTGTCGCTGCAGGAGGACAAATCTCACATTCACATGTTAAATATTTGTCGTAACCCTTAGTCCACGCTAAAATGTGCAGTCTGTCGATTGATTACATGGGCAGCAAACTCTGAAAAACACACAACAGTTTTTTGTTCACTTGTCTGTGTAAAATCTCCTTCGAACACCTACAAGTTTAATCCCAATGCACCTGCGAGTCTTCTCATTGAGTCTTTAGTGCTCTCATTGTCACATCGTTGTGTCCCATCGACTTCAGTGTTCACTTTAAGATTATGGTTTTGACTTTTCGAGCCCTGCATGGACGAGCAGCGGCGTACCTCAGTGAACTTTGACAGCAGGTCCCTGCTGCATCATACGAGCTTTTCTGGCTTCCTCCTCAGACATAGTTATAGTTTTCCAGTCAGACCTTTTACTTCTTTTTGCCTCAGCAGTGCAGGATTCTGTCCACTTCACCTCCAGGTAAACTGCAGCAGCACTGCCCTGCACATCTGAGTTTTCTGTGTCCACATTTTGCCATCGAGGGTCTCTTTGTCACGTTTGCCACGGCCACAATTAGCTGCAGGATTTCCTCCATAGCGTGTAGATCAAGGGATCAGACCTCTGGCTGCTGGAACATAGCAGAGCATTGCAGACCATATTCTGGTCTTTGTGGGAGACCAGAATATGGAAATGGAAAAGTCTATCCTGCTGCTCCTTCATCCATCTCCAGGGCTCGCAAAATTTCAAAATCCCTGGTAGCCCTTCGGGCAGGGACTCTTCAGTTTTTGGTAGCCCAAAATAAATTTAAGTAGCCCGAATAAAAAAGAGAGCAATTTTTTGATTGATGTTTTGTTTCCGTTACAATATTATACATTAAAGTATAATATTGTAAAGGAAACAAAACATTAATCAAAAAATTGTTGAAAAACAAATTACAACATTGTATAAAAATTACAATCATCAACTCAGATACTTGGTTCTAACAGAAATTTCTATGAACTTGTAAGAACTGTGTAGGACATGAATCAGTCTGTGTCAGATCCTGAATTTGAAATTTCCACTGAAGTCACGGGTAAGAGGCAAGTGGAACCAAGATCGAGGCCGTTTGCTTTTTGAAGTTTGCAAAGACTGCTAAATTTTGCCAGTGGTAGTTCACTCTTTGCAACGTAGTAGCTGTTTTAAACTGATTTTCAGGTTTATCTTTAGTACGTTATTTGCAATTGGTGTTTGTTCTGGGAAAGATATTGCAGACTGAGCAATAATGCATTTCTTGCATTTCTCATGGGTTCTAATGGAGGCCTTTCTTAAAATGACTGGTCCCAGTAACAAAGGCGCTTGTCGACTCAGAAATCGAGGGAAAACCAACAACACACCCGGCAGAACATTATGTTATTTACACGGGTGCACATAAGTGGTCCGCATGTGCGCATTCGCTGTCAAAATAAAAGACGCGCACCAGATAAGAAGTTGCAACGCGCGTTTGCGTCCATATAAAAGGCACTGTTTTTGTCCGCTAGAGTGGGATTTTCACGGCACATTCCACACCACATCTCTGTGCGTTCATCATTTGTTTGAAGCCAGCTCACCTCCTGCAACCACTTTTCCGAGAATACGCGCTTCTTTTGTGGTTCGGACTCCTTCTGACATTTCTTTGGAGGTGGAGGAACACCGAAGTAATTGCTTAAAGGAGCTTCTTCGACATCTTTAAGAGTTCTAAACAAATGTCTGTCCTCCTCCAGAAAATCTTATGTACACAAACACGCGTTGCAACTTCTTATCTTGTGCGCGTTTTTTATTTTGACAGCGAATGTGCACCTGCGGACCACTTATGTGCAGCCCTGGTTATTTAGCTTGTCATATTGCAGCCACAGAAATTCTTTTGTCCATGAAACCATAAAGCTGCACTTTCTTTTTGCCTTATAGTCTGATTTGTCATAACTTTTCCGTTTTGTGGTAAGCTTTTCTTTGGCTGTCACTTCTTCACCCTGACCTGTCTTATTTGACTCAGCAGAACTAAAATATATATCCTGCTGCTTTTACACAGGCACTCACATAACGCTCAGCGACTCTCTGCGCGATCAACCTCTCACATGTTTAAGTTTGCTGCGGGAGATTTCACTTGTCATGTTTGCGTAGTAAGCTAACGATTGATAAGACGATGTCAGAGGAATTGGTGCGCAAATTATCGTCACTCACCAATCAGTGCTGTCGCTCTCTATACACAGTTCGCAAAGTGAAAGCAAAAAACAAGCGCAAATTCAAACGCGATTTCAATATGTCACATATTGACAGTGGCTCACCGATGCCAATGACATAATTACCCAGCTACATTTCCGAAAGAATGCAAAAGCATTGACATATATTTTTTCTTCCTACGATAGCCCGACGGGCAGGGCAGAGATAGATTTTGGTAGCCCGACTGGAAAAATCGCTAGCCCCGGGACGTCGGGCTAGCGATTTTGCGAGCCCTGATCTCCCCTCCACTCTCATCTTCAGATGGGTCAGAGTTGGAGACCGCTCTGTTTCTACCTCCTCTTTCCCCCTAAAAGATCATTCCCAGAGCCTCCTGTGTGCTGTAAAGTGTTGCCCTCTTCAAAATAACTGCTCCACCATAAACTACCTGAGCCAGAACCAAAGCGCCCTATTTTGTTTTCAGTGTCTTTGAAGCACTGAAAAGCTATCAGTGTTTATTATCATGGCCTTAGTTTAAACACAGAGTGTGGCTTTCTAAGAGAGAAGACTTGAAAGTGAAACACACACACACACACACCATTGTTCAATATCAATCATCAATAGTGAGACCCACTTATTGTGTGAGTAACTAGGCAAACTTGCAGGAAAAGGTAAAAAGTGTAAAATGTTGCTTTCAGTGGTAAAAGTTAGTGCCACCTGGTGGACACTATAAATATGAAACATTTAAAGCAAGTGGTCCAAAATAAAAAATCTTTAAATCAAATAAATTTACATAATTTTCTTAGACATTATTAAATGTTTAATTACTTTCGAGCCTGTAAAACTGAAGTGACAGTGTAGAGAACATTATTAAACTGTTACTGGTTGAACAAAGACATTATATAGCGTCTTTGTTTCGCACTCATGCCGTTGGCTTCCACTATCAGCCAAGAAGAGAGGTCACAGGGGAGCGAGAGTTAAAGGCATGGGGGTCAGAGGTAGGGGTGAAGGATACTGTTGACAGACCTGTCTGAATCTCCTCCTGAAAGAAGAGAGGGAATAGTCGAGGTTTGTCCATCCACGAGGTCAGCCTCTGCCTCCCGTCAGCCAGAGTCTGCTAATCAAGAGCAAGTCTTTGCATGTCTGTCTCTTTCAGGTCTTCATGCACACATCAGACTGCAGATATCTGCTTTCTTAAATTTTACTGTTGCTCAGTTTTGCTTATTTGATGCATATCACCATATTCACAGGCATGTCACTTTAGCATGATTAAAAATCAGTAGACCGAACAGTCTTTGAATCAGATTTTGTTTAATTTTTTATGAGCAGATGTTGTGTAGATACATGTAGCTAAGATTAGAGCCTCTAAAAACAGCTCTCTTCTGCTGATTAGATAAAGTCTGTTCTCTCCGTCTCCCTCAGTGGACGCCTTTGTCTGTCTTGCGCCGCGTGTCTGTCTTCATGTAATGTTGTATCAGAAAGTGGCTCCTGCTTCTGTCAGCGAGCTCCCCTGGCTCATCCCCGCTGTCTGTCACTCTCTCTCTCTGACAGCCGCCTGATTACCCTGCCTTCCTCTTTTCCTCCTAAAAATGTGGCTCATTTAAAAAACTGATCTGCACGTCTCCCCCCGGGCGCCCTGCTCAATCAGAGTTACCATTATGATTATTAGAATAATGACAGCAGTACCTCGCTGTACTGCAGAAAGTCATTTATCTGATTTCTTGTAGGGAGCTGCGATGACTGCTGCCTTTTCTGACACAGCAGCATCCGTTTGATTCATGAAGTCATGAATAAGAATTCTTTCTGGATCGTTTTCAACTTGGTACCGACTGATTATTATATTTGCAGCACATTTGTGCTACAAATATTTTTAGAGCTTTTCCTCATTTTCTGTCAGTCATTGAACACATTTAAGTACCAAATGACACATTTTTGCTCTCATTGTTCAGAAGGAGCTATCTGCTCTGACAGAACTTAACGGAAATGGTATTTCCAATAGTTCAACTGTAATGTTAGCTAGCTGTGTTATTATAGACTCACTGGTCATTTTGTTAGTTACATTTAGCTAGTACCAGGTTGGGGCTACGTTTAGCTTCAGAAATACTATATTTCTTCTGGCTGTTGCTCACTAGGTGGCCCAAAGTGTGCCGAGGAAACTTAACAATATAAAAATGCCATTTAAAAAAACCCAATGTAAAACAATAATAACAATATAAAACAATAATAGGAATGTTAGGAATTAACTATGAAATAAAGTTAGTTTTACAACAACAGCGGCCTCAAACAAAATGTCAATGTGTGTTTCAGGATAACATAAGAAGGACAGGATACTTTAATGTTGTTATTGTGATCTGAAACTGAAATTTCTTGAATGAATCATTTGTTTTGCTTGTTTGTTTTTGTTTTTTAGTAATTTTGCTAAATTTGAAGTGTTTCATTCAAGAAACAAAATGAAATCATTTGCATATAGGCCTTCTGCAAAATCTGGTTTCATCCCATGATCACCATCTTCACCAAGTCTACAAGCCTTAATGCACTGAGCTGCAGCCATGTGATTGATTGCTTGTTAATACAAATGTCCAGTCACAAAGGTGTGTCAAATAAGGTGGCCACTGAGTGTATACTGTTACAGTGGTGGATGATCATACAACTCGGACTGGTCTAAACACAGTCAGATAGTTTTTTTTGTTTGTTTTGGGGGGGGGTCTGTTTTTTCCTACTCTTGATTCTTTCTGATGCCAAAGGTGATTTCATGCCCAACTCTGGCTGAAAGTGCAGAAACGCTGCCCTCCCGCTGTGCAAAGCTTCTGTTTGACCTGTCACACTGCTCCCGTGACCTGTCACACTGCTCCCACTGCCAGACTGCAGCTGCACCTTATGTACATTTTGTAGTATTCATTCCACCTCATTCATTTCTGTATTTTATGTATATAAGTTTAGATTCGTTATTTATAGTTGGTTACACAGCTTTGTGTATGTATGTGTAAGGCGTATATATAGACACGTGTGTGTGTGTGTGTGTGTTTTACATTGCTATGCTTGAGAGCCACCATCTACCGGAACCAAATTCCCTGTATGTGTCTGCACATATACTTGGCCAATAAACACACGATTCTGATTCTGATTCTGATTGTGAGGAGTAGCCAATCACATATCTGGTTCAAAGGGGTGATGATTTTATAATACTATGAGCTATGAATCATGCAAAGCTTCATAGATTACACAGAATGGTCTAGCACTTCCCAGTGAAATCAAGGTATTTTGTGTAAAATTCACATCCTGTTCAGCACCTTAGTTCAGTGCTTCAGATGTTTGCTTATTCTCCTTCTACTGTTTTCCAGTCACCAAGAGCCCAGGCGGCCCAAAGACCACTTTGACAGAGACAAACGGCAAGCTGAGTGGGACTTCAGTAAAGAGTTCTTCTGTGATGTGCCAGGTAAGATTCAGGACAATGGAGAACAGGAAGAATTATACTAGTCCACATTCCACACAACTCCCAAAAAGATTTATGGCTTTGTATAAGGATGAGCAGACATGGAATAGTTGTGCTTTTTACTGTGGCTGATGGACGTGAACAGGATCTTTGCCAGATGGTCAAATAATTTTTTGTCTTGTGTAAAATGGGAAACTTGCTTTCCTACTTGACTATGCCATCCTTTCTGCAGGTGACAGTTATTCTAGAGTGGTGTTCTCATCAGCTGAAGGGAAGAACCTGTGGAGTATTCAGGCCATCAAATCCATGTGCAATCTGGACAATGCAAGAGTATGCTGGCATCATTCCAGTCGTGTGAATATGTTTTTCTGTTACACTTCTGCTTGTTTTCGCGTATTTATTCATTCTTTCCGCCCTTAGGTGCGTTCCCACCGGGACTACTGGAATCTTTGTCAGCGCACCAATGCTGACTCCTGCTGCCCCAGCTGGACGCTAGGTAACTACATCGCTGTCCTCAACAACAGGTCATCCTGCCAGAAGATTACAGAACGAGACGTATCGCACACACTCAAGATCCTGCGCTCGTGTGCCAAATACTATCATAACGGCACTCTGGGACCCGACTGCTGGGACATGACCCTGCGGCGGAAAGACCAGCTAAAGTGTGCCAGTGTGCCCCGCAAGTGTACAAAATACAACGCCATCTACCAGATCTTTCACTTTCTGGTAGACAAAGACTTCCTGAGTCCCAAGAGCCTGGAGTATCCTCCGCCTGTGCTCAAGTACAGCATGCTCTTTTCCCCCACGGAGAAAGGCGAGTCTATGATGAACATTTACCTGGACAATTTCGAGAACTGGAACGCCTCCGACGGCATCACCACGGTCACAGGGATCGAGTTTGGCATTAAACACGACCTCTTTCAGGACTACCTCCTCACAGACACGGTGTATCCTGCCATAGCCATAGTGATTGTCCTGCTGGTCATGTGCGTGTACACGCGGTCAGTTTTCATCACACTCATGACAATAATAGCCATCATCAGCTCGCTGATTGTGTCATACTTTCTCTACCGAATGGTTTTCAACTTTGAGTTCTTCCCCTTCATGAACCTCACAGCCCTCATCATCCTGGTAGGTATCGGTGCAGATGACGCCTTTGTGCTTTGTGACGTGTGGAACTACACTAAGTTCGATAAGCCTCACGCTGAGCTGGCAGAGACGGTCGGCGTGACCCTTCAACACGCGGCCCTCTCTATGTTTGTCACCAGCTTCACCACTGCTGCTGCTTTTTATGCCAACTATGTCAGCAACATCACTGCCATTCGCTGCTTTGGAGTCTACGCTGGCACTGCCATATTGGTCAACTATATTTTAATGGTGACATGGCTGCCCGCCGTGGTGGTGCTACATGAACGCTACCTGCCGAACATGTTCCTCTGCGCTAAGCCTCAGCACCAGCAGACAGGTTGTTGCACGCAGATGTTCTGGGCCGGTCTTTGCCAAAAGGCCAACAAATGCCTCTTCACAGTTTCGGAGGTGTCGAGGATATTCTTTGAGAAGGTGCTGCCCTGCATCGTCATCAAGCTCCGCTACCTCTGGCTCTTCTGGTTTCTTGCCATGACCATGGGCGGGGCCTATGTGGTTTGTGTAAACCCAAAGATGAAGCTCCCCTCCTTGGAGCTGGCAGAGTTTCAGGTCTTCAGATCTTCTCACCCATTTGAGCGCTATGATGCAGAGTACAAAAAGCTTTTCATGTTTGAGAGAGTCCATCATGGCGAGGACCTCCACATGCCCATTACCATCATCTGGGGGGTGACCCCTGTGGATAATGGTGATCCCCTGAACCCCAAAAACAAAGGAAAGCTGATGCTGGATAGCAGTTTCAACATTGCCAGTCCAGCATCTCAGGTCTGGATCCTCAACTTCTGCCAGAAAATGAGAAACCAGAGCTTCGTCTTTCAGTCCGAAGAGCAGGACTTCACCAGCTGCTTCATCGAGACGTTCAAACAGGTCAGTACTGCATGTGTACTAGTGATACACGGAGCAACCTCAAGAACCTTTTTATCAATAAAAAAATAAAGTTATTAAACCACAATTGATCTCCAAAACCAAAACGATTACTCTAAGAGTTGAACACATTTCTGATGTTGGTGTTCTCCTGCCGTTTGTTAAATTCTCACTTGGACTGATTGACTTCATCAGATTAAACTTTCTTACAGTCGGCTAGCATTAGCTTATCTGCTATATAGAAAAATGACTTGTTATCTGGACTTTAAGTGATGACGCGTGAACCCTGCTTCCAGGTCCAAACTACTCTGCGTTTATTAAGGCTGTTGTGTTTTTAACATGCTTTAATGCTTTGTATCCTGAACGAGTCCCTAAAAACAGTCAGTGATCACTGTCGGCCTCGCTCGGTTTTTATTACCACTGTTCATTTCAAAGCTCAGTTTTTAAACCTTACGATGTAACTACAGCCCATGCAGCAGTATATTAATGACTAACCTCGTATTGTGGATGGATTATCTCAGTTGTTCTCCTGACTGAAGTTTGGTCCGTTTACAGCATCCTGCCATGCGATTGCATTTGTCTCTAACCATCGGGAACCCTCACATTAACTTTTATCAAGTGGAAAAAAGTTAGCGTTCATCCTCCAGCTTCACTGTGTTTATGCTATGCTAACATAGCTGTGTCGCTAGCGATCACTTTGAAAAGGAGCTTGGAAATAAAAGCGTCTGGACTTGTTTAAGTCCCAGATTTAAACCCAGTGGGAGTATCCCCCCAAAGAGGGACAAAAGGACAAAACGTAGAGGATCATCAGGGGGTCCCTTTGTCCCTCTTTGGGGAGATACTTCCACTGGGTTTAAATCTGGGACTCTCCACCATTTGACCCTTAGAACTGAAGAAGCTTCTCGGATGAGAGGTGAAACGTCTTCACGCAACTTAAACAAGTCCAGACGCTTTTCTTTCCAAGCTCCTTAGACTACGATGACCTGGATGACTGAGAACCTTCACAGAGAACTGTTAGCACTGTTTATGATGAGCACAGAGAAGAGTGCTGGTGAGGAGTGAGCATACAGGTCTCATTCTTCAGTCCTTCTCTTAGAAATCGTTACACAGGCTATCTCAAGACATCCATGTGGATGGCAGTTTTTCATTTTTCAGTTGCAGTCCTTTTAGACATTGGCCATAAATGAATTAAGCCATAAAGTTTCAGAAAGCAACCTGACCGATTCTGGTTTACCTCTTCTGTTTTTAACAGTGGATGGAGAACCAGGACTGCGATGAGGCCTCTGTCTACCCTTGCTGCAGTCAGTCCATCTTCCCATACAAACAGGATGTCTTTGAGTTGTGTATCAAAAGAGCCATCATGGAGCTGGATCGAAGTACTAACTACCACCTTGACAGCAAGACCCCTGGACCTCGATTTGACATCAACGACACCATCAGAGCCATTGTTTTAGAGTTCCAGAGCACCTTCCTCTTCACATTGGCCTATGAGAAGATGTACCAGTTCTACTGTGAGGTATGCACAGCCCCAGCATCACCTGGACACATCTCCACTGGTGAAACAAGATATTTTATAATGTTAGCAATGTCTTTCTGTTTTAGGTGGATGCCTGGATCGAGGAGGAGCTTCGCTATGCCCCAGCAGGCCTCAGCTATGGCTGGTTTGTGAGCAACCTGGAGTTTTATGACCTCCAGGACAGCCTGTCAGATGGGACTCTGATTGCTATGGCGCTGTCAGTGGCTGTTGCTTTCAGCGTCATGCTCCTGACCACCTGGAATTTCATCATCAGCCTGTATGCCATCCTGTCCATTGCAGGGACCATATTTGTCACAGTGGGCTCTCTGGTGCTTCTGGGCTGGGAGCTCAATGTCTTGGAGTCTGTGACCATTTCAGTGGCGGTCGGACTGTCAGTGGACTTTGCTGTCCACTACGGCGTGGCCTACCGACTTGCCCCAGAGCCGGACCGTGAGGGAAAGGTGATATTTTCCCTCAGTCGGATGGGTTCTGCTATTGCAATGGCAGCACTAACCACCTTTGTTGCCGGCGCAATGATGATGCCGTCAACTGTCCTGGCCTACACGCAGCTGGGCATGTTCATGATGCTGATCATGTGCATCAGCTGGGCCTTTGCCACCTTCTTTTTTCAGTGCATGTGCCGCTGCCTGGGGCCCCAGGGCACCTGTGGCCAGATACCGCTGCCCAAAAAACTGCAGTGTCAGGCCTTCACCGAAACCACATCCAGCAGCCCCTCGCCCCAGGGGAAGAGTTCTGGTCTGGCGAAATACCAGCTGGACAGCAAGGGCGGTGAGGTGGAACATTACGAGCTGGAGCCTTTAGCATCCAGTCAAAAAACTGAGGATAAACTGCACGAAGGGCATGATTCCAGCACTCAGCTTTATAACAGAATTCCTCCTCACCACCACGCTGCTCCTTTTTCAAACATTCATTACTCGAACACAGAAGCCGGTGAAAGAGGATCTGAGAATGGGCATGTAGCCACGCTGAGCACACCGTGCAGGTGCCAGTACTCGCAAAACACCAACTGCACATGTGGGGATCCTCCTCATCTGCTTCAGCAGTGGAACCCACATTCCTGTGCGCCGGATTCTCGCTCCTGCCCTCCAACCTCTCAGCTCTTCCCCCTCTCAGGAAGCCCCCTCAGCAAACAAAACGCGACCCTTTTACCAACAAACCTGGACCCAGCCTACACACGCGTGGAGTGCTGTATGCACTACTTCCACTGTCCACTCACTCATTTCCACCACTGCTCACAGGGGAGATTGGTGACCCCCAGGCAAGGAGCTCCCCACACCTGTCACTTCAGGAAGCACTGTGTTCATACTGCGGCCCTGCAGGCGGCCTCAGTAGGAGACCAGAGATTCACAAGCCCAAAGCAGGACGCTGGCCCGGATCCAGGACCAGGACCTGGCTCTGATTCTGAGACTGCTGGAGAAGTCATAGTTCATAGGCATGAAATGTCATTACCTGACAGTAGCCAAAATATCAGCACCACAGCACAGCCTCAAAGCCCCTCCCCCTCTGCAGGCTCCTTACACAAAAGCTGCCATGAATGTGCAACGGACACCAGCCGTTATCGTGGTGATAACCACACACCCCCCACAAGAACTGAAACAGCAATGCACATGGATGTTTGTGAAGTCCCTGGCAACCAGGACAAGCCTGACAGTATTCCCGTCACACGGGAAGAGATCGTTAAGACATGCAAGCGGAACTCAAAAAGAGAGCGGGCGGCCTCTGCCTCTCCAAAGAAACTCAACTGTTTTAACAGGACGTTGAAAGTGAAATGCAATTCAGCGTCAGACGTGCCAAAAAGCGAAGCCAGCGTGCCTCCTATTGCAATAAGCACCACTAATCCCTCTTCTGAAAGCTTATGCTGACAATAAGTGAAGTCAGTATCACAAACCAAAAGTCCAAGAAATGTTGTGCAATCGTACAAGGTGTGGGATGTGTTGACCAAGTGCCTCGGTGTGTTTCATGAAGCACGGACTCACTACATGTATTCAGTTTACAGTTTTCTTTTTGTACTCACCAGCGTTTCAGATGTGATTGTTGTTTTTTAACAGTGAAACAAACACTACTGATGAAGCTGCATCATCACTGTGGGAAGCGAATGGTCGTTTTTCTTAATTTTTCAAACCGGCGTCGCCAACAAATGTTTTTAAGTCGTGTGTTAAATACGCAGCAGCCATTCGCACCGACATGAAATCGCGCCGCCTCTGTTGCTTTGTGTCTATCACTTCTTTGTATGTGCTGGAGTCCGTGTTAACTTCCCAGTGTACTCTTGTTGCCACATGCCTCAGATAAAAGCTGTACTGTATGATTAAAGTGTCGTTTTTAAGAAACAAAAACATTGCTGTTGTGTGTATGTGTGCGCGCACAGACAGACAAAGAGACGCACATTTACAGACATTAACAGACACACACACATTAACACACAGACAGAGACACACATTAACACACAGACAGAGACACATTAACACACAGACACACACATTAACACACAGACACACACATTAAAACACAGAGACACATTAACAGAGACACACATTAACACACAGACAGAGACACATTAACACACAGACACACACATTAACACACAGACACACACATTAAAACACAGAGACACATTAACACAGACATACACAGAGACACACATTAACAGACACACACACATTAACACACAGACAGACACACACATTAACACACAGACACACACATTAACACACAGACAGAGACACATTAACACACAGACACACACATTAAAACACAGAGACACATTAACACAGACATACACAGAGACACACATTAACAGACACACACGCGCACACACAGACACACATTAACACACAGACACACACAGACAGACGCATGCACACAGACACAATCAGAACAGACTTCACTCAGGAGTCGTAACGTGTGCACCTGTTTCATCGACTGCTGGCGCCTTCGGTGCGCTCTGTTACACGGCTCGAGGTCACAGGATTTAAACTGCACGTGTACACGTGATTTACACAAGAATAACCATCTGATTTTATTGCTTGTAGGTGTGTGCTTTCTCACACGGGTCCACTTACAGTTTTTCTAAGATTCAGAATAACATGCAGTGGTAAAAAATATAGATTTATCTATTTTTATTTCATTTTTTTAAAGAAATCTTACATCTTGGGAAAATTCATTACATGACATCATTGAACCCGATGAAGAAGAAGGCGGTGGGCTACACCTCAGGGCTTGTAATTACAGGAGAGATCACTTTGGCACACAAACACCAAAAAGGAGCCCTGCTACCATCAGCAGTGGTTTCACTCATCTAATATAGAACACGCATTAGCCAACCAGTAGCTTTGTATTACCAAAGAATAAATGAATCGTGGTGAGTAAGCTGAAGGGGGAAGGATAGTTATACACTTTGCAAAGTCACTGATATGATACATCGGCAATAGTAGAAAAAACTTCCATACATGACTTTTATATACAGTACTGTGCAAAAGTCTCAAGCCACCCCTCGTGTCTTTATGTCTTGATAGGAAAATGACAAATGGGTGCAGCGATTTACTGAAACAAGCTATATGGTGCGAAAAGAGTTTGAACAATTCTACTGGGCTTGAAAGTCAATATTTGTTATGACCGCCGTTATTCTTCAAAAGCGCCTAAAAGGCTTGGGAAGGAGTTCTTCAGGCTTCCAAAGCTCGTCTTTGGATATCGGCAGCCTTTTCTTTCATTCATGATAATCCTACAATTCTACAATCATGCTGAGGTGCAGCTTCTGGGGAGGCCAATCCATGACTGATCCCATTTTGGTTTTTGTGATTTGAATACAGTAATGCTTTTAGTGTCTTTGCAACCATTGCCAAGCTGAAAAATTAAGAGCTTTTACCAATCAGACACTTTCGACTGCTTGGTGGATAAAATCTGACGATACTTTTCTGTGTTCATAATTTCATCAATTTCAACAAGCTGCCACAGACTGAAATTCATCCCAAACCATGACAGAGCCTCCACCGTGTTTTACAGATGGCTCAGGGATCTACCTCCTGCCACCTTATTGACGGCCAGCCTTCCACAGTAGCTGGATCAAGGGGCCAGATCCACCTCTCAGGTCCTGCGTCAGGTCTTTGCATGTGACTTTAACATTTTCAGCTTATTTATTTGGCTTCAGCTTCTTTGCTTTATCGTTTTGATTCTCACAGCAACAGTTTGAGCGACAGCAAGAAAAAGCTGAAGAAATCATTACACAGGCCAAGACCTTAGAGTTGAATGAATATATGACCTGTGTTCATCGGGAGCGCTGAAAGCCGACCCTGACCCAACGCTAGGAATTTTACTCTTGCTCGAAGTTTGCCAGTTTTCAAATAATGCTGAGCCAATTTCAGAGCGAGTTAGCTGTCTGCACAGGTGACAGATGTGACAGACATAATATCCCTCCTCCTCCATCCCACACAGCTTGTTTTTTTCGTCTGCTCAAGCTTTTCAAACCAAGAGCAGAAAACACCTGTTTCCTCAGGGGTCAAACTAGGGGGAGAAAGCAGCCACCTTCTTGACTTTCTTCCCTCCAGTAAGTAATGTAGTCAGATATTCATCTTTGACTACATTTGATAGAGGCGTGTGAAACAGCCCAAATATCGACAGCACAGTGATGGTATTAGAATCTGATTGATAACAGCGACATGGGATTGATACTTTGTTTCTGTCCTCCAAGTTCATGTATGAATTGCATTAAATAAATTATTATTTTTGGAAATGAAAAAAATATACCTCAAACACACTGTGAATAATGTCTGAACCCTTTTGTGTTGACTGTCACAGCTGGCATAGTGCACAGCTTTTCTTTTCATGTGGAATCGCCCCACTGGCCTCTAGAGCTACTTCAACATATCAAATTTATTGCTTTATTTTGAGTGTCAGACACGTTTCCGCCACTTTGTGATTAAAAAAGTGGCGCTTCTGTGGAATTATGATAAACTCATCATGTGGTGTTTCCACCACAGTCTTGGCTCATTGACAAAGCTTCATATCAAAACGCTGATGTCCAAATCCTCCTAATTCAAAAACACGTCCCTCCACCAGCCACACTCAGCAGCGTCATGGCGGGCAGGAAAAATACCGCCATGCTTTTGCTTCTTTTTTCCTCTCATCCCTGAAACAAGCTCGCACATACAAACAAGTGCTCTAAAGTGCATTACACAAGTAAAACCACCCACAGCTTTTGTGTGATGGTTCTGTGTTGCTGGAAAGATCCTATTTTGGCACGTACAGCTCAGCTCGTGTTCCTTCAGGTGTCTGATTCCACGGCTGTGGTTTCTCTCCTCCACAGCTCAGTCCCTGCAGTGAGCCCACATCCCTCTGAGGCTCGCTCCTCAGGCTTGTGTGAGCATCCCTGTAATTCTGTTTGTTTAAATGCAGGTCAAATATTAGCTAAGGCTGTGTAGAGGGGTTTATTACATTCCCCCTTCTAGGCAGAATCTTCTAAGTGTAATCTGCAGGCATAGCTGGCCGATGGTGATTTTTCATTTTTATGGGACGATGGGTTTGTTTTTTTTAAATGATTAAAGTACATAAAACAATCTAATGAGCAGATACACATTAAAAATATCTCTCTATTTCTTAACAGGTATAAACAATGAAAGGTGGTGGATTGGCCAGATGCTGGCCAATGTGTAAAAATAACTCAGTTGTTTGGTGGTGGCTGTGGCGGAGCTTCCACAGAGGCCAGCAGGTGGATGAGAGAAAGGGGAGGCAGGAGGAGCAGAGACCCGAGGCGGCCGCCGGTCCGAGTAGGGTTGCCAACCGTCCCTTAAAAAACGGAATCGTCCCGTATTTAGAAACAAAAGTACACGTCCCGTATTGAGCTAATAAGGGACGGACTTTGTCCCGTAATACAGTGAGAATCAAAAGTAGTCTATAAATGTTAATGGAATTAACGCTTTGTTTGAAAACATAATTCCCAGCCCCTCTCCTGCTTTGTGACCAATGAGCTGACAGCACACTTATGACAATTCGAGTATGACAATTCAGATTACCGCTCATCTCATTGGTTGAGGAAAGGTCGCTTGCGGAGAAAATACTGGAAGACAACAGCTGACCACAACAACAAGCGTGGCCAACAGGGAAACAAACGCCGACACTGCGGTGCAAGTCTCGGACGACAGCACACCTAAAGCTGGGCAAACACTGTGCGATTTTTTCAGTCACGTTATTCAGCTCCTGCTCAAACTGCACAATTGACTCGCAGGGGTTAGAAGTTGGTAGGTCACGATGCAGGTCTCACACTATACCGCCCGATGCTCTGATGCGACCTGAGTGCTCACACTGTGCCTCCATAAAATGAAGGTTATAACAGAAAATCTGTCTCTCTCTCTCTCTCTCTCTGTCTTTCACTCACACACGCACACCACCACCATCAACTTTGCTAAATTGCTAATGAAAAACATTGATCAGGCAGCTGTGATTGAGCAGCAATGTAAATCCAACTATTTTCACGGTTGTTGTGGTCCTGATAATTTTGTGATGCCACATCGAAAAGGCTCGGATGAGCTTTCCAAAGTTCTACAAGTTGTGCCTCCATCGCTTGTGTCCAGATCACACGCTGCACAGCCGTGCTGCTCCGTCTTTTTCACCGACGTTTACGTGTTTGCGCGTGAGCAGTGTGAGCGGCTGTGGTGACACCCTCACGAGCGATTGATGATCGGGAGCTGGTCGTGAGGTGTTAATCGCTTCTCGTTACCCCACGTATACTACACGATGCACGATGAAGCCCATAATCGGGCTGATCACCAAATCGGTCGCACGACTCAAAAATCGGCTCAAAATGGGCCAAAAATCGCACAGTGTGAGCCCAGCATTAGAGCAGCAATGTTTGTTCGCTCAGAGAAAGAAAAAAAAGGCTGCAAAAGTACAGGGAAGAATGGGAAAAGGAAAACACCTGGCTGGAAAAGTGCACGATAACACCTATAAAGCGCACTGCACTGTGTGCCGGCGCACTTTTTCCACAGGCATGCTTCTAATGGTGGGCACATGAACAACATGAGGGGCGTGAAAGCTCGGGGAACCCTTAACCAATTTTTTGTCCACCAGGCCACGGCAGGAGCAGATATGGTATGTAAACACTGGTTTGTTTTTTTTAAACCCTCTGGTTAAGGTTAATATGGGCATGTGCAGTGAATATCAGCGCTATGTGGCCAGAAGTGTGATAATATAATTTATTTTGTGTAATAAACAACTGCAAGGAGAGATGATTACAACAAATAGATCACTAATACATAAAAGTAATACATAGATGAATAATGATGATGAGTTATGATGGGTAATCATGGGAACAAGCGGGTTTACAAACAGGAGCAGGAGCAGGAGGGACAACAACGTCACATTAGAAAGGTATAGTAATCATCCACAACTATTTTCGGTTGCAGATGATAAAGGATTCAGAAAGTTTATTCATGCAGGTCCATATGACAGAGAATGTGCATCTTCTTTTTGTTTTCATATTTTAATTTATATTTAATTGTGTTGTGGTTTGCAGTGTTTTGCGTTGTTTCACTTTAAATTTGTAAAAGGAAAAAGCTGAAAATTTAAATAGTTAAAAGTTGAAATGTGAATAGTTGATTTTTGTATTATATGATTTATTTATTACATTTTATGTGGAGTGAATAAATAAAAGTATATTTACGGTGGCCCCTAGAGACAAAGCACGTACAAACTTCAAATCACGTACAAACTCTGAAGCACATACAAACCCTGAAGCACGTACAAACTCCAAAACACGTAAAAACACGTACAAACTCCAAAACACGTAAAAACTCAGAAGCACATAAAAACTCAGAAGCACATAAAAACTCAGAAGCACATAAAAACTCAAAACACGTACAAAAGACAACAGAAGTGCTCCAGGATGCTGGGCGCAGTGTTGAGCTTTTGTTACCTAGTGGCTACACAAGCCAGCAAGTACCAACGACCGGATTTGGTGTGTGGTAGTAACAGGTAAATGAACTTTTTTTAAATTATTTGAATATATATGAATGCTTGGGTATAAATACACAAACAACACACATATGCTTTCAATTGTGTAATTTAAGTGATCTAGTAGCTCTGCTTTGGAAGTTCAGTTCAAGCTAGAAATGTGTTTTGGAGTTTGTACGTGTTTTGTCTCTAGGGGCCACCGCATATATTTATATATAAACATATATAAATCACTTTTTTTTACGTTAGTAATTCCTTTTGTGCATAATTTTATATTATTGTTAACAATAAATTAATTAAAGCAACAAAACAACCTGAAGAGCCGGTTCGGAGCCGAAAGAGCCGGCTCTTTTTAGTGAGCCGAACCGAAAGAGCCGGATCTCTAAAAAGAGCCGGAAATCCCATCACTAGTTGCTACTTCAATCATGAAACTGATCAATGATCAGCTGATCGGCTTTTCTCTCTTGTTTGTTTATCGCCCACTTTGCGCCAGAAAGAGGAAACCAGCGGAGGTCGCATTAAACAACAGCAGCACGTTTAAGCTTGATCAGCTGTTGTTAGCATTTATTTAATATTACTTTCTAGTATCAGCTGATGTTTGCTGGAGCCACAGCTGTAAAGCTGCTGGTCGTGATGTCGGTTTGGATATGTGGTGAGAGGGAAACATGAAGATGAAACCAGGAGATGTCCTTACTGAATCATCAGAGCTGAACAGGTGATGGAGAAACAGGTTTACCTTTTAGGTGACATGAATGAGTTGAAGTTATGAACTGTTTCTGAGAGACAAATAACACCAGGATCCTTTTCTAAGTAGCTGACAGCTGGTAACTGTGCAGGGGCGGGTCTAGCAAAGTGTTGCCAGGGGGCCAGGTAGGGCATTAACAGGGAGAGGGGGGCACAAAGAAATACTTTTCTTTCTTATTCTCATTTAAAATGTCTCGCTTTTAACAAATAATTATCTGAATCTTACAGCCAAAGTTTTCATCTGAAAGAAAATGTATATAAATCATACATATATGATTATATCAAGGGCGTAGATTTCGTTTTGGCATTGGTGGGGACGAATGATTCAGGTTTTTTTCCTTTTTGTCTTTGCTTCTTGATAACAAAAGGAGAAATGTACTTGCCTACATATGCTATTCTACATGCTTTTAAACCATTTAAAATTACAATTGATAGTTTTATATGTGAGTTATATAATGCTAAATTACAATTAAACAAATGACTAAGTATTTTAGACTTTAGTTTACTTCAGCCATATTCAATATAAATCAGGTATCATACAAAAATAAAAATAACTTCAAATTCAGCAGGGCTGGACTGGGACAAAATATCTGCATTTTGACTAGTGACCGGCCCACCATGGTATTATAGGAAAAGTCATAAATCCTTTAAAGCCTTTATAATAAGCTTAAACCTACACCACCTTCCCTATTCTGGTATTCTGAACAGTAACACCTAATTTATAATTACATATACCTATAACTAAAAGGGTTGCCAACTCCCAGCAAAAAAAGAAAAGAAAAAAGTAGGGAACCACTCCCCCACCCTCGGCCTCAAGATGCTTAACTAACAAAACCGATTTAAATTTAATGCACGTAGAAAACAAATGCACAGAAATCTATTATTTTTCTCCAGTAATTAAATAGATTCAACAGCTTTCTTCAACAGAATTGCAGACTGCACAGATGGTACCTTAACAAAGTAAAGAATACTATAACTTACTAGGGTATATACTAACTAGACTTAATATTTACTGAATACAATAATGGATTTCTATACATTTTACATCAGATGAAAACGTTGGTTGAAAGATTCAGATAATTATTTGTTAAAAGCGAGACATTTTAAATGAGAATAAGAAAGAAAAGTATTTCTTTGTGCCCCCCTCTCCCTGTTAATGCCCTACCTGCCCCCTGGCAACACTTTGCTAGACCCGCCCCTGCACAGTTACAAGCTGTCAGCTACTTAGAAAAGGATCCTGGTGTTATTTGTCTCTCAGAAACAGTTCATAACTTCAACTCATTCATGTCACCTAAAAGGTAAACCTGTTTCTCCATCACCTGTTCAGCTCTGATGATTCAGTAAGGACATCTCCTGGTTTCACCTTCATGTTTCCCTCTCACCACATATCCAAACCGACATCATGACCAGCAGCTTTACAGCTGTGGCTCCAGCAAACATCAGCTGATACTAGAAAGTAATATTAAATAAATGCTAACAACAGCTGATCAAGCTTAAACGTGCTGCTGTTGTTTAATGCGACCTCCGCTGGTTTCCTCTTTCTGGCGCAGAGAGAAAAGCCGATCAGCTGATCATTGATCAGTTTCATGATTGAATTAGCAACTTTCTAGCTGAAGTAGTACGGGACAAATCGCGTTCCTTTTCACCTCAACTTTAAAGTTTGACCTCCTCGGCTGTAATTGGTCCAGCCCAGAGTCGATCATGACCAACTGGCCAATCCACCACTGTTCATTTATACCGTTAAAAAAAGAAAAGGAAGAAAACCCCATTGGCCCATAAAAACGAAAAATCACTAGCGGCCCACTGGGCAAATGCCCGGTATGCCCGATGGCCAGTCCAGCCCTGAAATACAGTCATGACAATAAACGAATATGAGTTCAAGGACTTAACAACTTTACTTCAGTTACACCAACATCTCTGATACATTAGCACTAAGGGAACACTGAATGACCTGGTGGTTTATGTCCATCTAAGATTACCACAAAGTAAAAGATCTCTCAGCAACATTATGCAACATTTTAGCCACACTATTGCCCCGATCAGATCAGTGAGCTGGGATTTTCTATTCTAAGCATGAGCTACTGTTACAGCAACAGACATTAATCCTACTGGTGTCCCACACAACAACTCAATGTCCACTATGTGAAGGAGCCAAACACATGCCTGCTCCTCTCGTTAACTGAGATAAACTGCTGGCATATTGGTTTTACATCTATACTGTCCAGTCTCTCCTGGTGGACATACAGCAGCATTGTTTAATCTCATTTGAGTCATTGTTGACTTTAGCCATGTTTTTAAACTTCTGAGAGCACTGAAGCTTCTGTCAGCCTCAACTGAGGATACTGGGATGACTAAAAGCAGCCTGACAATTGTCATGATAATAAATACTAGTTAATCTATAGCACCAAATCATCAGTCAGTCACCTGTGACCTCGCCTCTTCACCTCTGTCCGAGCTACAACATGGCAGAGCTGATAAATAAGTGAGACACTCCACATACATGCAGTCACACATGTGATTCAAATACAGTCATGAACCAACAAGTCATCATCCAATTTCACCTGTGATCTTGTGTCACCATTGCTCTCTGAGCTTTGTGTTGGTTCTTCTGTCACCTGACAAACAAGACATACATGACAATAAGAATAAAATGTGCAGCTGCTTCAGTGTTTCTGTCACTTTGTGCAGATCTTGACTCATCAGTAATGTTTGTAGGCTGAGTGCATTTTTACAACAATTTGTGCAAACTGCACTACAAGGTGGAATATTTGCAAAATCATGACTACCTCATGATATTTTGTCTCAGAAATTAACCCTATGAATATGTCAGTGCCATTAGGATGAAATTATTGTTTCACCAACATTTAACATTAGACATATAATTCTAACAGCCTCTGTAAACTAATATCATGGCTGCTCGAGGCTGCAGTTTTCTCTGACAGCTTCAATCAAAATTAGAAATGCTGCTCTGAGACTGAGAGAACTAATAGTGCTGCCTGTTGTGCAGTTAGTTTCCAAAACACGTTATTCATGGTTACATACAGTTTTAGACTGATGTGGGCCAAAGCCTAGCATAGCCTGTAACGTTATTGTGACTGTGATATTCTGGATTAGGCTCTTAAAAAGATCAGGACAGAAGGACGTGGATAGGTGCCTTTATTGAACAGCAGGACATCACACACTAACTTGTTGTTTTTTTAGCGGTGCACAAACTACCCTTTTTTGTTGTTATATATTGGTCAACCAAGAACTAGCCCTGTAACAGGCACTTCTGTATTTTACCACTGGGGGGCAACAATTCACTCTATTACATTCCTCCCCTTTTAGATTTGTAATTGAAATAAGCAACCCTTTAAAGAATGTATTTCACTGCCCCCACCAAAAGAAATATTCTGTGGCCCTTACGAACAATGAACAAATGTAGCCATTACTTTCATTATTAAACTGTTCACTTCTAAATAACTGGCAGTAAAATAACTAAAACATAACTCTACGTTTTCAAAGATTCAGTCTCTTTGGGGGAACTCTGCATCTCTCTGGGTATCTGCGTTCCACAGATGGGCTTTGGGTGGTTTCTGGGGTGGATACTGGTGGTTCATCGGTTGTCTGTTTAGGTGGTTCAGGAAGTAAGGAGTGTGATATTAAAATCCCAGGTGGACTTGGTGGTATCTCTGGAACAACACTGTCCATAATCACTTCTGGCCGTCCCTCTGAAACCGGTGAAAATATAACTGGGGGTTTCTCCACAGTCTGTCTCCATGGTAACAGGTGGTCCACATGTATTGTGCGTGTTCTCTGTCCCTCTTGTATCAGGTAAGTAACACTTCCCATTTTCTTCAGAACTGTTCCCTGAGTCCATTTTGTTTCCCCCCCCTGAAGTTTCGGATACGCACAGCGTCCCCCTCCGAAAAAACACGAACAGGTTGGGTTTTGTAATCATGGTGTCGCTTCTGCTCAGACTGTTTCTGTTCAATGTGTCTGCTTAGTTCAGGTTTCAGCAGGCTGAAGCGAGTCCGGATCTGACGTTTCAGGAACAACTCTGCTGGTGTACGACCCGTCACAGTGTGCGGTGTACTGCGATACATGATAAGGAAGTTTGCCAAACGATGACTGAGTGGCAATGTGGCCTTACCATCTGCTTCCAGCACATTTTTCATCAGGGATCGTTTCAGGATTTGTACTGACCTCTCTGCTGCCCCGTTTGATGCAGGATGATAGGCAGGAACAGCTGTGTGTCTGATCCCATTTAACTCCAAAAACTGATTGAATTCCTTTGACACAAGTTGAGGTCCATTGTCTGAAACAAGCTCTTCTGGAAGTCCATATGAAGCAAATAACCCTCTCAAAACCTCAATGGTGTTGTGTGAGGTAATGGATGGCATAGGGAACACTTCCAACCATTTTGAATGACTGTCAATGACAACTAAAAAGTACTGCTTGCCTTTTTCAGCGAAATCAATGTGAATCCGTTGCCAAACTCTCGCAGGCCACTTCCACGGATGGAGTGGTGCAACGGGTGGTGACTTCTGTACAGCCTGACAGACTGAGCAGCTTTGAACCAGTTCTTGTATATCACCATCACAGCCTGGCCACCACAGGTAACTGCGAGCGAGTGCTTTCATACGACAGATACCTGGATGTTCATGATGCAGGTCTTCCAGCACTTTCTGTTGGTAAACTGGTGGAATGATGACCCGTTGTCCCCAAAGAACACATCCTTGTTCTGCTGACAGCTCGTGTCTGCGTGTAAAGTAAGGCTTGAGTGATTCGTCTTGCATATAACTCGGCCACCCATTCATGGTGTAGCTCCAGACCTTGCTGAGGATTGGATCCTTCATGGTTGCTCTCTCAATGTCTTTAGCTACTATTGGTAGCTCTTCCACATGTGAGAAATAGAAGATACTTCCCTCCTCTGCAATGTTGTCTGGCGTATTCCGAGGTAGACGTGACAATGCATCTGCATTGGCATGTTCAGCTGATCTTCTATATTCAATGTCATAGCTGTATGCCATTAGAATAAGAGCCCAGCGTTGCATTCTTAGTGCAGCGAGTGTTGGGACAGCTGACTTTGGCCCTAGTATAGCCAGCAGTGGCTTATGATCTGTTATGAGGGTGAATTTCCTTCCATACAGATATTTATGGAATTTCTTTACTCCAAAAATTATGGCAAGGGCCTCTTTTTCTATCTGGGCATACTTTCGCTCAGCTTCAGTTAATGTTCTTGATGCGAAAGCCACAGGCCTTTCCTCTCCATTTTCCATGACATGAGAGATGACTGCGCCCAATCCATAAGGTGACGCATCGCAGGCTAACTTCAATGGCAGATTTGTGCTGTAGTGCACCAACACTTTGTTCTGCAGCAGTAGACTTTTTGCATCCCTGAATGCTTTTGCACATTCCATGGTCCAAATCCATTTAGCATCTTTTCTCAACAGGTTATGCAAAGGCTGAAGAATGGTGGATGGATTTTCCAAAAATCGACTGTAGTAATTTAGAAGACCAAGAAAGGACTTCAGTTCAGTGACGTTTGTTGGTTCTGGTGCATTTGCTATGGCTGCTACCTTTTCCTCTAAAGGATGCAGTCCATCCCTGTCAATACGATGTCCCAGGTACTCCACACTGCTCTGAAGAAAGTGGCACTTGGAAAGCTTCACTCTGACACCATGCTTCTCCAGACGTGTGAGTACTTCCTCCAACCTCTTCAAATGATCCCTTTCAGATGAAGCAGTGATGAGGATGTCATCCAAAAAGCAGGTCACATGCTCCATCCCCTGAAGGATTTGATCCATCACAGACTGGAAAAGAGCCGGAGCACTGGAAACACCATAGCTGAGGCGATTGTACTTATAGAGACCTTTGTGTGTGTTGATGACCAGATACTTCTCTGATTCTTCATCTAACTGTAGCTGCTGATAGGCATGAGAAAGGTCAAGTTTACTGAAGGATGTTCCTCCAGCTAAGGTAGCAAACAAATCTTCAGTATTAGGAAGTGGATATCTTTCCTCTTCAACACACTGGTTGACACTGACTTTGTAGTCACCACATATCCTAATTGTTTTGTCTGCTTTTGGCACAGTAACAATAGGGGATGCCCACTCACTTTTCTCAACCTTTGAAATAACCTTCACCTTTTCCAATCTGTCCAGCTCCTTTTCCACAGCTTCTTTTAGTGCATAAGGAACTAGGCGAGCTTTACAGAAAATTGGTGTAGTGTTTGGTTTAGTGTGGATTCTAGGTTTAAATCCCTTTATGCAGCCTTGGTCATCCGAAAACACTGCCTGATGGTGCTGAATCACTTCTAGTACTCCTGGCTTTGCTTCTTTCTGCACCAGTACCTTGTGTACTGTGAAAATCTGTTTCCAGTTCAGCTGTAGTTTCTTTAACCAGTTTCGTCCAATCAGAGCTGGTCTGTCTCCCTGAACAACGATCAGTGGTAGGGTGATGTTTTGAGTCCCATACTGTACTGGTAACATAATATATCCACGCACAGCAATGTGTTGGCCTGAGTAGGACTTGAGCTTTAGCCCACTGGCTGGTTTTATAGGGAAATGAGTGAGATGCATCTGATAATACTTGTCTGATACTACCGACACTGCTGATCCTGTATCCAGCAGCATGGTGGTGTTCTTGTTCCCAAGCGCAACATCCACTGTGTATCCCTTCTCACTGGAGGTGATGGAGTACATTGAATAAACTCCAAAAAGTTCAGCTTCATCATTCCTACTTGAGCATTCATCCTCAGTTTCCAAATACTGAGTTTGCTGACTGAATTTTTTATTCCTGCAAGCACGTGCAATGTGTCCTATTTTTGCACAAACATGACACTTTTCACTCTTAAATTTGCACTCACGTGCTGAATGCTTTCCACCACAACGATAACATGGTTGCTTCACTCCTGTTCCTGTGTCTTTTTTAGGTCCCTTCCAGTTCTTTGGCTTGTTATTGCCCTCTTGCCTGTTCTGTCCTTTCCATCCTTTGTTGAAGAAATTAGGAGCATTTGTCAAGGCATTTACGTGGTGAGGGTCCTGGCGTCCTGAGAACTCCATCGTATTTTTCGAAGCGAGTTCCATGGATATGGCAATCTCACACGCACGTGGAAATGTAAGATCTTTCTCCGATAGTAGCTTGCGCTGCACAGCATCAGAACGCAGCCCACTAACAAAACGATCCCTCAGGGCCTCATCCAAATATTGTCCAAAATCACATGTGGCTGACAACTGCCTCAGGGCGACAACAGAGTCAGAAACTGCCTCCCCTTCTTTCTGGTTACGTTTCTGAAAACGAAAACGCTCAGCTATCACCACTGGAGTCGGCTTATAATGCGCACTTAACGCTCCAGTCAGCGCTGCATATCCCATGGTACTCGGTACCCTCGGAGACACAAGATTCTTTAGCAGCCTGTATGCATCTGCTCCGATCACAGAGAGAAACGTGCACACCTTCTTCTCATCGGAAACATCATTTGCCAACATCCATTGCTCCAACCGCTCCAAATATGACTCAAAATCTTCCTTCGATTCATTATACTCTTCAACACGACCCACATGCATCACCATGTTAGCTCACCAAAAACTGTTCCGCTGCAGCCGTGAAGAAAACGTCTCGTTTTGTCTCTTTCCTTACATGTGAACACAGCCCTTCTACAGCCTCTGTCACGCTGTGGAAATCTTTAGAATCCTCGTCGCCAGTCGTGATATTCTGGATTAGGCTCTTAAAAAGATCAGGACAGAAGGACGTGGATAGGTGCCTTTATTGAACAGCAGGACATCACACACTAACTTGTTGTTTTTTTAGCGGTGCACAAACTACCCTTTTTTGTTGTTATATATTGGTCAACCAAGAACTAGCCCTGTAACAGGCACTTCTGTATTTTACCACTGGGGGGCAACAATTCACTCTATTACAGTGACGGACACATTTTATGAGTGAACTTGCCTTTAAGTGACTGACAGGTTTCTTTGAAAAACACTTTCTTATATCCAGGTTCTTCCTCTTTGCTGCCGTCCTCCTCTCCTCCTCCTCGCAGCGCAGGCTTGCCGCTGCTAAAACTAAACAGAGCTCCCTGAAAGGCTCAGCCAATCACATTGGCCATATTTGTCACATGATGTAGGACTCCAGTAGAGGACGTAATTTAACTCTTTCTGCACCGCTGGGTGAATCAGACGCTGACAGATCGTTTTTTTCTTTCTATCGGGTTGTTTTTCTTTACTCGAAGAGATCAAATTATTGGTGGGGACACGTCCCTTCCGTCCTTTCCAAATCTATGCCCTTGGATTATATAATATACCAACAAGACAGAGTGCATCTCTGTCACATCTCTGTTTGTTTTCATTCAAAGATTTTATGGCATTTCCTATAATACCTGGTGGGCCCGTCTCTAGTCAAAATGCCCGGCCGATGTTTTGTCCCAGTCCATCCCTGTCTGCAGGCCAGGAATAACTGTGATGAGGCTGCAGAGCTGGAAAGCTTGTTTACAGCGTAAACATTTGCTTCCACTTTTCAAATTAGATTCTGGAGGAGCCTCTGGACTGTACGTTTGTGGAAGTGAAGCAGGTTTGGCTTCTTATTACTACATTACTAAACTGCTCTTTTCTCACATGGGATCCATGAATTTCCTGTGAGAGTACACAGCATCTTCATTAGCTCAGGATGATATTTCACCTCTGACTGACATATTTCTGTCCAGACCTCTGTAATCAGTATCACTGCTGACATCTATGCGAGTCATCCTCACACAAAAGGAAAAACATCAGCACTTCTGAGGGAAGTATGCCCATCCCAGCATTCACAGAGTCAGTGGACTGAAGTGGCTGTAAATAGTACTGAACATACCTGTAACGGTCACCTTGTAGAATCTTTGCAGACAGCGATATGTCAAGGTCTCACACAATTATCAGCGAATAAAACTTAGTGAGTAAAGAGTTAATGCCTTTGTGGATTACCTAGCTTTCCACAGTGCCACCATGAGGCTGAAACAAAGTGACAGGCTGTGACTGAACCAGGGTTATTACAATCGACTAAAACTAAATGTGAAAAAGCATTTTAATTTGATTAATCAATAAAAAATAAAAACTAGACCTGTGGGGAAAAAAAGAGCTGAAATGGTAAAAATCTATCAGAACTTGCCTTGTGAGGCTACGATGGATGTATTTGAGACTGAATCACCAGCTTTTAAAGGGTTCTGTGTTTTATTACAAAAGCATGCACTGTTTTTTCTCAATCTTGCCTTCTATATATGTCCTTCATACAATAATAATTAATAAAGACATTTCCAATAATCATTTCTTAACTGAAAATAACAAAGTCACTCTGGAGATTGAAACTAAACTGAATTTAAAGCAAAATAAAAACCAAAGAAAACAAAAATGAAATCAAAATAATGAATAATTAAAAAATACAAAACTATAACAACTTTGGTGTCAACAAACACTGAAGTGCTTTGTGGCTGAGCGCTGTCCAGACTGACAGTGAGCCTTGATTAGTTACACCCTGCTAGTATCAGGTTGGACCCTTTTCAGAATGATCTTAATCCTTCTTAGCACAGTTACAGTAACACCAAGAGTTCTGATGCGGCCCATCTGAGTCATTTAAATCACCTTTCATCCCCATGTGCTCAGTTTTGAACTTCAACTGGTTGCTTAGACCATGTCTAAACGATGTGATTTACTAATTAGATTTTTTTTTCATGAGTAGCTAAACAACTGTACCTAATAAAGTGTACCTAAAAATTATGTCAAGTCCATACCTGCTTCATGCCCTGGGGGACGGAGCTATGGCTCCCCACACTCCCTAGCACATCGTTACATGGAGAAACCTTTTGAATACAAGTGTGCCGATCCACACAGGTGTACACACGGGTGCTCACTGACACAAACTTCACCTTTCTTGGCTGCTGCCTCAAAGCACATTGTGCGCTGTCGATCTTGCGTGCTGCACAATAACATTTAATATTTAGTATCTACTGTTATTTACTGTTAGCTAGTTTATTGTGATGGTGTTGTATTTATTATGTTGCTCTTTTTTGTTTGTTTTAATTTCTGTTTTCTTTCTTCTCTCAACAGGTGATCCAGGTGGTTTTTTTTTTGTTTGTTTGTTTCCCCCCCCCCCTTCTCACCATCTCTTTCCCCCTCTGTTTTTCTTTCTCTCCCTCTCTTTCATTCATTCTTTCTGTCTCCCTGTCCTGTCCCCAATCATGTCTGTCCCGTCTGTAACAACTGAAAATAAAATGAAATAAATACATAATTATAATAAAGGTCAATCAACTGGACTAATATGGCAAGGCCATGATTATCCACTTGTTAAAGTAATCTGCTAGGCATCTTTCTTAGCCTTCAGACAACAATTCTGATGGCTAAAGATCCAAACTCCCCATGGAAGAGAAATATCTCTTCCCTCTCTCTCTTTAAGTCCCAACTCAAAACTCACTTGTTCAAAATAGCTTATCCCACATAACCTCTCCACTCTGCTATTTTAAATTTGTTTCATGTCTTATGCTTTTATGATTGTGTAAAATGCTTCCTTTTATGTTGCTTTTATTATTCCACTGTGTACAGTGTCCTTGAGTGTTCTGAAAGGCGCTTTCAAATAAAATGTATTATTATTATTATTATTAATATTATTAAACGGGACGGGCAAAAAAAAAAAGCCAAGTGAGCATTAGCAGGTAGCTACATATCTTATTATATGTTATGTTGTATTATATGTTGAACAGATGAAAAATCAGCTGTTCTCACTGAAGCTCAAGAGTCATTTTAACAACCAGTGGTGCCCAAAGGCTTTGTGCTGACATGCAGTGTGTCCGTTTGCATAAACTTTGACTCCAACTCCAACTGTTCACATTCTACAAATGATGTCAAAATGTTCAAAATGATTTTTCTTAAACGAAATAAAATAAACAGTCTTTGGTTCCCTCGTCTTTCAAATTAACTTCTTTTGGGGGCACAAAACAGAAACATCATTGGTGCCCCCCAAAAAACATTTACAAAGAATATCAGGAAATAAAAAGAGCTCCGTGATGAATAGATGTTAATGCTGCACTGTGTTCAGATTAATGGACTGTTCACAGTGAATAAGCAGCAGGAGCCAGCAGACTGGCCCTAATGTCCAGAACAGCTGGCTCATAAAAGCTGGGAGGATGCAGGCGGCCGGGGCGGAAGCTTTCCTCTGCCCAGTAGCTTCCTGTTTTCAGGCACATGGCCCAAATGAAAGGAAACTGGCTGACCTCTTAAGATCAGCTCCGAACTTACGGTCCAACAAACCCCGAGTGCTTAGAGATGATCTGTAGTCACTGCTGAACCTAAACAGCCTTTCTATGGGACACATCCATTGAAAGATGGGTTGATGGTGCTAATAACTGCTGGTCACTCAATACAGGCATGAGAAAGGCAAAAGAAGAGATGGCTCGCCATCTAGTGGTTAAATAAGTAAACATATTCTATAGGGCTTTGGAGTTGACGTCACGCCGCAATGCATTGTGGGAGCGCGGCGCCATCTTGGGCCACGAATCAAAACAAACACAGACAGGGGCTGTGTCCCAATTCAGGGTCTGCACGCTTGAAGTACGCGCACTACGCGTACTACGTACGGTGCGTACTATGAGTACGAGAAGTGCGGAAGTGAGAGGCTTGTGAAATGGGACGGTCTAGCCTGCGTCGCGCTGTTCAGGTTGCCTAGCAACCATGATACTAAACGCGAGAAACGTTTCATACAGCTTTGTGTGACAGAAATGAAGGAGAAAAATGTTTTGCTGGTCATTCATTTTTGTCATGACATCACTTTGATTAGTTGAGTATCTGAGGCTGAAACCACAGGACTGGAAATATATATATGTGTGTGTGTGTGTGTGTGTGTATATATATATATATATGTGTGTGTGTGTGTGTGTGCGTGTGTGTGTGTGTGTATATATATATATGTGTGTGTGTGTATATATATATATATATATATATATATATATATATATATATATATATATATATATAGGCCTATATATATTACAGCAGTGAGCTTGAACTTGAAAGATTCAAGTTGCAGTTATTTATATTTCCTATCACCTTAAATCTTCACTCAAAAGTGTATATACAGATGCATTATACACAAGAGACAAATATTGTTCGTTTAATATGTTGGCATGATTACATATGGCTCAATGCTTACATATATGTGTAAAAAGGAAAATGTACGAGTTGTGAAAACTGTTTCTGATAGAATGAAGAGTAGACTGATATATGAAATATTCCTTTATTGGGTGAGAAAATCAGACCATGTCATAACTGCTTTAAGTCATACAGAATAGATATCAGAGCCTTAAACAGGCTGACTTCTGCTAAATGGGTCAAACTGGGCAGAAAGTAAACAAACACATAACATCCTTATAGAATATGATGTAATACTATAGATCAACTTACCTCAGAATATATAAAGCAAATAAACAATTACAGCAATATGATGCAACAAACACAGCAGTACGACTAATCCAAAATACTCAAAGCTTCATAGAACTGAAACAAACATTTATTTTTAGGTCCATTCTGCTGCTGATACATACTTTAGGTTTCTGAATGTTAAACTTGTTGCTGCCTTTCATAGTGTGTAACTTGAAGGCCCTGAGTACTTTCTCCCACACTGAAAACACTGGAATGATAAAATTATTTGAACATTACCTAATAAGACTGATTCAGGACAGACAATTAGTTATGTTAAACTTTCCTAGCAGTCCTTCACAAACAGGGAACAGTCTGTCTATTCTCTCCATCTGTCAGCTGCTGCTGGCTCTTCCTCCTCCTCTTCCTCACACACTGCTGAGTTTGTCCTGGTGGTTCATCAGGGGTGCAAAGCCTCACAGATGATGTGCAGCAGTGGGTCCCTCAGTCTGTCCTCACTCTGGACACTTGCAGTTGTCAGGCATGGAAATCAAATGTGTGATAATCTGCAGGATTCAAACACAAGTGTAACTTATAAATACATGTTCATACTTTTATTCCACAATCAGAGAGAAAGAAACAGAGAGAGAGTGCAGGACAGACAGACAGGTGACAGTCTCAGGTGTACACACTGCTACACAACAGCACCAGAGAAGGAGGATTTAGTGTTTGTGTTATTACGAGTGCTAAACAAGAAGAGTTCCCAGATGGTGCAGTGGACACATATGTGACTGCTGTGATTAAAGCATCTTTCTTTCAGCTTAACGAGTGAACCGTCAGCTCGTTCAAACACACGTTAAAGTCAGTTTGGCTCGACACCACCGAACAGAGGCAGCAATATAACATAGCTAACATTAACAGTGCAGTGAATCCTGCTTGTGCCGTGATATTCAGGACTGCAAACCGAGCAGCACCACTGACTTTCAGCTTGTTGTGTTTGTGGATATATGACTGACTTTAATTATCCATAAATCATCACATTCTCTGTAAGATTAAGGTCGACTATATATATATGTAGAGGCTTTAAAACCAAGTTAACGCTGAAAGTACAAACATCACTAATGTCACACAACTTTGCCGACATGTGGCCAACAGCAATGTTTTAATGTTCTTTATTGGCGACTGTCAAGCCTTTGAGTCGCCGAGCAGCTGAATAGGGGAATAATGTTGACGCGCCCGCTGTTTAAAACGTAAGTCAAAGTTCCAGATTAAAAAACTTCTTTATTTGTTATCAAATCCTTAAAATACGTAGAAAAACAGTGATCAAAATAAACATTCTAAGTAGGGCTGCTCGATTATGGCAAAAATGATAATCACGATTATTTTCACTGAAATTGAGATCTCGATTATTTGACGATATTTATTTAACAATAACAATGTGTTGAATAATGACTTTAAAGATTGTCAAAAAATAATATAAAATAGTGTGCAAATACTGATAACAGTGCAAATGTTTGCAATATAAAAATAAATGAAAAATGTAAACATCTATGTTTAGTGAACTTTGCAGTGTTGCTCTGTGGTGCAGCTACGACACTGTAGCAAAGTGTACACACTATGTCTACTTGATCCACGTCTGATCCAACCCATAATGTTTCCACACCACTGAAGTTATTTTTTACCTCTCTTTTCAACCAACGGCAGTCACTCTCCTCTCCAAATAACTTCTGCTTAGCTTTCCGAGCTTCCCTCGGGTCCTGTTAATTGTTGTGACACGTGTTCGAAATGCAGAGAGGTGCGCTCGATTTGCCACGCGTATGGAATCAGAACGATGCCACCTTGAAACGAAACCGAAAAAAATATTAAAACCGAAAAAAATATTGTAACTGAAATAAATGTACTGAAAAATCTTGTATTGAAACCGAAAAAAAAATTGATAGTGAAAAACAATTAATTGAAACTGTAATTTTTTTGTTTTCGCTTACATTTTTTTTTTTTCAGTTTCATCCATTTTTTTTCGGTTTCAAACCATTTTTTGGTTTCAATCCATTTTTTTTCGGTTTCAATCCATTTTTCGGTTTCAAACCATTTTTCGGTTTCAAACCATTTTTCCGTTTCAATCCATTTTTCGGTTTCAAACCATTTTTCGGTTTCAATCCATTTTTCAGTTTCAATCCATTTTTTTTTGGTTTCAAACCATTTTTCAGTTTATATCCGTTTTTTTTTTCGGTTTCAAACCATTTTTCGGTTTCAATCCATTTTTCGGTTTCAAACCATTTTTCGGTTTCAAACCATTTTTCGGTTTCAATCCATTTTTCGGTTTCAAACCATTTTTCGGTTTCAAACCATTTTTCAGTTTCAATCCATTTTTTTCGGTTTCAAACCATTTTTCGGTTTCATCCATTTTTCGGTTTCAATCCATTTTTCAGTTTCAATCCATTTTTCGGTTTCAATCCATTTTTCAGTTTCAATCCATTTTTCGGTTTCAATCCATTTTTTTTGGGTTTCAAACCATTTTTCGGTTTCAATCCATTTTTCGGTTTCAATCCATTTTTCAGTTTCAATCTGCTGGCACTGTTTTGGCGTCCGGGGGCGCGCTGGGGGGGGCGGGGATTCCGGCCCGCATGTATTTGCATACATTATAGAGGCCACTAGTGCTGACCAAGCTGCCATCTTTCTCTCTTCCCGTCTTTCAATGGCTGCTTCAATTTCAGCTTGACCCTCCAAACCGCAAGTAAGCAATCATTTTTTGTCATCTTTCCTTGCTGTCCCACTGGACTGGACATTAGTTTAGTTTTTTTTTAGCTACATCTGGTGAAGTTGTGGTAAAATGCTGGTATTAGCCTATTCGTCGTAGCAAGCTAGCCTGAAGCTAATATTTGCTAAATTTAGGGACACCCGTGTCTCTTTAGGAGTTGGAGGCCGGTGTTTTAGGAACGGCACAAGATCTCATCAACAGGCAGTGTTGGGCAGTAATACATGCACCGGCGTTACGTATTTAAAATACAAAATATGAGTAAATGTATCCGCTACAGTTACCGTTCAATAGGTGATATTGAGAATACAGTTAGTTTGTTGAAATAAATGGATTACATGGCGGTATTTTCCTGTTTCATATGTTAGGCTATGGTCTCTCTATTTTTGGTAATTCCACGCCGGTGGAAACCCAAACAAAACACGCAATAAGAGCCTCTAAAAATTATTATACAAAAATGATTTAATATGAAGGCAATAGCAGAGTGTTACAGGCATCGCCCTAAACAATGTAGCCTGATGGGCAGTGTAGTCGGTGCTGCAGGGAGAATGGACTGCCATACCCGTTATGTGTCTGTGAGCGAGGGAGGGAGAAAAAGGAAAAGTACGAGCTGTCACGGAGCAGAAACGGGAGCTGGAAGCATGTAAATATAATAATAACCACTGCAGCCAAAAAGAGTGCCTGACAAGCCCAGCTGTAAGTAAGCTATTAAGACTCGACTGTACACTGTGTTCGTGTTTTCCTCCGAAACAATAAGTTCTGTTGGAGCAGCCTTTCAACGCCTCTCTCTGTCTCTGCTAGCAAAGTTGACCCAGACAACAAAGTAAAGCTAGTTTTCAGCTACTAGCCCGACACGAACCCGACGTATTAGCCAGAGGTCCCTTTACTACGGTTCGGAGCCGCTGACCTGTTTTATATATGCGCGGAATAGTTTTCTATACGAGATCGCTGCAAAAAGTGCAGCCTTACCTAATGTCCACCTGTTACTCATTTGTATTAAGATTTAAACATCTGGTTGGTGTTGGTATGGCGAGTAGCCTTCAGTAATAGTAATAAATCACACAGCAATAGTTCATTCATGTAGTTGTAAAGTATTCAGAATACATTACTTCTATAATCTTTGGTGAAATACATTTAAAAATTAACCTTCCCAACACTGTCAGCAGGTTAGCACCTCATACCACAGTGCAGCAAAGCAGTCTCATGAGCGCTGGGAAGGACAAGCCCAGAGCCCAAAACAGACAGTGCAGGAGATGACAAGGTTAGTAATTGTATGGTGAAAATTATACTTCTAGTTATCTTGATTGGCAAAAGAAAAGTAAATACAAAATCTGCTTCTCACATATAGGCCATTTCCAAGATTTTTTTTTTCAAAACTTCAATTTCTTTCATTACAGCTGTCCTGTGCCAGATGTTCTGTTGACCCACAGTGAGAGGCATCATTTCAGAAACACCAGGAAGACTGAAACTCATCGCCGGGCTCGTGATCTTCACCAGCAGCTCCCTCACAAGAAGGATAAACCCAGCATTTCATGAACACTGATGGAGACCTTTGCTTTGTGTAATGTTAGAAGTACTCAGATAATCCTCAGAGGGTCTGGACTTTTACATAATATAATAGCTTTAAGTCCTGTAGAAAGTTAAATATATGTTGTGCTCTCTGGTTACTCTGGTATGAATGACTCTGAATTACTTTATGATAAATAACACACTATTGACAAAAAACAGTGAAAGAATTCCAGATCACAAGTTTTTAGTTCAAATACAAGTAACAACCTTTGACTTTAATCAGGTTTTATTTAATTGTGTCAGAGAAAACATCATGTGCTCTTCATGTAGCCGAGTACATTCAGTGTTTAAAACAGAAGTTGTGCAGGTCTGAGATCAGCAGTTTTCTGAAACACCAAACTGAGCTACTGTTAATGCTGATGTATAGTGACACAGTTACAGGGGTGATTAATCCTTTTGACTTTTTGTCTTTAAATTTATCAATAAAACAGCTGCAGCTTTCACTGACAGCACATGTGGTACTTTAACCTTTGTACTGTTTTCTTCAGTTAATTTTGGAGTTACTACAAAGATTGAAGATATAGGATGATCTGTCTGCTGTCACTGGGTGGTGCTGAGGTCTGAATCTGAGGACGGCTCCTGTAATCACAAACAGAACAGAATCATCACAAACTGAAATATAAAGTTGATCTCAAATCTGAAATAGAGCTGATCCTTCTCTGTCCTCACACACTCAGGATCTGAAGTTGTTCAGTCCTACAGTTCTGCCAACAGCTGTTTAATTTTTATTTGTTTTAAAGGTCTTATATACTAACACATTTTCTAATATGTTTACCTTTGAGTTGTTGATGCTTTATAAATGGACATCTGCAAAGATGAGATGATGGAGTAGGTTTCAGTCGAGGTTCAGTCTGCTGCTGCATCCTGGTCACAACATACAGAGGTGTTATCAGCTCAGTATTGAACAAGAAATATTAATGTTTCAAATTATTTGTCCTAAAGGATGCAAGCTGTACAGAGTACTGCACATGTGACTTTGTGAACATAACTCATTAAAAATAATTCGGACAGTTTTTTAACCTGAATATTTTTTCAGGTTAAAAAACTGAAGGTTTTTAAAAGTTGGCGTTAATGTCCTTCCACATGTGGAAAGCGACAGAAAACATGCTGCTGTTTGCACAAATTTAATAATCAGCTCTGCACAGGAGCAGAAGCAGAGTCCAGCCTGTTGCTCTTACAGTATAATACTCATAATAAAAGTACAGTAACCGTGGTTAGTCACTGAGCAGCCCGGTGCGTTTCTCTTGATTTCTTTAGTCAGGGTAAATTCATTCACCTGCACGGGTTTGCTAAACGAACTTTACAAAACAAGTTTCCCCGACAGCCGAGTGCTCATCTTAGCTAGCTAGGTAGCTAGCTAAGGACCTAAATTACGGATTAATTTACAAACACATTTAACTTACCAAAAATAATGCGGTGGGGCCTCAGGTCCTCCTGTCCGGTAGTCCAATTTACTGAAGAAAACCTCAGGCTGTCACTTTGAAATAGTCGGTAATGTAAACGCTGGACCTCTCAGCATCTGCCATTCCCGAACAGACACGCGCAAGTTTGTCCGTGACGGCAGTCGCGTCATCAGTGTTTTCTCCAGTCATTGGTCAGCATTATAATATATGCAAATACATGCGGGTCGGAATCCCCGCCCCCCCAGCGCGCCCCCGGACGCCAAAACAGTGCCAGCGGAGTGAAACTGAAAAATGGATTGAAACCGACAAATGGATTGAAACCAAAAAATGGATTGAAACCAAAAAGTGGATTGAAACCAAAAAATGGATGAAACCAAAAAGTGGATTGAAACCGACAAATGGATTGAAACCAAAAAGTGGATTGAAACCAAAAAGTGGATTGAAACCAAAAAATGGATGAAACCAAAAAGTGGATTGAAACCAAAAAGTGGATTGAAACTGAAAAATGGATTGAAACTGAAAAAAATGGATTGAAACCAAAAAGTGGATTGAAACCGAAAAAAAATGGATTGAAATCGAAAAATGGATTGAAACCGAAAAAAATGGAAATTTTTTCGGTTTCAATCCATTTTTCGGTTTCGTTTCAAGGTGGCATCGTTCTGATTCCATACACACGGAGCTGCGCGAGAGTAAAGCACGAGGGAGGGGCTAATAATTGGCTCAGTCATTTTTAATGATCGTTGAAAGCCCAGATTGTAATCGAGATTAAAATTAGATTAATTGAGCAGCCCTAATTCTAAACTTGAGCGGTCAGCAAAAGTCGACTTCCCCCATCACCCACTCATTCACAAAAATTCCCTCGGGACGTGAACAGGTGATATAGCAATCACTATTACTATTACCGACACCACGTGACCCACAGCTACGCCTATCCACAACATTCCGGCCCCTAATTATTACATTTTTACAGTAATAATTACACATCCGACACCATAACTCACGACACACACTTCATCACATCACAGACACCCAGTGAGACAACATAATATACTCAAAAGTCCACCAAAGTGATTTTCTAATTTCTTCTCTTCTTTTCTTCTGTCTGCACATGGTCAGCCAGTCATAGGCCAGAGGTTACCAGCACTTAGCCTAAATATAGTCAGTCTGTGATGTACATCTCATAACATTAAAGTCAATTCAAAGTTAGTTATGTCACACTTTGTCAAAAATGTCATCGTCATGGGTCAGAGGCCTCCTGAAGAAGGCATATCTTTGTGACGGGTCTGCACACATGGCTGGTTGGGGTCTTAATCCAGACCTGACACACAAGCCCCTTTTCATCTGGTGCAGCTCCGGTGACTCTCCCAATGATCCAGGAACCACAAGGTGCAGAATCATCCACTATAAGGACCACATCTCCAGGAACAAAGTTGCGTTTAATCCTTCCCCATTTCTGGCGCTGCTGAAGTTGTGGCAAGTACTCTTTAGTCCATCTTTTCCAAAACAGATCAGATATATATTGAACTTGCCTCCATCGTTTACGTGCGTAGAGATCATCCCTCTGGAACAGGCCAGGTGGTAAAGACGGGTTGGACTTGAGAAGAAGGAGATGGTTTGGTGTTAATGCTTCCAAATCATTTGGATCGGTGGATTCCAGCGTAATGGGTCTACTGTTGAGGATTGACTCCACTTCACAAAGAGCAGTTTGGAGCCCTTCCTCGTCCAAATGCTGTGTCTGCAGAGTGGAATTAAGGACCTTTCTGACAGAACGAATCAACCGCTCCCATGCTCCGCCATGATGTGATCCAGTTGGAGAATTAAAGATCCATTTCACTCCCATCAAAGACAGAGCATTAGAGATCTTTTCCTGATTCCACTGTTCCATAGCTCGTCTCAACTCGCGCTCTGCGCCCACAAAGTTGGTCCCATTGTCCGAGCACAGTTCTTGTACCTGACCTCGTCTTGCGATGAAACGTCGTAAGGCGTTAATAAAAGAGTCAGTGTCAAGAGATGAGGCAACCTCAATATGTACTGCTCTAATTGCCAAACAAGTAAAAATAACACCATACCGCTTCACAAGACTTCTCCCACGCTTCACTTCAAATGGACCAAAATAGTCCACTCCAACAAAGCTAAATGGGGGTTTCTCAGGGGTCACTCTGCTTTCAGGCAACTCAGCCATCTGCTGCTGGCCTGCAGCTCCATGAAACCTTCTGCAGTTCACACACCTTGACATGATGCTTCGAATCAAAGTACCAGCACCAGGAATCCAGTATTTTTGATGCAGCTTTGAGAGTATGTGGTTTCTTCCACCATGACCCACCTCTTTATGAATATGCAAGTCAAAGTTCCAGATTTAAAAACTTCTTTATTTGTTATCAAATCCTTAAAATACGTAGAAAAACAATGATCAAAATAAACATTCTAAGCTTGAGCGGTCAGCAAAAGTCGACTTCCCCCATCCATTCACAAAAATTCCCTCGGGACGTGAACAGGTGATATAGCAATCACTATTACTATTACCGACACCACGTGACCCACAGCTACGCCTATCCACAACATTCTTCGTTATTAAACATTTGCACATAAATAAGTGACATCATATTCAGTACTTAATTTTGACAGTTCACTCTTTGGCCGCTCCCTTCTGCCGTATTTTGCGGCAAAATTATCCACACCCACTGTCGCGCTATGAATTGTGGGATATATGGGACCACAAAGCGTGCACCGGACCACACTTGATATTTGGGGAAATCGACGGTGCATTTGGAGTACGCATTTGAAGTACACTTCGAATTGGGACAGCCGTCGTCGCGTGGCGGTGACGTAATCGCACTTAAAATGCGTACTTCAAGCGTGCAGACCCTGAATTGGGACACAGCCAAGGGCTGCTCGAAATGCGGCCCTCAAATGCGTCCTTCATTTCCCTGAATTTTAAGGATGTGGCGGTGTAGACTTCGTGGCCCAACATATCCCAGAATAGCGCGGCGGTGGGTGTGGATAAGAAAAACGGCTGATGAGGGGCGCCCGAAGAGTAAACTTTAAGTACTGAATATTATGTCACTTATTTATGTGCAAATGTTTAATAACGAAGAACATTAAAACATTACTGTTGGCCACATGTCGGCAAAGTTATGTGACATTAGTGACGTTTGTACTAACTTGGTTTTAAAGCCTTTACTTTAAAATATACGCCGTTCAATAGCTGAGCTTAATCTTACCGAGAATGATCAAAGCTCATGTAGAAACAAACAAACAAATGAACAAAAGATTTTCTCCTTCATTTCTGTCAAACAAAGCTGTATGAAACGTTTCCAGCTGTTAGTATCATGGTTGCTAGGCAACCTGGGCAGCACGACGGAGGCTAGACCGTCCCATTTCACAAGCTTTGCACTTCCGGCCTTAGCGGTCTTTGAGTACGCGGCCCTTGTGGACCGTTAAGGCTGTGTACTTTAAGGCTGCAGACCCTGAATTGGGATACAGCCCTTGTCTGTGGAGTCAGCGCTTACAAGGTGAACCAGTTTCGCAATTATAAATCTCTGGAGGGACACATCCAATTCACCAAGGATGGGTACAAGATTTGTGAGTACGCCGTCATTCAAACAAAGGTAAGTGTTTGATTTTCCCCCAAACATTTAAAGTAGTGCAGCATAAATTCATTCATGAGGGGGAAATTACAGTGAGAACATGTGGAGGCTGTTAGAGGGATAACATAGTGAGTTCAGTGCATTGATGTGACATTGTCCTGAAGGATTTAGTTATTCTTTACGGTTAAAGAAATTGCAATTATTTATTCATATTTGTTATAAATAATTCTAATTATACATCTTGTTTCCGTGTTTGTGTCCTGTGTCACTAAAAATATATTTTATTTTAGTTTTATACATTGATTAATGACCTGCAGAATCTCCTTATCATATTAAGTGATTCATAATTGTCACTTTATGCTTTCTCCATCTTGACAGTGATGACATCCTTGCATTACATACTTTAGGTTCATTTTCTGCAGGCAGGTTTCTGAGAGAGAACAGGCAGATTTACACTATAACCTGAAGCGTTCTATAGATGGATACATAAAGAAATGAAAAATTACATGTATGTGCTAACTTTCTAAACACTTTGTTACATTTATGATAAAGTAGATTAAACACATTTATGTCGGCCTTGGCTCATAGTTCTTGTCTTTAAATGAACTTTGTCTGTGTGTGTTTCAGGTCCTGCACTCTCAAAGACTGAATGAACCAGCATTGCAGCCATGGGTCACTGTGAGCATCACAGGGAAGGTTGAAGCCGCCCACTGCACCTGTAAGGCCGGAGTCGTGGAGACCTGCAGCCATGTCGCAGCTCTTCTGTTTAATGTAGAAGCAACAGTTTTGATCTGTGGCACAAGGACTGTTACAGATGAACCTGCATACTGGGTTTTGCTGGGTAATGTGACCAAGATACAGCCAGAGGTTGGCCATAAGATAGACTTCTCCTCTCCTCCTTCTCCTCTGCCCAAAAAAGGCTCTTGATCAAAACATAAACAGACCATCCGTAGTGAGAGGTAAAAGGAGCCGTCCTCAAAAAAAAAAAATTCCACCTGCTACTCTGGAGGAGTTGTCACCGTTACTGGATACACTGCTGGAAAAGAGTAAAGCTGAGGGTTGTGGGAATGAATGTTTTATCTAGGGGTCTAGATTTATGCCTGTAGTGCACTGCCATGTAAATAATTTGCATTTACTGAATATGTATTGACTGAGTCCCACTGTTCAAAAGTTGAATAAAGAAAGAAACTAATTTTTGCCTCTTTTTTTAAAATTAAAACCACTTTATAGAACATCACATCAGTTACAATGTAGAATCCATGTCGTTTAAAGGTTACAAATGGCGAAATGTTTACACAAAATCATGACGGCGTTTCCATATCACCCACTACTAACACTACTTAATTTACTGTATCTTCTGAAAAATTACCGCTATTTATACAGCACATGACTTAAGAATATTTAACAGGAGCAAGTTTCATTTCCCCCTGGTTTTACTACCACACTGTTCACCAAACGCAGCAAACCTTCACCATCTTATCCAGAAGGGTCACCTCTTCACCCTCACATGGAAGAAGTAATCTGATTGGCATGGTGGTTTGTTTGAAGAAGGTCCCTTGTGTAGCGCTGGAACTCAGTCACGATGTTTCATCCATTTCATAGGCTGGTTTGCTGCAATAATGCCAACTCTATAAATAGAAGGTAGTTCTGCAAAATCACTCATTAGGATGTTTGTTCTAATTTGCTATGAGCTCAGAGCGCATCGAAAATAAAACTAATAGGCTATAAAGAGTGATATGAACATATTTAGAACTTACCGGAATGAAAATGGAGCACACCAACAGATATTTGGAGATGGAAGAGAACTGCATATCAGCTCGTCTCACAGCTGCTATCCAGGCTGGACGCCTTCTTTTGGTAACATCGATACACGAGCTGCCTCATGTTGCTTCCAGGTTGGGAAAGAATAAAAAGATAAAACATTCTCAAGCTTATTCTCTTGCCGGTCGTGCGATTGAACATTACAGCCGACCACACAGCAAGTACGAACCATGGCTGATGTGTGTGCTTTCGCTCCTCTTTCGCTTGAGCTTTGTTTGGCCCAGGAAGATGGCGCCTCAACCAAAAATCCTGGCCACGCCCTCTCTCGTGACATTACGCTCCAAAGCCCCATATTAGCCTATTATACATATAACTGTTAAGTGTGTTTACACACATACACACACACATCGTCCCCAGATCTGGCTCTGATTCATCTGCTCTTCGTTTACTGGCCAAATGTCAGAATGTGAACAGGTTTAAAGCAATGAAGACATCCTGGGCTGCAGTTGAATTTAATCTTTATTATTTTTACTGCTGTTTAAGCATAAAAAAACTGATTTATATGCCACAAATCACCACAGGCAGGGTTATTAAAACTCTCAAATGTTCAGCAGGGCGATTTACAGCATTTCTATCTCAAGTACATCAGGGTTATTTATTTATTCCCCTCCCACATTTAACCCCTTAAAAACCAAAACAACAGTACAGCAGGGCGAACACTGGTTCGGGCAGACTCATCGGATTACTGTGGTCAAAGCAAACTTGTGAAAGTCTTTATTTTTTCTTTTACATGTTTGGATTGTTGGTCCTGTTTGAAACCATACTAAAACAAAAGCTTCTATAGCCACTTGCTGAATAACAATATTCGGCGGAAGAGTAGTCGGTAGACTTTGTGGAACAGTTAAACTCACAATGATACTTATTTTCCGGTGTAAATAACTTCTTTGGGGCAGTTGGCGTGATTCCGTATCACTCTTTCTCCTACTGCAAGTTTTCATCAATCTTCCCTTTAAATCTCATTCAGCTCCAAAATGTTTGAGCCATTCTTTGCACGTTTGTTAAGAACTGTTATTCTGCTGAATCAGGTTCAACCAATGACTGCGAGCTGCAGAGTTCCCGAAGCAACAAGGAAGACCAAACCATATATATTTATTTTAAATTGCACAATACATTACTAGTACCTTAAAAATCCATTGCCCAGAAGTGTGATAATATTAAAATACAGAAAAAAAAATTAAAAGTAATGTAAAATGAAACATCATGGCTCTCGTCACTAAGTATTTAAGTCAATACCTTATATAATATCAAAATATGCAATTGAAATTTATTTTTAAATATTTTTTAAGTGATTAAAATCGTGTCCAGAGTTTTTGTCAACACCGTCAGATTTTTTTAAAAGTACAAAAAAATCAGGAATTATTGTAGGCAGCTTACACTCTGAGGACCCCTTTACCACTTCCTGTTTGATACACATGCCATGAGGTCACTGCTGTGATAATCTTTTTATTTTTATTTCATTTATTGCACACCTTTCTGATAAAACTCTGTGTCACAACCATAGTGCGTCAACACCAAAGTCGATGAAATGCAAGATTTAATATTTTTTTTGTAAAAACAGCCTCATTTAGGTAGATTGTAGAGGCCATTAGCAACTGATAAAAAACAAGATGGCTTCTGTCAGATAAACATGTGTTATGAGAGAAAGTCGGGTATTTTGTCAACGCCATCAGATATCAACACCATCAGGATTTTTGTCTGACGGTGTTGACCCTTTTTCTAATGGTGTTGACAAATGCCACAAAAGTGTGCTATTCATCAGTTATATTAAGTTATTTTTATTAATATTTCAGTTATATTACTTCCTGTGTATTTTACTGATATTTCTGCTTTACAAATGTGTTAAATATTATCGAATTTGCCTTATCTTGAATCTCACTGTTTATGTATACATTATTAATCCTGTAGGAAAATGCTTAGTCCTCTGCATTTGACCCATTCACTCAGTGATGCAGTGGGCAGCTACCAATCCAGGATAGCCGCTGTTCGTTGGATTTGAACGCCCAACCTTCCGATCATGTGGCATCTACTGAGCTAGCTGTGCCCGAGAGCTGTTCTTTAAGTGATGATGTATGAATCCTGCTTCCGGGCCCAAACTACTCTGTGTTTATTAAGCCTGTTGTGCTACTAAAATGTTTTAATGCTTTTTATCTTGTTCTATTACATCTGAACAAGCCCCTAAAAACAGTCAGTGATCACCGTCAGCCTAACCATCAGAAACCCTCACATTAACTTTTATCAAGTGGAAAAAAGTTAGCGTTCATTCTCCAGCTTCACTGTGTTTATGTTATGCTAACATAGCTGTGTCGCTAGCAATCACGCAGCACATCACTATATACCAGCTAGCCCAACTTCAGTAACCTGACAAATGTCACTGCTGTTTAGTTTTCTGTCTCCATTTATGTTGGAATGTAGGTGGAAACCAGCGAGCTAATTTCTAACTCACTGATCATTTTATTAAAGATGAAAGAATTTAGACAGTTTGTAACTCTCAGTGATGCTGCGGGGTTCCTTTGACTTTGGGATCTGCAGCGGAGTTTCAACCTGGAAACAGCTAATGACATCAAACTTAATGGCCGGATAGCATTTCTATTGCTTAATGCATAATTGTGTTGTGAATATTCATCCTTAATCTGTGAAAAAGCATCAGGTTCAGAAAAACTATAGTAATTACAAAATGGTACATTTCAGGCTAGAATAGCAAAGGGGAAGCTGTCAGAGGAACGAAAGAGAAGGAACTGGGAGTGTCAAAAAAGAAGGAGAGAAAAAATTAACAGCCAGCCTGAGTTGAAGAAAGAGTTTCTCATAAAGGGAAAGATGGAGAAATAGAGTGAAAGAGGGAAAAATAAAGAACACCAGTGATCTGAAAGGAAGAGAAAAAAGGCAGAAGAGAAGGTTTTGGAAACAAGCACAGAGACAAAAGGAGAGAAAGTCCAGAAGGGTCTAAACGCACAACCACAGAGAACTTTAGGAATCAAGGAGCAGGCGGCTACTTGCTGGTGAACTATTAAGATGTAGAACTTGACATGTGCAAAAACAGAATTGTTATGAAGTGTCTTGTGATATTACATAAGTTGTTAAACTTTAATGGTCATTTTGAAAGAAATAATATCTTGTTTTCTATTAGAGCGTCACCATCGTTAGATTTGTCTCACCAGCACCTTGTCAACTCCATAATATGGAGTTTTTGGGGTTTTTTTCTCTTTTGGAGAACCATATATTTTCCTCCCTCATGATCTTCCAATAAAAATACGTAATTTTCTCAATAAATGTGTAATTTGCATGCTGCTAAATATGACTGTTTCTTATACAGATTAAATACAAGCTTCTGAAAATATGTATGACTGTAATTCTAATAATAAAAAGCCAAAACAATCTTACTTTTAAACATGGTATAATTAGTTTGAAAACATATGTGCATAAACAGTAGAACAGAGAAGCTGCTAATAGTCAAAATAGCTGAAACAACTTAATTTAAAATATATATTTTTGCATTTCTTTGTGTCTGACGGTGTTGACAAAAACCTTGCACTTCTCCAGCAAAAACATAAATTATTAAAAAATATGTTATATCTGGGAGATTGTACCAAAACATGGTGAGACAGCCAAAACTTTGTGTAACAATTATATGTAAATATGTTTTTGAAAAATCAAAAAATATATTTTAGAAAATTAAAACCCGTTTTGTCCCTAATCTCAGGAATCACTGAAATACAAATTTATTTGTACAAGCTGTAAAGGTTTTTCCATTACTTTGAGTCTTTTAGGCCTTTTATTAGCAGGAAAAGTTGTAAAACGTAGAGAAAAAGTTGAAGGTCCAAAGTCTACGCCTTCCTTAATAAATTGCAAAGCAATCAAGTGGGTCAGCTTGGAGTCTTTGCCGGGCTGATTCCAGCCATGGGCTTTATGTTTGGTATAGATGCACCTGCTCTAAATCCAAGAACTGTACCATTGTTTAGGCATTCTTGGACTTCTCTTTGCATCACAAGGTCTGCTGAATCTGTTGCTGCGTTTTACAAAGCCACCAGTTTTCATTTTCACAGGACAGTAGGCTTCCTAAACAGCAGCAGAAACAAAGTTCACATGGAAGTCTCTTTTATGTTCTCGGCATTAGTCCCGTCGTGGCTCTCCGGCTGAACTTCAGGCCCCCCGGGCTCAGGCTTGTCCTCTTTGAGCTTTTTCACCTTACTGTCTTTGAGTATATCTGAGATGAGACGTTCATAAAACCACTCCATATCCTGAGGGTCCTCTGGCCAAGTGAGGTACTCTTTCCTCTGGACAAAAGCTCTGACTGCATTGCACTTCATCAGCTGGTAGTGAGCCACCTTTGGATGCAATGTAGGAGTTTTAAGTCAAAAACTGAAACATGTTTGGGATGAATTCAGTAAGAATCAACATCACCAGTTTTCTGCTTTGTGGAAAGCAAAAAAAAAAGTGGTAAATGGCCTGTATTTGTATAGCGCTTTACTTGGTCCCTGAGGACTCCAAAGCGCTTTACACGTTCAGTCATCCACCCATCCACACACTGGTGATGGCAGCTACACTGTAGCCACAGCCGCCCTGGGGCGCACTGACAGAGGCGAGGTTAATTGAAATCTGCATGCAGTCCGACACCTACCAGGTTTGTACAGGACTTTCAGTTATCTGCTAACCTGTTGTCACACACAGTTCTCAGACCTAAAGCATGACTTTGGTTACCATTTAAATCTGCTGTAATTTATATTTTTACATTGAAAACTGGTCACATAACTTTTATATGTGAGTGTGGCAGCTCGCACTGATTTACTCATGCACTCAGTGATATAAATCATCATTTAGTTGCAAAAAATATATTGTATTTCACTCAGGAGTTGGAAATTAGAGCTACAGCTTAGTGAACACTGAATAGATTTTACAGGTGACCAAAACTAACTCAGCTATTAGAATAACGCTTTTTTACACGATAAAAACATACAAACACTTAGTGGATAATATATTATTGCTGTTGTTATGTTAACAGCTCATACTCACCTTCCCTACCACCAACATAATTAAGACATTCGTCAGTTCCTCCAGCATCCGGCCTTGGGCTAAAGTAAACGCTTCCAAGCACCAGCCATCTGCAAAGAGAAACAACTGTGGTAATTTTGCTCATGTTTAAATGATCTAATGAACTTACATTTTTTTTAAAATAAGGAAGTATTTAACCCACATGCGATTATTTTACTGTAATGAAGAAAGTGAAAATAAAAGCCTTATTAGCTATGGCACTACTTAGCATGCTAGCAGTTTAAATTAAGAAATGCAACACGTCTGTTGTTTTATATACAGGAAGAAGAGACAGCAGTGCTGCTTCCATTTCTATTTGTTTACAACATGAGTTACAATGACTAGTGGTTAGCTTACCATCAGTACAACGTCAGCCATGTATACATTACAATAGATGGTTAGCTTAGCATTAATAATCATTCTTTCTGCTGCTCCTCTCAGGGCTCGCCGTAGCAGATTGCCTACCTCCATCTTTCCCGAGCATCCTTCATGTTAAACCAGTATGGCTGGGCATCGTCACTGATTTCTATAACTGATTCGATTCAATCCCAGATTCTGTTTCATTCATTATTTCACTCATTTTTTGACTCAGACAGTCAGAAATACTATAATTATGATCATTTATCAATACACTGGAAGCAAAACTGCAAAATAAGAGGGACTTCATGACAATGTTCTTCAAACGTAGCGTAGTTTTGATGTTCTTTTGCTGCTGGATCAGTGAATTTTGGACAGAGAGTGACGAAACCTGCAGCTTCAGAATCTGTCACACACCGCCTTTCGGCGGCGTGTCCACATATGGGTGGGTGGATGGCGGGTGAACGGGGGGAATCTGCGCTTTGTGCTTTACACCTTTTCCCGTTTACCTGCTCTTTAATCATTTGCATTTTTAACTGTTTGGCAGATGTTTAAATTGTTTTGAGAAGCTTTAACTTGAGATTCTGGCATATCTGGCAAAATGCGTTTATATTTAAAAATTGATTCAGGATTTAATGAATCGATATCGCTTTAGTCAAACTAAATTCGATTTGAATCGGGAAGTCCATTTAATTATTACACTTATGTTTTAGGTGACACATATTTTTATATAAGAGAAAGGTTAACCGAGCAAATACAGAAATGCAGTTTTTAAATAATTTCATTTGTTAAAGGTAAAATCTTTTAAAAACCTATCCAAACCTGCCTGGCTCTATGCAGAAAAAGTGTCTGCCCCTAAATCTAATAATTGGTTGTACCACCTTTGGCTGCAGTCAAGCATTTGTGATAATTAGCAATGAGACTTTTTTTACACGGCTGTGGAGGAATTTTGTCCCACTCTTTTTTATAGAACTGTTTTAATTCAGCTACATTGTTGGGGGGTAGGGGTAGGGAACTCCAGACCTCCTGCAGGTTTTAGATGTGTCCTTGATCCAACACAGCTGATTTAAATGTTAAACTACCTCCTCAACATGTCTTGAAGTTCTCCAGAGGTCTGGTAATGAACTAATAATTTGATTCAGGTGTGGAGACCCAGGGTGAGATCTAAATCCTGCAGGACACCGGCCCTCGAGGACCAACGTTCCCTACCCCGTTGCAGGGTTTTCCTGCTGTAACGGCCTATTTAAGGGCATAGCAAAGCATCTTAATCAGAGTCCAGTACCTTTAAGGAAATCCTTAGAGACAATGCACAAAGTCTTCCTGCTGCTCCAGATGGCATCTCTGATGTTTGAAAGGTGATCCTCACCTGGCAGGAAGTCTCGGGCCTCGAAACAACAGTGAAAAAGATTCTCTTCTGAAAACTGGTTATCCAGCTTCTTTAGTAAAGCAGCCTCCACCCACCGGTAGTCCCTGTTGCTAAAACAGATAAACGCATCATACCTCATCTCATCCACAAGAGGCATCAGTTTGGGGCCCTTGAGAACCCTGCTGATGATCTTTTTGTAGATGATGAATATTTGTCCTCGGAGACGAGCGTAAATGATTCCAGTAAGAAGGACAGTAATGATGAGTGAGGCAGAGAAAAGGAAGACAGCAAACTTTAGACCTCGGACTGCCTGTTCGGGATCCGTCTCACATGGTTCGATGATTGTGGAGTAATTCAGCAGAGGAAGGCCCTGGAAAGCAGCTGGAAACTCGCATCTTAAGTCTTCAATTGGGCTCAAAAACGTGACATTAGTCGTGTTCAGCCACTCCAGGAAGTTCCCCAGATTGCAGTCACAGTGAAAGCGAGTTGCTGACAGACTGAGAATGCTGAGAGACTGAAATGTCATAGGGTCGGGGGAGGCTAGGAAGTTGTTTGAAATATGGAGCCATTTCAGGCTGATGGGAAAAACATCTGGCTGCAAAAAGGTCAAGGCATTGTACGAAAGGTCCATCTCTATGATTGAGCTGAGACCCCTGAAAATCCCATTTGGGAGGGTCGTGAGTGAATTAAGGCTTATATTTAAACCGATCAGATTTTCAAGATGGTCAAACAAGTCGAGGCACTGCCCCTGTGCCCAAATTATCTGCAGGGAACTATCATGAAGATCTAGCACTTTCAAACTGTTATTAAGAGGTTCAAACACATAGTTTAGTTTGCACCACTTGATGATGTTGTCACCATAGAATAAAACCCGAAGTCTCGGGAAATAAGTTAAAATGAAAAATACATCCTCCATATTTGTTAATCTATTTTCTGAAATATCGACATGGATACTGTTCATGGCCAAGTCATAAATTCCACTGCGAGATTTCAACTTATTATCTCTCAAAAACAGATATTCTAAATATGGTAGTGGTGCAGGAAAACCCAGTTCTCGCAGTGAGTTTGATGCCAGATCTAAATACTGTAAGTTAGGGAGACCGCTGAATGCTTTGTATCCCAAAACACCAATGTGGTTTTGGGACAAGTCCAGTATCCTAAGTTCTCTCAGATTGGTGAATGTGTGAGAATGTATTTCTCCTAAAAGGTTGGATGACAAGTTGAGTATTAGTAAATGATCCTGAAGACCATCAAAAGCATTTCTGTTAATCTGATTGATTCTGTTTAGTGAAATATCGATCTTCTTTGCATCTCTTAGATGAATGAACACGGCACTCTGCAAAGCAAATATGCGGTTGTTAGCGACATCCAAAATTTTCACTGCACTGTTTTTCAGGCCTTCAAATGTGTTTTTATCTGGATCTGGGAAGTTCTCATGTGAAAACCCTTTGCCGAAGATTCCAGAGTATTTAAGATGAGAAATCGGAGTCCCTTCTATTGCTTTGAAAAACTGCCTTGTTTCGTTCACATGTAGTCCACTGGAGGTTAAATCGAGAACATTGAAGGCTAGCTCTTTGAAAGGGTTCCCACAGTTTCCCCATTCATCATTGTGGTATAACTTGTTGGAGTCCAAGCTCAGGAGCTCAAACCTTTTACCCCTGAAACTTACAAGATCTTCTTCACATATGTTTTCGATCTTATTTAGTTTGAGTTTCAGCTGCGTGAACTTTCTGAATCTTGAAAAGAACAGACCTGGCCGCAGTCTCGTTATGTTGTTGAACGAGAGATCAAGGACTTCCAAGGACAAAAGTGGTTCCAGATAGCTTTCTGATAGTATGGAGTCTGTCAGACTACAATAATACAAAGACAGGTTTTGTAAATTGAACAGTCCTGCAAATGCCCTCGGCTGCAGTTTGAGGCCCAGATTAGAGCCGAGCATCAATTCTGTTAACTTTCTCTGCCTGAGGAAAGCGTTGTTCCATATGACGAGTGTTTGATCCTGACTTTCAAGATTTAATACTTGCAACTCCTTAAAGTCTCTGAGCGAGGTGCTGTTAATCTCACTGATGTGGTTACTCTGCAGATAGAGGTGGGTGATGTTGTGGGGCAGAGCAGGAACCCAGTAGTGGTTCTGAAAGCCACACCAGGCTCTTTGTCCCCTCAAACGGCATGTTTGGTAGGATACTGTTACCTGCAGATGGGAGGGTTACATAACAAAAATCAAGCGATGAAGTCAGCAAAATTACATGTGAAATTATTTAGTTAGAAAAAAAAATCTAAGTCAAAGCTTCATTTTCATGATTAGTAGCCCCCCCCCCCCAAATGTCTTTATGTTTAACTTCCATGTAGGGCTGCCACAACCGATTATTTTGATTGTCGACTAGTCACCGATTATTTTTGCGATTAGTCGACTAATCAGATCATCATCCATTGGACGTAAAATGTTCAGCTTATTGCACCAGCAGCATCTGCTCTTATATAACTATCATTAGCTTACAGCTTTAAGTGTTTAAAGCTAAAAATAAAGACAAGATGATAGTTTATTAAATTTTAATGAAATCTACAGATTGTTTAGGTGAAATTTAATAAACTCAGCCGTCTGCTCTTTGCTATCTAAAATATAACACACTGTAAAATGTAATTAGTTCACAGAACTCAAAAAAAAAAAAAAGTAAATTCGTTGCCTCAAAAAAATTGAGTAAAGTTTTACTTAAGATGATTAAGTTAAGGCAACTTATTCACTTAGAGTACAGAGTAAATACCTATGTAGTTTCCAGAACTCAAAAAAAATATGCAAACTCGTTGCCTCACAAAAACTAAGTAAAGCTTACTTAAGATGACTGTTAGGGCAACTTATTAATTGCAAGTCTGCAGTATTAAGAATAACTTGATATTTCTGACTGTACAATACTAATTGTTTACCTACTGACAAACATTTCAAGTTCAACTAAATGAAAAAACAATTTGTGGTAACCTGAATATGATTCAAAATAATTAACAACACTTTTTGTAATGATGTTAAAATCAGCCCAACTTTTATTTTCAAACACAACAAAGTGTAACAGCCAACATACTGGACACTGTTCTGCTGAACAACAAACAATTATATTGCCATCACTGTTATAATCTTACAATGAAACAAAGTCTCAGATGTAATTACTCTGAAAATAAGTTTAGGCCTACCACAAGTTTGTTTTGTACTTACATTACTTATATAATCAAAATAAAATATTTGTTGTTCTGTCACAAGTGCAGTCTCTGATTTAAACAACACATTTGTTTTTCATTCCAACACAGGAGCTGGAATGTTGTAATATTTTAAGGATGCTTGTTTCCAGTCCAGGCATTACTGCCTGAATGACTGTCATGGATCGAGGTGATCCAAATGTAGGTGCAGAAGAAAGTCTTTAACTTCCCTTCAGTACAGTGGCAGTAGATGTGGGTTGGAGATGCAATGGGCTTGAACCTGCAGGCGACCATCTTCACTGACCACACCATCTGTGACGGAGGACTCATCTCTCCTGTTGTCCTGCAAGAAAACAATCATATTTTTTGGAACATGAACTTAATTGCTTTCTTAAAACATTTTTTTCTGCATTTGGTATAAAACAGACTCCAATTTACACAATCTCAGGCTCCCTCCCCACCGGAGAGGTGACATTCAATGTCCCACTTGTCAGTCTGGATAGCCCTGACCCCCACCCGACACACAATAATGTCATGAAAGCATCATTTTAAAAAGGGCTATGCAAACATGGCCAATAACTTTCATTGTAATGATGTGCAAAATGATTTGGGCACAAAACAAATTTTGCTGTTAGAAAACTTGCAGACTTCACTATATACAGTGTAGACCCTCTAAACTAAGTTTGGGGGATGTGATCTTTCCAGAAATGCAGACCAAACTGTTGTTTGTTTACTTACACAGCATGTCTTGTAGAATTAACTGGAGTCACCAGCAACAGCATCGCGCAGTCATATCTCAAGTCTAATAACAGAAGACAGGAAAAGATCAGTAAAGAAACAACTTCCCCAAACCAAAGCACAAATAAAACAATAAGTAAAACAGGCTGATCTAAAGTATGATTAAAGTTCAGCCTGATTAATATAAATGTCACTGACAGTTGCTAATATATTGGAAAACCAAAATACTTACTGATGTCTTTCTGTCCAACAGCAGGAGTGCTGGTCCCGAGCCTCAAAGACAGTAAGAAGCAAGCAGAGGGAGAAAAAACAGAACATTTTTCAGAAACTGATTTGATCCTTAATGGCTGTGCAGTCATAATAACTTACAACACAGAGGGTCAATGTAGACCCCATACAACCAAATTAGACTAACATAGTATTAAAAACACCATCTACTACTGTGTCTGAATGTGTGGTATTGGCACTGTCAGTTTAGGCATAAAGAGACGTGTTTAAAAAAAGACCACCTAATTTAAATATCATCATTACATGCTTGTTAAAAGTTAACTTCCAATATATAAAGTTTCTTATAAGCAATATGATCAGATCTAACATATGGCAGGGTTTATATGTAACATAATGTTTCTTATGATTCAACTGTGTAATTTAACTTAATTCTTTAGAAGGACAACCTATAATACTTTATTCTCAAGTATAAAGCCAACCTAGACTTTAACCATCTAACAGGCCACTAATCTGGATTATAGCTTTCACAACAAAACTTGTTTTTAAACACATTTTTAACAAAACAAATACTATTGTTAATATTATTATTTAAAATGTAATTAAACAGAAAAGTGGTTAAATATAAAAGCAGTTTGCTTATGTTGTTAAATAAAGGCTAGATTTGACATTAATAGATGCCACAGATGTTCAAAAGCTGCCACAAAGTATGAAAAAAAAAAAAAAAAATAGACGTCTCCGAAAATGTCAGAGCATTTTTTGCAAATATGTGATGTCTTGAAAAATCGAGCAGATACTTGAACTTTACACAGCTACATTCTCGCCTGAAAATATCTTAAAAGTTTATTTTGTGACCCAGAAAAAGTTGTTTTTTAGCCGCGCTCCTCCGCCATTGCAGCACTTACAAGTACGCACAGGCTCCGACAACCGGCCTACAAATGCGATCCTCCTTTTCCCCAGACTACCCTTTCTGGGTCACAAAATAACCTTTTAAGATATTTTCAGGCGAAAATGTAGCTGTGTAAAGCTCAAATATCTACTTAATTTATCAAAATATCACATATTTGCAAAAGTGCTTCCACGTTTTCGGAGAGCTCTGTTATCCACCAGCGCGATAGCTGACCGGGAGGTCAAGGCTCGATAGAGTCCGCGAGCACAGCTAACTGCCGGCATATTGTTTTCAACCCTGCGGTCTTTTGCTACTCAGGTTAAACATGATATAAATAATTAGTTAGTTAGTTAGTTATGGCTATGGATTGAAAATACCCCCCACACCCCACCCCTAACGGCTGCACCTCCCGAAGAATTTTGTCTGGGCTCTTATCTCACTTTTTTATTTCAAACAATCAACAGAAAATTTCACAGACATAGTTTTATGTAAGGTTTTTAAGGCTGTGTTAATTTTTAAGTAACATGAGCCCAGCGGAAGCAGCAACGCTAGGCTAACACTAACTAGCTAGCAAGATTATAAACCTGGTGCTAAACTAAGAGAAGCCACAAAATCAGTTTGAATAAGAGTAAACATTTACTCACCAAGTCAGTGTATCAGGTAAAGATCCACAGCAATGACAATAATAATATCTTGAGCTGAAGCTTCTCCAGGTTTGCTCAACATATTCCATAACAAATGCACCATGAACATGCGGACTGATCCATGCTAGGGAGGAGGACGGTAGTGACGGGGCATTTTCAAAACACATCTTTCATCCTTCCGCACTGAGAAGCAAAACTTCCAGCTTACTTAGTTTTTCTAAGTTAAGACAACTCAAATAAATTGAGTTTATCAGCATTTTTGCATAAAAAGTACTTGTAACTTATTTAAATCGAGTTCTAATAACAAATTGATAAAATTTGAGTTCAGCCTATTTAATATTTTTCATTAAACACAATATTAGATTTTACAGTGCAGGACATCGGAGTATATTCTTGAGCATCTCACACTTCTGATAATCAGTTGTCTGCTTGACGTTTATTTAGCTGTGTAAAAACTTTAATCTCAGCCAAACCGATTTACTCAGGAACAAATAAAATACTAAAAAAAGCCAAACAATAACATTTTTAAGTTATCTAAGTGACTCATATATCATGTTTAACCTGAGTAGCGAAAGACGGCGGTGGGTTTGAAAACGATTTGCCGGGAGTCCGGTGTTCTCACGGCTCTAGTGAGCCTTGAACCCCGGCTAGCTATCGAGCTAGTGGGTAACAGACGTCTCCGAAAACGTCGGAGCGCTTTTGAAAATATGTGGTGTCTTGATAAACTGAGCAGATATTTGAGGTTTACACAGCTACCTTCTCGCCTGAAAATATGTTAAACGTGTATTTTGTGACCCAGAAAGAATAATAAGAGTAATATTAAAACTAACTAGCTGCCGCCATTGCTGGAAACTGAGCAGGGCCGCGCTATGAATAGATATGTGCACGTTAGCATATGCTACTTCCGGTGCGGAAACTCCTGTGGGGAGCTTTGTTTCCGGTGTCCTATTCGCGCCTGGTTTACGGTCCAAAACAAGTTAAGCAAATGATTGAATCAAGCGGCGATTTACATTTCTATAGATGTCTTGGGCATTTACCCAATATATCTGTAAATGATGTTCATCGACTTGTCGATATTTTTCCCCGGCGCCTCAGAGCAAAAGAGAAAAGGGATTCAAATGTTATATTTCTCAGCTGTCCCTCGTTTATCGCGGGTGTTATGTTCTAAAAATAACCAGCGATAGGTGAAATCAAGTAGCCAATTTTATTGTTTGACGGTGCAAAACGTTTCGTGGACATCGTGGACATACAACACTGCACTTCAGAGTCACACTGCTAACGATCGATGCAGCGATTCTGTACTGTACAGGAGAGACGTCACGGAGGAGATCGTCTGCAGCGATCAGGACGCAGGACACAATGTGACGTAAAAAAAAGCATGCAAACTTGCACTAAAAATCTGCGAAACAGCGAGGTGAAAGGTGAACCACGTTATAGCGAGGGACCGCTGTAATTTTGAAGGTAAGTCACAACATACCCTTCGTAAATACTAATGTATAGAAACCGTTACCAGCAATCGTTCATTTTTGTGTGGCTTTTTTCACGGTTTGTTAACATGCTGTGTAGGTGTGTACTTTACTAGCTGATATCGACATAACGGGGGAAACATCTGGTTTGACTATTCTTCACCTGTAGTTTGAATGCTGAACATTTGCCTGTTTAAATCATAAGACCAGTCACTATACAGAGATGTGCTTCTGAATGTGGACGATGTGTCTTCTGCTGCAGTGATGCAGTTCTGCTTGTGTTGAGTGATGTAAACAACTGATCGATCTAAACTCTTTAAACGTCAAAATTGATCATTAGATTTTTTATGACACAACAGTAGTGAGTGTTCCCACCTTCTGCTCTTTGTAACTTAACGCAATCTTTCCGTTTTCGAGTTTTTGGCACATGATTTTGGAGGATATCTTCGCAGTAGCGATTGACCGCAAAGAAAAGCTACCGGAAATGTACAACCCCACATCCGGTCTCAAACCAGGAAGTTAGCATTTTCTCGTGCACAGGGTCTATTCTGGGACAGAGCTTCTTCTTCTTCGGGGTTTAACGGCAGCTGGCATCCTTGTACATGCAGTGCTGCCATCTTCTGTTTCAGTCCGTTATTACACTCTTAAATCCTACTACTTATTCCTGCGTCTTTTGGGATCTTACAAAGCTTCAAACGACGCGTCGACTATTAAATTCGTTGTCGACGATTTTGATAGTCGACTAATCGTGGCAGCCCCACTTCCATGGAAGCAGACTTACCTGGTCTTCAGCAACAGTTATCCAGGCCCTCTGAAAGGCTGATAGAGTGTTTCTCTGGCTACTGTTTCACTCATTTTCAGTATGGTACTTACACCTTTACATGTTTGTTTTTGTCATTTGTAACGCCACTTAACACTGGCCTAAAGACAAAAAGGTGCCTAACCCAAGGGCTGAACATGTGTCGTCTCTATTTAGCAAAGAACCCATTTGAAATTGTATTTTAGGCACTTTTATACCAGCAACCTGTAGCAAACACATCATTTGTTCCAATTTCTGAAGTTAAATGCATCAAAAATGCCAAAGTAACAGGTTTGACTAGCAAAAAAATATTTTCCCATCATGGTTGACAGTGTGTCCTGCACAAACTTGACAAATGAAGGGGAAAAGAAGAAACCCCACTTCAAAAATCCCACAATGACCTGACAGAACCTGAGACATGCATCTGAGCCTTCAGTTGACCCATCTACTGTTCACTGAAGCCTCATCAGAAATGGTCTCAGTGGAAAGGTCAGATTTTAGACCCACCATGAATTTGGATAGTGAACGGTGTCCATTTTCTGCATGACAGTTATCCCAAACACACTGCTAGTGCCAATGCAGTAAAAACATACATGGATAGAAAAACACAGCAGAACACCATCAGTCATGGTTGACCTCCCCAGAGCTCAGACCTCAACATTGTTGAAGCAATGTGGGATGATCTTGTCAGAGAAGAGAACAAAAGAAGAAACATCCAAAGAAAAGTTTTGAATGTCATTCAAGAAGCCTGGAGAACTGTTCCTGAAGACTGCTTAAAAAATCCAAAACGACTCTAACTAAATAGATGAATGGATTTGAGATTAGTCATTATATTCTGTGGTCCTCTGTTATGTTTGAAACCAATCAGCTGAAAGAAGTCAGTATTATAAACATACCTTTAGGCACAAACCAGTGCAAATCAACTGAAGGACCAGCATCCACATTCTGTCCTCAATCTGTACAGACACAAACAGCAAAGCTTTGATTAGGTAATTGTGTTTCATTGTTGTAGCTGAACAAATATGTGAAATATTCAATAAAGTGAGAACATAAACACGCAGGTTGATGGTTCACTCACACAAGTGTTTAACGCAGCAATTCATATCTGATGTCAACTCGGACTACAAAGCTCCTTTGACTAGCTGGCGTGTTTGCCTTGAGCTAATATGGACCGGACAGCAGAATGTGTCATATTGCAGTGATTGATCCTGGTGCTACACCTGCCACTCCCGATATAAGTTCATTATATTAACGTTTGTGCCTGTCAAATGTTTAAACCTTTAGTTTTAGTTTTTTTTCTGTCTCAATTCAATCCAAAAGTTGCCTTTATCTATCGCTGGGAGTACATTTTTGTTCAAGTTAAGTACAACAGAGCCTGTGAAGCCTGGCTGAAACATTTGAGCCCTAAACAAAAAATGGGCCTGGTAGTTTCTGTACAGCCATTCCTGTAACTGTGAAAGTTCCCAGAAGCAAAGCACACAAAATGTCCCAGTGCAGTGTCCCACCAGAAGAGGAACCGAAGAAGGAAGAAGGTGCCAAAAGGCAGAGACAGCACAAAAACTGCTGTGCATCCAGTTTAGTTACCTACTAACTTAGTTGTGGTGAAACCCAGCTAACAGTTACTGGCTGCACCCAGTGCTAGCGGAGACTCAGCAACGTGTTTATTCCTCAGTCCTGCATTAGAATCTGCAAACCCTTCAGACACACAGGGGTTTACGCAGGGGCGTAGATTTCGTTTTGGCATTGGTGGGGACGAATGATTCAGGTTTTTTTCCTTTTTGTCTTTGCTTCTTGATAACAAAAGGAGAAATGTACTTGCCTACATATGCTATTCTACATGCTTTTAAACCATTTAAAATTACAATTGATAGTTTTATATGTGAGTTATATAATGCTAAATTACAATTAAACAAATGACTAAGTATTTTAGACTTTAGTTTACTTCAGCCATATTCAATATAAATCAGGTATCATACAAAAATAAAAATAACTTCAAATTCAGCAGGGCTGGACTGGGACAAAATATCTGCATTTTGACTAGTGACCGGCCCACCATGGTATTATAGGAAAAGTCATAAATCCTTTAAAGCCTTTATAATAAGCTTAAACCTACACCACCTTCCCTATTCTGGTATTCTGAACAGTAACACCTAATTTATAATTACATATACCTATAACTAAAAGGGTTGCCAACTCCCAGCAAAAAAAGAAAAGAAAAAAGTAGGGAACCACTCCCCCACCCTCGGCCTCAAGATGCTTAACTAACAAAACCGATTTAAATTTAATGCACGTAGAAAACAAATGCACAGAAATCTATTATTTTTCTCCAGTAATTAAATAGATTCAACAGCTTTCTTCAACAGAATTGCAGACTGCACAGATGGTACCTTAACAAAGTAAAGAATACTATAACTTACTAGGGTATATACTAACTAGACTTAATATTTACTGAATACAATAATGGATTTCTATACATTTTACATCAGATGAAAACGTTGGTTGAAAGATTCAGATAATTATTTGTTAAAAGCGAGACATTTTAAATGAGAATAAGAAAGAAAAGTATTTCTTTGTGCCCCCCTCTCCCTGTTAATGCCCTACCTGGCCCCCTGGCAACACTTTGCTAGACCCGCCCCTGCACAGTTACAAGCTGTCAGCTACTTAGAAAAGGATCCTGGTGTTATTTGTCTCTCAGAAACAGTTCATAACTTCAACTCATTCATGTCACCTAAAAGGTAAACCTGTTTCTCCATCACCTGTTCAGCTCTGATGATTCAGTAAGGACATCTCCTGGTTTCACCTTCATGTTTCCCTCTCACCACATATCCAAACCGACATCATGACCAGCAGCTTTACAGCTGTGGCTCCAGCAAACATCAGCTGATACTAGAAAGTAATATTAAATAAATGCTAACAACAGCTGATCAAGCTTAAACGTGCTGCTGTTGTTTAATGCGACCTCCGCTGGTTTCCTCTTTCTGGCGCAGAGAGAAAAGCCGATCAGCTGATCATTGATCAGTTTCATGATTGAATTAGCAACTTTCTAGCTGAAGTAGTACGGGACAAATCGCGTTCCTTTTCACCTCAACTTTAAAGTTTGACCTCCTCGGCTGTAATTGGTCCAGCCCAGAGTCGATCATGACCAACTGGCCAATCCACCACTGTTCATTTATACCGTTAAAAAAAGAAAAGGAAGAAAACCCCATTGGCCCATAAAAACGAAAAATCACTAGCGGCCCACTGGGCAAATGCCCGGTATGCCCGATGGCCAGTCCAGCCCTGAAATACAGTCATGACAATAAACGAATATGAGTTCAAGGACTTAACAACTTTACTTCAGTTACACCAACATCTCTGATACATTAGCACTAAGGGAACACTGAATGACCTGGTGGTTTATGTCCATCTAAGATTACCACAAAGTAAAAGATCTCTCAGCAACATTATGCAACATTTTAGCCACACTATTGCCCCGATCAGATCAGTGAGCTGGGATTTTCTATTCTAAGCATGAGCTACTGTTACAGCAACAGACATTAATCCTACTGGTGTCCCACACAACAACTCAATGTCCACTATGTGAAGGAGCCAAACACATGCCTGCTCCTCTCGTTAACTGAGATAAACTGCTGGCATATTGGTTTTACATCTATACTGTCCAGTCTCTCCTGGTGGACATACAGCAGCATTGTTTAATCTCATTTGAGTCATTGTTGACTTTAGCCATGTTTTTAAACTTCTGAGAGCACTGAAGCTTCTGTCAGCCTCAACTGAGGATACTGGGATGACTAAAAGCAGCCTGACAATTGTCATGATAATAAATACTAGTTAATCTATAGCACCAAATCATCAGTCAGTCACCTGTGACCTCGCCTCTTCACCTCTGTCCGAGCTACAACATGGCAGAGCTGATAAATAAGTGAGACACTCCACATACATGCAGTCACACATGTGATTCAAATACAGTCATGAACCAACAAGTCATCATCCAATTTCACCTGTGATCTTGTGTCACCATTGCTCTCTGAGCTTTGTGTTGGTTCTTCTGTCACCTGACAAACAAGACATACATGACAATAAGAATAAAATGTGCAGCTGCTTCAGTGTTTCTGTCACTTTGTGCAGATCTTGACTCATCAGTAATGTTTGTAGGCTGAGTGCATTTTTACAACAATTTGTGCAAACTGCATTACAAGGTGGAATATTTGCATATCATGACTACCTCATGATATATTGTCTCAAAAATGAACCCTATGAATATATCAGTGCCATTAGGATGAAATTATTGTTTCACCAACATTTAACGTTAGACATATAATTCTAACAGCCTCTGTAAACTAATATCCTGGCTGCTCGAGGCTGCTGTTTTCTCTGACAGCTTCAATCAAAATTAGAAATGCTGCTCTGAGACTGAGAGAACTAATAGTGCTGCCTGTTGTGCAGTTAGTTTCCAAAACACGTTATTCATGGTTACATACAATTTTAGACTGATGTGGGCCAAAGCCTAGCATAGCCTGTAACGTTATTGTGACGGACACATTTTATGAGTGAACTTGGCTTTAAGTGACTGACAGGTTTCTTTGAAAAACACTTTCTTATATCCAGGTTCTTCCTCTTTGCTGCCGTCCTCCTCTCCTCCTCCTCCTCGCAGCGCAGGCTTGCCGCTGCTAAAACTAAACAGAGCTCCCTGAAAGGCTCAGCCAATCACATTGGTCATATTTGTCACATGATGTAGGACTCCAGTAGAGGACGTAATTTAACTCTTTCTGCACCGCTGGGTGAATCAGACGCTGACAGATCGGGTTTTTCTTTCTATCGGGTTGTTTTTCTTTACTCGAAGAGATCAAATTATTGGTGGGGACACGTCCCTTCTGTCCATGCCAAATCTACGCCCTTGGGTTTACGACTTAACGAAAGCACAATAAATAATAAGAATCAACAACTCTTAATTTGTATTGTCCATACGTTAGAAGTTGATTATACACTAAATCATTTCTGTGCATGTAAGATAACCTTGCAGTTGCGTTAAGGTGAAAACATGGTAGGAGTTTGGACATCAGCGTAATCCTGTGCACAAATACCAAGTTTGGAAATATTTAACCCCCTGGTGACGCCCCTGGGTTTAGCAAGGTGGCAAGCACGAACGAGATTTGACATTTTGTTTGTTGATAATAAAGCTGTAGTCTGTAAAATTTCAGTATCTTCATTTCAGCACAGCCTACTAAAGGTTTGAACCTTTTACGTTTCATTACTTGTTAGCCGTTTACCTGCAGGTGGACCCGATCTGTGAATCACTTCGGAGTTGTTGTCGGTTTGTTTACAGTCAGAGCTCTCATTACACTGACGGGCTTATTGAACAGTACGACTATTTTTTTTAACAACGTTGTCTGGTTGATTCCGAGTCGGAAACGATAAACAACTTTCGGAAACACAAACACACTTTTTAACCTTCTCCTTAGACGGTCGGGGAGGCGGGCGAGGCGGTACCGAGCTTTCTCCTCACAAATTAGCGTGATAATAAAGTGAAAATCTTACGTGTACCGGACGAAGCGACAAACCTGCAGACCTGCACCACCTCGCTCTGTCTGGACTGAGAGTTGATCTTCTCCAGTCTGACAAAACGACAATTTCGCAATTTCCCAAGTGAACAAATCTCTCCTTCCTTTGTAAACTCTGCCTTCTTTTACGCAACACTGTTATGCTCTGTTCTGGTTATATTAGTATGTAACATGTATGTATTTAAATATAAAAGGCTACTGATCACACTTACTGTGAAAAATCTCAGCCAGTTTATGTTAAAATTTATGTCATTTTGAATGCAGAAAAGTACCACCAGAGTACCACCCCGAGCCCCGTCAAAGCTACCAAGCAGAGTGTCTGCCATACTGTAATATTGGCTTTCCTTCTCCTTTATTTACATCCTTGTCTGCCCACTCATGATACAGCATGTATATGTAGTCAGTTATGGCCACAAACTCGCCTTTGCTTACCAAATTGCATTTACTACAGCAGTAAATCTGAGCAAACATTTGTCCTAGAGCAACACTGTAGGGTCTTTGTCTTACAGTATAAAGTGATTTCCTGACTGTAAAGTGGTGCGCAGATGACCAGAGCCCTCTCAGCACAAGGCTGACACGACTTTCCCCATATAGGAAATAAAACGTTAAAATAAAAACAGATTAAGACAGATTACTATACCAAACAGATAAAAGTGCATTTACTGAATTGGTTTTGTCTGCTCTTGTTTTTCAAAGACAACGAGGAACAAAGTACGATCTGATCCTTGTGTTCATTTTCTATATACTGTTAATCCCCAGACTGTTGTCAGTCTGACAACACTCAAAATTCAAAATCATCCTCAGTGCACACCTTTTTCTCCTCTGTGCTCAAGGTGCTCTCAGTTGTTTAAGTAGAGGAGAAAAGTTGGACATATTTCACAACCATTAAATGTCCAAGAAACCTCTGAAAATGAGGTCACAGTTACTTCCCGAGCAAAAACTTCTGCTTTTGCTCACAGACCCTAAATTTCAGCAAATAACACAATAATATGGCAAAACTGTAAAGTGACACAAGAAGCTAGGGGAAGTGCCACATGTGAGTGCCACATGTTCCATCTGAGCTTTGAGGAAAATAAACTCAGCTTTTCCTTGGATGTTCGTAGTTTTTCCAGTTCATACAGAACTTCAGCAGTCGGGTTTGTCACTGTGTTGTTCCTCCATCTCATTGAGCCTGCTCAGGATTTATTCAGAGGAAATGAGGAACAAAAAGACATTTTAATAGGTCAGGGGTTTGTGCTGCTCTTGTTGACTTTTAAGCTAAAAAAAAAAAAAAAAAAAAAAACCAAAAAAAAAAATCAAATGAATAATATTTTTTTAAAAAAATGAATGTAACAGCCCTACACACCAGCACTGTGCTTATTTTATATGTTAATCATAATATATTTATAATGGAATAACATGAGCTCAACAGTGTCACAAAAGTACAAACATTCGGTACTTAAGTAGAAGTACAAATACTACTGTTAAAAGTTGAGGTACTGATTGAAATTCTTTACTCGGGTAAAAGTAAAAAAGTACAGGCTCTGAAATGTACTCAAGAAAGTATAAAGTAGCTCTTTGGAGGATGTTTCTATTTCTCTGTGCTATATTAACGTGATGATAAAATAATATCAGTAGATTGGAATACAAACTTTAGTCTAACTTTTTTTATTCTAATTATGCTCAGCTTGAATCAGAAGAAAAAGAAGGAAAATAAACATTTAGCCCACATGGTAGAGGGTGGAAAATGTGTACAGTCAGAGGTTAAAGTGGATTCAGCAGATGTGGGAACATTAAAATTGGCTGCAATGGCTCAGTGTGGGGGAAAAGACTCATAACTCACAATAATTTCTATTGCTTATTGTCTATTGTGTACAGGCTGTGAGCAGCTGACCTGCTGCTCTTTTGGAGGTACACAACTTCAACCAGATGTCTCATGAGTTGTCCGTCCGCTACACTGTTTATGCTGTCTTTTTTCTAGATGGTATAAAGTTGGAATTTAGTCGGATGATCTCAGTATCATCAGCTGAAGTCATATGAATCTCCGCTAAATTTGATGTAAGCTAACTGTGAGCATGAAACCACGGCCACTGTGCACCAATCTATGTCACGGCTGCCGAGGCGAGCCGTGTGGTGTAGAAGAGAGAAAGGACCCAAAACGCAGGCAGTAGCTGATAAGGCTAGTGATGTATTATTCACACAGTGGTGAGGTGGCAAAACAGGCACAGAGGGAAGACAAAACTAAAGACCTAAACTGGAAAAGCTAAATGACAAACCTGAGAGGGTACCGGAGTGGGGGAGAGGCAGAGAGACACGGACGAGGGACAGGACACCGTGGAACACAGACGAACCGGCAACAGGCAGGAGAACACACAGGGCTTAAATACACACAGCAGTGATCAGGGGATGAGAGACAGGAGGGCAACACACCTGGGAGAAATCAGGGCTGACGGGACAGGGGAAACATAAACTGAACACACTCACATGAGACAGAGACCTTCAGAATAAAACAGGAAACTCACAGACACAGAACTGGACAAGACGCTGAACTAAACAGACTGATTCACAAACAGACGGTATGACACCATAGACAGACAAAGACACAGACGCAGACTCATAAACAGGCATAATGACATCAAGGACAGACGGGGGGGGAACATGGAAGGAGGACCAGGACAGGCACAGAACAGGAACCTAACAAAATGGCGAATAATAATGAAATACCTAATCAGAATAACAAAAGCATAAAGAAACAAAACACTGAGACGGCAGACTCAGGACCATGACAGTACCCCCCCTCAAGGGCTGGCCCCAGACAGCCCAACAGAAACACAAAAACGCCCAAAAAACAGAAAACAACCCGACCAGGGCAGGAGGCGGGGGTCCAGGACGGAGGGACCAAGTCCGAAAACAAGAAAGCCACCAGAAACAGTGGAGCAGAGAAAGCAGATCAAAAACTGTTCAGGAGGCCGACCCGGAGGACGGCAACACAGGAGTCCATAACAGTTCATCTCCGGAGGCCGACCACGCGGAAGGCAGCGGCGGCGGCGACAGAGCAGATCCGGAGGCCGGCCACGCGGAAGGCAGTGGCGGCGGCGACAGAGCAGATCCGGAGGCCGGCCACGCCGAAAGCAGTGGTGACGGCAACACAAGTCCAGAAGCCGGCTGCGCGGAAGGCAGCGGCGGCGTTCAGGAGGTCGTCCATAGTGGCAACGACGCTCGACAAGCACCCTGGCAGATGACCGACGATGGTGAGGCGGCAGTTGGGAAGCTGCAGGTGGCGTGGCCCCCGCAGCACCAGGCGAGGCCGAAGCTGACGAGGAGGCTGGACCAGGCGAGGCTACAGCTGAGGCGGAGGCTGGACCAGGTGACGGCGTGGGTGAAGCTGCTGCTGCAGGCAGCATGGATGAAGCTGGTGGTGGAGCAGCTGGTGGCTGGATGAGCTCCTCGGGCTCCCCAGCGAAAACAGTCTCAGAACCAGTGGGCACCGGGGCCCCTGGCACACACAGGGCTGAACCAGCAGGCGCACGGGCCTCTGGAAAACACATAGCAGGCTGCAGCTGCACAGAGCATTGACTCTGCTCAGGCAGCGACAGCCGGGTGCAGTCCTCAGCTGGCTTCTTAACCTCCAGGGGTCCAGAGTCTGCTGGGGGCTGAAACCCAGTCTCTGGGGAGGCCCTGGAGTGCATCACAGTCTCAGAACTGGTCAGCTGTTGAGGGATGATTACATTATTTATTGGTTTGTCTCTCTGCTTACAATGGACGGATGAAAAACAATTCCCTTCGGATAGAGTAGATTCAGCTTGTTGTACTGGAGGAACGGGTGACACAGGACGCAGGGCTAGTGGCTGCTGAACAGGAGGCTGAACCGATGATAGGGCTAATGATTCCTCTGCCAACTGAGCTACAGACTGGGCTATGGATTGTAACATGGTTTGTAGTAAGTCAGGCTGTGACTGTAATTGAGCTATGGATAGTGAGGCTGAATGTGGTGGAGGTGGCGAATGAGCTTCTGGCCGGGCGGCTCTGAAGTGGCTGCTCCTGCTGTGGGGTGGATCGACTGGGTGGAATGAAGATGATTCCCAGTGCTTTGTAAAAAGCCTGGGCTGGTGTGAGCTGGCCACTGGGGGGCTGCTTGTACATGAAACAGTCATTTTCACTGACCCCGAGAGCTTGCTTGGCGAGCGAAGGATGACGGCGGCGTGACCGCCGTTTTGCCCGGAAGGAGGGAGAAGCCGACTGATTGGGTGGCATTTTGTCCGGCTGAGAGTCCTCTGGTGGTCTGGGGGGAGAATCCTCCGGTAAGCCAGGCAGGCCAGCTGTCGCAGTTGGGGGGGGTGAAGGTGAAGCGTGTTGAGGAGGAAGTCCTGTAGGAGTGGGTGAAGTGAATCCAGCAGCCAGGGGTGATTGGAAACTAGCCACTGAAGTCGGGCCTCCAGAGCATGACGAAATTCCTCCCCCTCATGCTCTAGCCACAGATTAATCCATCTTGAAACTGAATCAATTAATTCCTCCCGAAGCTCCTCAGAGGGTGCAAATGCCGCTGGGTCCACGTTTGGCCGGTTCGTACTGTCACAGCTGCCGAGGCGAGCCGTGTGGTGTAGAAGGGAGAAAGGACCCAAAAAGCAGGCAGTAGCTGATAAGGCTAGTGATGTATTATTTACACAGTGGTGAGGTGGCAAAACAGGCACAGAGGGAAGACAAAACTAAAGACCTAAACTGGAAAAGCTAAATGACAAACCTGAGAGGGTACCTGAGAGGGTACCTGAGTGGCAGAGAGGCAGAGACGGGGGACAGGACACCGGGGGACAGGACACCGGGGGACAGGACACCGGGGGACAGGACACCGGGGGACAGGACACCGTGGAACACAGACAAACCGGCAACAGGCAGGAGAACACACAGGGCTTAAATACACACAGCAGTGATCAGGGGATGAGAGACAGGAGGGAAACACACCTGGGAGAAATCAGGGCTGACGGGACAGGGGAAACATAAACTGAACACACTCACATGAGACAGAGACCTTCAGAATAAAACAGGAAACTCACAGACACAGAACTGGACAAGACGCTGAACTAAACAGACTGATTCACAAACAGACGGTATGACACCATAGACAGACAAAGACACAGACGCAGACTCATAAACAGGCATAATGACATCAAGGACAGACGGGGGGAACATGGAAGGAGGACCAGGACAGGCACAGAACAGGAACCTAACAAAATGGCAAATAATAATGAAATACCTAATCAGAATAACAAAAGCATAAAGAAACATAAAACACTGAGACGGCAGACTCAGGACCATGACAATCTAACCTGTTTATCCTGCACTAATCTGCAGAGGATTTTCTTGCAGTCTTTAAATGCCACAGCAATCTGCCTCAGTTTGATTTGCAGCAGTTTTCACAATATGAAAAAAAGATAATGTCACATGTACAGACCCAATATCTGATTTAGAAACGTGAGGACGTGTAAGCTTAAAATTCCAGTTTATTAAATCCCATTGAGCAGTCTTTACCTTTAAATCTAACCTCTTCTTTCTCTTGCTTACGTCTTTCTCCATCTCTGAGTGAAGTTAACTCTCTTTCCTCTCGCTGGGAAAAACAGCAGCTGGACCTTTAGCTAGCAACACACTGAAAAAAAAACTGTCCAACTTTTAACCACTGACTTTGGCATCTGTTTTTATGTGACATTATGACGCTAACAGTAATGTATTAAAGCAAAAGTAATGAGCCTGTTTTTAAAATGTAAGACGTAAGCACAGATATTGGTTTAAAAACGTTGGGAGTAAAAGTAAAAAGTAGTGCATGTTCTAAGGCCCCTGTCAGTCAGTCCTTAGAATCGTCATCTCTCCATCCTCCTATGCAGCCTCCCTGTGTGTGACTCATCACTGGAAACACTATGCTGGGTCCTTCCTGAGGCTGTAAGTCACCATTTTCTCCACATGATGGCGCAGTCAAGCTGTGCGTGAAAACAAGGAAGGCCATTGCCCTTCTTTTCACCACTGCCAAGACAAACGTCTTAACCAATCAATAAGATATTCCAGTAATTTTTGTCAGTTTATTTTTGTATTTTTGGTAAAACCCAACAGTAAATGTTTATGTTTTATATCATTTACTTATAAGGTGGCGAGTTTCAAATTTTTCTCCCTCCACATCATGTAGATGTTGTTCATATAAATAATCACACATCTCTGTATGATTAAAGGACCGTGTCAATCATTCATTATCTAAGACATAAGCACACAGACACCACACATCAGCACTGAGTGTATTACGTGATGAAGAACTGCTTTGGGAGATTTTGCTAAATAAAATATTCACCACTTACTTTTCATCATGGTGGCATATTTACAAGTGTGATATACTGCCTAAATATTTATGCATCTTTATCTGACATTAACTCTTAATGTAGTCCCTAAAAACACTAAGCTTGACTTCACAAGTTAATCCTTCTGATGTTATAATACTGATACTGGAAACATGAGTATGTTGAGTGGTTGCTAGATCTAGTGTTCTTGTTGGGAAACTAACTGATTAATGCTTTTGTAAAGTTTATTAGGAAAATATGACAATGAGCGCTTTCATCAGTGAGTTCATTTAAATAGGCCAAACACGTATTTCAGGAAAGAATGGTGAAATTCTTTTTATTTGTACACTTCCTTAGAAAAATTCATGTGGGGTTGCATTCAATTCTCAAGAACACAATTTATCACAGTTGCTCAAATTTCCACTGAAATGACCGTTCTCATCTCTCCCCTCCTTCTGTGGCACTCTTCTTTATCTGCCTCTTAGATTGTTCCCATTCGATATTGATATCAAGTGTGAGCTCACTCTTGCTGGCTTATAGTGAAGGTATTTCCGGTCATTATATTTAGTAAATGACGTCTGTGCTGTAGATATGTTTAACTTCTGCTTCCTGAAGCCAGCTTTGTGCAAAATCTGTTTACAGTAAGATCAAACAAGATCTGCAAACTATTTCCAACAAGGCAAAAGTGTTTAAGGTTTTGCCAACAAAGTGAGCGATTTAGTGGTGGGTTTAGGGTGCTGTGCATTCAAAGGGTGACATGCTGTTTTCTATGGATTCAGAAAAAAGGTTAAAAGGGAAAAAGAAGCCCCAGACATTTACATTTTCAAAAACATTTATTAATATTTTAGAATTTGAAGTCCTTTGTCATCACATGGCATCTGTACCTGAATGGTAAATAAAATGAAGGGCATGTCCTTCCACAGAAAAAACTGTTTGTAACATGTAATATTTCTGCAGTGCTGTGGACACTTTCCCTTTTCCTTCTACTGTTAATGCAATCTACAAAGTTCCGGTAAACCGCTCACTGTACATTCACGTGTCATGCTTAAACCGTCTCTGCTTGGCTCAGCTTTCACCTTTCACTTGATGGAAGCCGTGATCCTCGCCCTCCTCAGCTTTGAGCGCAATGCTGTTCGTCCTCTTCGCCCTGCGTCTGATGGCGCGATCCGCCAGAAAGACCACGAGAACGATAAAAACCGCAGTGAAAATTATTATTCCCACCAGACCCCCCGGTGGCACCCCCGAGGGCTGCCTGGTTGGATCTGGATATGGTACCGATACGGTAGTGGGAGTGTCTGGTGCTGATGTCCCTTCAGAGCTGTCGTCATCGCTTTCTACGCACTTGTATCCGTCGACTAGCACATATCCCAGAGAGCAGAAGCACACGTAGCTCCCGAATGTGTTCTTACATTTCTGTTCGCAGTAAAGGTCACTGCATTCGTCCATGTCTATGCACACGGTACTGTCCACTCTCTCCTCGGCTACGTAGCCGTCGGGACAGTAACACTGGAACTTATTGTTCGGGTCACACTCCGCGGGGCATTCCTCCTTCCCGCAGAACAGTTTGCACTTATTCGCTGACTTCGGGTCCACTCGGTATCCATCATAACACGAACACTTGTAGCTACCGTGGGTGTTGTGACACTCATGCTCACACGGACCAGACACGCACTCGTTCACGTCGACGCACTGGCCGTTGCGCGTGGAGTATCCCGCCTTGCAGATGCATTCGAACCCGCCGGGTTTGTTGACGCACACAGAGTTCTCCCCGGGACACTGCCGCGGGTCGTTGCAGTCATTGAAGTCCACGCACGACCTGCCGTCATCCGCCAGCTGAAAGCCACGATCACACATGCACGCGTAGGAGTCTCCGTTCATGTAGCAGATCTGCTCGCAGCTCAGCGCCAGACACGGGTCTCCCACGAGCTGCTGCTCGCAGGTCACTTTATTCGCAGGATTAAGGGTTTTTCCTGGTGGGCAGTAGCACGAAGGCATCTTGTTAGGACTCTCCGTGCATTTATACTCACACCCGCCTTCGTCCATCTCGCAGTTCCAGGGCGCCGGCTGCCACATCTCTGCGTAGCACAGATATTTGGTCTCAGATGGCATCCGGAGAGCGGTGCTTCCAGGAGGCGCAGACAGCAAGTCTCTGACCACAAACCCATACGGAGTGGTGTACATGACAGTCTCTCCCGGTGACTCTTCTTGACTTTGGCACATGCCAACGCTGGTGTACTCACAGAGAAACCCGGCGGCCTGATCCTGGCACGGTTTCTGGCTCCATCTGAAGTCCAATTCTGGGGAAACTGAGACGCAGCGCTGAGAAGAGCAGTTCATGTTAAAGTCTGGCAGCCAGTTTGAGAAGTCACTCTCGTCGTCTTTAGTCACCCACTCGTAGCCCCTCAGCCTGGCAACGGGGTCTGGGCAGCGGAGTGGTCGATGTAAACCGATCCAGAAGCTCCCCTTAAAGTTTCCCAGCAGAACAGAAAGAACATCGTGTGCTACAGATGAGCGCACGGTCATTAGTTGCCCCTCTTGATCTCTACATTCATTTTGCGCTCTGCTGAAATCGCTCGGGTCTCTGAACACAGCAAAACACTGGTTATTGATGCAGTACCCCCCACTCGGGGCTATACTGCCGACTCTGTTCACCAGCGAGAGCAGCAGCAGGACCGCCAACTGCAGGACAGGATTCATGTTTGACCCTCGGCTGTCTTCCTTTAAGTTTATGTGCGTCCCGTCAGATTATGGGCCTGTTTGTGTGAAGAACCCTTTAGCTGGCATTTATAACCCATCAACTCCATGTCAGTGTCCCGACAGAGGAAGGAAGTCGCTCTTAATCAGCCGGCTGCTCCTCACTTTGTCCCTCAGCCCTCTGAGCGGGCTAGACCACATCCCCACAATTACGCACGGCTTTTACGCACGTACGCAGCGAAGCCGTGTGCACGCAAGGGGTGGGGGTTGGCGGAGGTCATCAAACGGACCCCTCCCCTCTGTTTGCAATAAACCCCTCCCATCTCTCTCTATGTAGCATGTCTGTTATCGAGCAGCATTTCTGGGGTCAGATGTTTTAACCCCGCTTCCCTCAGGTTCTACAGTTTTTACATGTTTTTTTGGGCATTCAAGTATTACTATCTCACAACAAGGTAGAATAAGAACGAAATTAACGGCTGTAAAGTGTTGACTTTCATGTAAGACAAGAGATAAGCCTTTTAAAAGCAGAATTCCATGCATTTTTGCTTGCCTCTGTTGTTGTGTGCTCTATGATGCCCTCAGAGCAGGCCCAAGTTGTTATGGAGCCCTGCGCATAGTTTGATTTGAAGCTTTTCCGTCAGCTTGACCAAAGAGGATATATCAAATGCAATTTAACACAAACCTAAAAATCATTTTCTTATATAAAAAGGATAGAAAAGAAAATTTGAAAGACCAACTATTTGTAGGGAAAAGAGCTCTTCACTTTTCAGAGATGGAATAAAAACAACAAATATGTCATATTAAAAGCAAATGCATTTGTTAGTGATAAACATATCTCACAGGCTAATCCATATTAATCTGTAGGAAACACTCACCCGTTGTTCTGTCGTCATGGGGGAGCATCACGGGCGGCTTTGTTGTTGTTTGTTGCTTCCAAATATTCTGACAGTGCTCCTGGGGACACGTGATGGAATGAGTTGAGTTTATTTTAAAAACTTATAGCAAACTGTAACTTTTGCAAGGGAACAAGACCCAAAGCCGGTCTTACTAAATGAAACAGCTAACTGAAGTGTAACAATTTTGGACTATAACTGCAAAGAAATCAGAGGTTCTGTTTCATAAAGACACAATGCAGGTTACATAGCACGTCAGTGGGATATGCTGAGGATCAGAGGGCATCCCTCTGAGTATGTGATTAGCACAGTCCGTCGGGTCAGGAATCCACGGTTACATTTCATTCCAGAAAAAGCAGCCAAATCAGTAACAACTTATCCTTATAGTATAACTTTAGCTAATGCAGCGTTTTTACATTACAGGATGAAAGCATCAGGACTATGTAGGAACATGACTCACACATGAACATCACATATGTTCTCTGGTCTGCTTGTTTGAGTCTTATCTTTAATAAGGTCATAAAATACAGTAATTGTTGATGGAAACATACCTTTATCCCCCTGCATTTGTTCCCTTCGTGTTATCTTTTGCTTTTCACACCCAGAGGCGTACATCTTTTTTTTTTCCACTGCTAACACTGACAATGTGTCTGAGTGTGACCCCAGCTCTGACACAGACAGCAGAAATGGTAAAACCAGAGAAATGATAACACATTTATCAAAATATTTCACTTTGGTTTGCATGATCACTGATTTAGCACATGCAAAACAAGTGCACATTTATCAGCCCCTCTTGTGTGACTTTAAAGGACTCTTGAGTTCCCCAAAGAGTCCTGTGGCCTTTGGACCAGTGCGAATGTTTACTGTTACGTCTTATTAGTATTTTAAGTATTTTATTTATTGAATTTTATTGTTTTATTTATATTTTGATATTGCTAGGGATGATGCAATGATCGGGGACCATTCTTAATTTCGTTGTACCTGTGACAATGACAATAAAGTTTCTGATTCTGATTCTGATTCTGATTTTGATTCTGAAAGTTAACAATTTAATAGCAATTTAAACAGTGTTACACCAGGTTTGTCTAAAAAAATAAAATATAAGGAAAGAAAAAAGGGTAATATTGACTCCAACAATAGCAAAGACAGTAACAAGTGAAAGCTAACAGTTGCACAGAGTGGTATTTTATATACAAAACCATAGCAGCACAGATTTACATTCATGATCAGTCCAGATTGCTCTGTTACACAGCAAAGACCATAACATTCAACCTCGTATGATGCGAGCATTAGGATTGCACAGACATGACAAAATGTTTGTTTCTGATATACAAAGAGTCTCCATTAGAATGCTATTTCTTCTCTCTTTTATTCAAGGGAATTCAAGGGAATTTTTTTATGGACATTCCTCATGTCCATAAAAAAATAAACATAAAAATCAAAGTTTTACATTCAGGGAAATCATACATAAAGAGAATTTGGCGATTCACTCTAAAATGTCTTATGTTTGGGGCCAATTTTGTGAGCAAACGTCAGTCACGGTAAGTCGTTAAGGCTACAAAGAGCAAAACTTCAAAACTGGAGAGTGACCGCAAGGTTTAACTTCTCAAATACAAAAGCATTTTCTTGAGGACCAATAAGATGGATCGCCTTGTAACAGCATGGCTGTTATGAGCTTGTTTGGAATGGGACTCTAGCTATAGATAAACTTTTCAGTACCATTACTGTCAGATTTCTTCCATCATAGTATCATTTATACATTACTGCAAACTGTCGGTAATTTATAGAGTTCCGTCTGTGCCAAAAGGATGTCTGAATATATCCGATGAAGCATTTGTTTCTGCTTTTCAACTTTGAATCAAATCCTGAATTAATCTGTGCCACACTATTTTAACAAACAGACTGTGCGTGATGATTTTTCACATGACATCTTCTTCCATTTTTTGCAGTTCCATCTAATATTTAATTGAAAACTATTTTTTGTATATTTTTCTGGATTTTGTTTGAGCAGTTTTTGAAAAATGAATTCTTATTCTGGATATTATTACATACAATTCAAAAATATGTTTTCTTTACAAATAACTAGAAGAAAGACATAACGCTCAAGCAGCACATCGGGCCCACATGCTGAACAATGCAGGAGAGCAAAATTAAAGGTGCTGTGAGGGTTAACTCAAACAGCCTGCACACGAAAACAATTTTGCTCAAAGTAGACAAGAAATAAATGACTCCACGCTTGTCAGCATAATTTTGGCACAAATGACACCCCATAAACTGAGCAGAATGTGTTTTAGTGGAATACAAACCATAGGCCAGTAACTGTGCTCCCATGTAGAAAACATTCAGATGAATATCTTAATGTGCAGCGTCTATACTCTAAATTTACAGTGTGCCATTTATTGCAGTGCTGGGCTATGAAGCCTCTCCGCGGAGAAACCAGTGCGTTTGACTTGAAATGAAGGCTCAGCTGTGCGACTTCACAGGTTCAGTTCAAGTTTCTGGGTGTCATTTTTAATCTGCTTGTCGAAGGACAGCCTCTTGTAGGTCTCCGTGGTCACCTGCTGCAGATAGAAGATATCTATATCTGGTCGTTTGAGGGGTGGGAGTTCAAGACTGCCGCAACGTTTAAAGATGTTCCGCAGCAGGAAAACCAGCAGCCCGCCAACCAGCACGATGAACACGGCGATGCCCAGGACGCTGCCGGTTTTGATGTAGGGGGGCAGTGAAGCCGGGTGAGCGCTGGTCGGCTCGCCGGTTGATGTGACGCTCAGAGAGGGAGAGCCTGAGCCATCGTCTTCTTCCTCCTGCTCCTCGGACAGGCTCACGCACTTGCCATTGTCCAGCAGCTGGAAGCCTTCGCGGCAGCGACACCTGTAACCACCGAAGAAGTTTTCACAGACGTGGTCACACATACGCTGAGCCTCGCATTCGTCTATATCTGTGCAAAAGTCTGTGCCGTTCACGTTGTCTTTAACGTAGCCATCGAGGCATTCGCAGCCTCCCGATGAGATGCATCTGCAGTCCCTCTCGGTGCAGTTCAGCGTACACTTGGTGGGGTCTGACGGTGACACCATGTAGTCGCGCCGGCACACACACCGGTACTCCCCGTTGACTTTATCGCAGTCGTGCTCGCAGGATTTACAGATCGTTAGATTTAGGCACTCGCCCTCCTCCAAAACGAAGCCGTGAAATCTGCACCTGCACTCATGGCCCTCGCGCGTACTCACACACATCTGATCAGCTGTGCATGCCTTACATTCATCCGCTTCCACGGAGCTCTTCCCCCCCTGGCCCAAGTCGTGGCCTTTGTTGCACTTGCACTGGAAGCTGTCACCCTCCCGCTGGGATCCTTGCGCGCACTCTGTGCACGGGCCCGTGGAGCAAGAGACGTTATTACGATGGAGGACGAGCCCGGTGGGACAGACGCAGCCGGATACTGAAGAATCGCACTCGTGCTCGCAGCCTCCACCCATCACCTCACATGTCCACGGAGCTTTCAGCCACTTGTAGTAGCACAAGTGCTTCGAGTCTGGATATTTACCACCGAGCTTTCGTTCTTCAGCCGTAGTTCCCAGTGGAAAAACCTCCGAATAACCGAACTTAAAGGTCTCTAAGGTGTAGTTCACAGCTGTGCCTGGCGACGCATTCAATGGACTGCAATACTCGGTCATCTGGCAGAAAAATCCGTCCAGCTTTTGGTCTTGACACGGAACCCTCACCACTGTGGCGCCCTGTCCCTCCATCATGGAGACCACGGGGCAGTTCGGACCCGTCTCGTCGCTGCTCTGGAGCCAGTATTTACCGCTGAGTCTGGTTAGAGTCGTTAAATCACCAAGTTCTTCCTTGGAGTTGAACTGATATAAGCTTCCAGAATATTTCTCACACGTTTCTTTGGCGCCTCGAAGATCCACGGGAACGTCGAAAGCACAAAATGCATTCTTGGAACAACGTACGAGCGGAGACAGGAGAGCTTCCTGCAGCCCGCAGAGGAAAAGCAGAGAGAAAAGCATTCTTGGAATCATGGTGCCGATCTTAAAAAGGCCTCCGATTGTGACTCCGGTGGCGTGAACGTCTGTGTTTGACGATCTGAAGCTGATACAGCGGCTGAAAGCTGAGCATAGTCCCCATTTATAAAAGCGTCGACCTGTTTTTTCTCTTCTCCTTTTTTTTTCCTCCCCTCAGGTCCAGGCGAGGAAGGAAGTTCAGTCGGGTCCGTCTGATTGCTCAGCCCCCACGCTCTCCAAAAGGCTTGCCCATCAAAACACGCGCTCACGAACTTTGAATAAGATGAATTAAACCCCGCACTCCTCCTCCCACCGGTGACTCTTCTCTCTCTCGATTTGTACAAAAAGTTTAAATCTCTGAGACGACTCGAAAATCTGCCCCTCAGAAACGGACATCACATGTTGTATTTGCGATTACGCGTGTTGAATTTAACGTAGAATGCCATGTTTGTATTTTAAATGATTGTGTGATATCTAAATAAGAATTCTTTAGGTGGAGGCAGTTAAAGTAAGTACCAAGGCAAAAAACAAGAGAAAAGTTCGAAATAGAGAGATCCTGGGCTCAGCACCAGCCTTTACAAATCAATAAAATAAAATAAAATAAAATAAAATAAGCGTCTTAGAAAGGCTGATTGCAAATTGTTCTTAAATATTTTAACACGATATATTTGAAGAAATCTAAACGAACCGATGGAATTAAGGCTTATAATCAACATGAGTCATTCAAACGCTATTTACTCAGGATAAATAGAGATTTATTAGTGTAAATAATAAACAGTATTGTTATTCAAATCTTAATTATTATATTTTACTTTACTTTTCTGCTTCTGCGTCATCGCAGACCCCATCAGCAGCTGGTCTTCCAACACAGAAGGCTCATACAGTGTAGCACAGAAAAAAATAGTGACTTGGTGGTTGTACATGTAGCTGTTAAAGAAGCAGATATTTCCTACAGGAACAGGGCCAGAGCCAAAGGTGGTCGTGACCACCTCAGACTGAAACGTAGCCACCCCCACATTATCTGATTTTTTTCAGTAACAGACATTCAGCTGTCAGAATTTGGTTCGTCTGAGAGAAGGATCAATCAATCAATCAATCAATCAATCAATCAATCAATCAATCAATCAATCAATCAATCAAATCTGTATTTCCAACATATAAGTAACAAGTTTTAATACACATAAAAAACAAATGAATATTAACTCAAAGAAGGCCATCACATTCACATGAAAAAAAAAAAGTTGACAGTTTTCCAATGAAAAAGCATTAGCCTTATCTACCTCAGTTTAATAAATATTTATAAATATGTAAAAAAAAAAACAACACATACACATAATTGATATTTCTTTATAAACTGATCTTTAACTATTTTATAATAATAATAATGGATTGGATTTATAAAGCACTTTTCAGGGCCCTCAAAGCGCTTTACAATTCCACTATTCATTCACTCACTGGTGGAGGCAGCTACAGTTGTAGCCACAGCTGCCCTGGGGCGCACTGACAGAGGCGAGGCTGCCATATCGCGCCATCGGCCCCTCTGACCATCACCAGTAGGCAGTAGGTGAAGTGTCTTGCCCAAGGACACAACGACCGAGACTGTCCGAGCCGGGGCTCGAACGGGCAACCTTCTGGTTACAAGACGAGCACCCAACTCTTTGAGCCACAATCGCCACGATATTTAATGGTAAATATCCAAACTTACAGCTTTTTATAAGATGTTATTATATACAATAACCCAATAACCCAATTTAATGTACAGCAAGACCCTACCTCATCATGACAGTTTTTATTTATATAATTTTTATAAACTGATTTACATTTGTACATCACGACCATGTTTTTGGTTCAGATATACCCTTTCGCTAACACTAACTGCACCAGCTTGCCTTTTAAACTGGTTCTGGGCTCTGAAGGCTCCTTTCCGCTGCTCCCCCATTTGCAGGCGGTTGCCACAGCAGATGGACCCACACGCTGGTGCAGATTTTTAAGCAGGATAGCCTTCCTGACACAACTCTTCCAGGGATTTGTGTCTCATGCAATACCAGGGATATTTTATGTGATAGGCACACGTGTTAACCACTGCATTAAAAAACAGTCCTTTTCTAGCCTGATTCTGTGAAGTCTGTTTTGGAAAGGGGAAGGATTTAAAAAAAAAATACATGACAGGTGATTGGATGGATGAAAAAAATGGTTATCATCATCTACCACAGGGTAACCAGTCAGCTCAATGACCCATGAGGAGAGAAGAAGAAAAAACAGTTATGATGTGAGGAGCTTTAAAGGGCGTAGAGGTGTCAGCATAGCTGGCTGTGTAGTCAAACATGTCATTACAAAGTTCTTGCTCCCTGTAAGGAAAGATTGCATATACTGATTGGTCCAAACTCGATGTTCCAGGCTGAAGTCTGGAGAAATCGATTCTCTCATGACTGAGATCTCAGGAAGCTTGTGATAAGCTCCTCCAGTAAATTGTCTCATTCTAAATACCTTAGAAACGTTAGATACTATCCGCAAAGCCAGAACATCTTACTATTCATCACCGATTGAAGAAAATCAGAACAACCCCAGGTTTCTCTTCAGCTCTGTAGCCAGGCTGACAAACAGTCAGAGCTCTGTTGAGCCAACCATCCCTTTAACGTTAACTAGTAATGACTTCATGAACTTCTTCACAAATAAAATTTTTATCATTAGAGAAAAAATTACCAATAATCATCCCACAGATGTAATATTATCTACAGCTACTCTTAGTACCATTGATGTTAAGTTAGACTCTTTTTCTCCAATTGATCTTTCTGAGTTAACTTCAATAATTACTTCCTCCAAACCATCAACGTGTCTTTTAGACCCCATTCCTACAAAACTGCTCAAAGAAGTCCTGCCATTAATTAATGCTTCAATCTTAAATATGATCAACCTATCTCTAATAATCAGCTATGTACCACAGGCCTTCAAGCTGGCTGTAGTTAAACCTTTACTCAAAAAGCATCTCTAGACCCAGCAGTCTTAGCTAATTATAGGCCAATCTCCAACCTTCCTTTCATATCAAACATCCTTGAAAGAGTAGTTGTCAAACAGCTAACAGATCATCTGCAGAGGAATGGTTTATTTGAAGAGTTTCAGTCAGGTTTCAGAGCTCATCACAGCACAGAAACAGCTTTAGTGAAGGTTACAAATGATCTTCTTATGGCCTCTGACAGTGGACTCATCTCTGTGCTTGTCCTGCTAGACCTCAGTGCAGCGTTCGATACTGTCGACCATAATATCCTATTAGAGCGATTAGAACATGCTGTAGGTATTACAGGTACTGCGCTGCAGTGGTTTGTATCATATCTATCTAATAGACTCCAGTTTGTGCATGTAAATGGAGAGTCCTCTTCACACACTGAGGTTAATTATGGAGTTCCACAGGGTTCAGTGCTAGGACCAATTCTGTTTACACTATTCATGCTTCCCTTAGGCAGCATCATTAGAAGACATAGCATACATTTACACTGCTATGCAGATGACACCCAGCTCTATCTGTCCATGAAGCCAGATAACACACACCAATGAGTTAAACTGCAGGAATGTCTTAAAGACATAAAGACCTGGATGGCCGCTAACTTTCTGCTTCTTAATTCAGATCAAACTGAGGTTATTGTACTCGGCCCTGAAAATCTTAGAAATATGGTATCTAAGCAGATTCTTACTCTGGATGGCATTACCTTGGCCTCCAGTAACACTGAGGAACCTTGGAGTCATTTTTGACCAGGACATGACCTTCAACGCACATATTAAACAAATATGTAAGACTGCTTTCTTCCATTTATGCAACATCTCTAAAGTTAGAAATATCCTGTCTCAGAGTGACGCTGAAAAACTAGTTCATGCATTTGTTACTTCCAGGCTGGACGACTGTAATTCATTATTATCAGGAAGTCCTAAAAACTCCCTGAAAAGCCTTCAGCTAATCCAAAATGCTGCAGCAAGAGTCCTGACAGGGACTAGAAAGAGAGAGCAGATTTCTCCTGTTTTGGCTTCCTGTTAAATCCAGAATTCAAAATCCTGCTCCTCACATACAAGGTCTTAAATAATCAGGCCCCATCTTATCTTAATGACCTTGTAGTACCATATCACCCTATTAGAGCACTTCGCTCTCGCTCTGCAGGCCTACTTGTTGTTCCTAGAGTATTTAAAAGTAGAATGGGAGGCAGAGCCTTCAGTTTTCAGGCCCCTCTTCTGTGGAACCAGCTTCCAGTTTGGATTCAGGAGACAGACACCATCTCTACTTTTAAGATTAGGCTTCAAACTTTCCTTTTTGCTAAAGCATATAGTTAGGGCTGGACCAGGTGACCCTGAATCCTTCCTTAGTTATGCTGCAATAGGTGTAGACTGCCGGGGATTCCCATGATGCATCGAGTTTTTCTTTTTCACCTTTCTCACTCACTATGTGTTAATTATGGAAGCGCGTTTCCGCCACTAAATAAAAACAAAACAGCTAGTATCCATAACTCGAAATTTTGAGTTACTTTTCTCAAAATTTCGAGTTAGCTCTGCCAATCAAAAATATACGTGAATGAGGTCGCTTTCTTGTTACCCGGAAGCATATGGCGCAGAGGAACGCGCTCTCAAAAACGGATCCCAACAAATTGGCGCTTTCGCGAGTACGTTTGCTGATAGTAACACCATGTGATTCAGCTAATAACACAGGGATTTCATCATTTGTGAAGCCAGGCTGAAAACGCTCAGCAATCTGTGCATTCACGACTGGATGTAATACCGGTAGCTTAGCTGTAGCATTTGTAGCTGAGGGCTTCAGCTTCCGGGTAACGAGGAAATGACGTCATTCACGTAGATTACTGATTGGCAGCGCTAACTCGAAATTTCGAGTTACTTTTCTCAAAATTTTGAGTTAATAAATCGAAATTTCGAGTTAATATGTCAAAATTTCGAGAAAGTAACTCGGAATTTCGAGAAAATAACTCGAGTTATGGATCCTTTTTTTTTTTTTTTTAGTGGCGGAAACGGGCTTCCATAGTTAATAGACCTCTCTGCATTGAATCATATCTGTTATTAATCTCTGTCTCTCTTCCACAGCATGTCTTTATCCTGTCTTCCTTCTCTCACCCCAACCAATCACAGCAGATGGCCCCGCCCCTCCCTGAGCCTGGTTCTGTCGGAGGTTTCTTCCTGTTAAAAGGGAGTTTTTCCTTCCCACTGTCGCCAAAGTGCTTGCTCATAGGGGTCATATGATTGTTGGGTTTTTCTCTGTATGTGTTATTGTAGGGTCTACCTTACAATATAAAGCACCTTGAGGCAACTGCTGTTGTGATTTAGCGCTGTATAAATAAAATTGAATTGAATTCAATTGAATACTCTTAAAAAAAACCTTCCAGGAGAGACACTGACTCATGCACCTCGAAGCCAGGAGAACACCCTTAGGTTCAAGAATAGCCTCAGAGGCTGAGACGCAATTGTCTTATTTATGGTCAGAATAAATCAGTCATCAGTCGTAAGCTGGTATTCCCTCAGATAGGCAGGCTTTTCCTTAGAGTGGATGGTGCTTGCAGAGGAAATAGGAACAGTAGGGTTGAATAAACTTCCCATACTGCGACAGGATGCAGAAACAAAATGTGACTGCATTACATAAATGCGCTATGTTGTTGGTTGAGCTGCTTGGTTTCTAGGTGGAGTATCAGTCACAGGGATTAGAAGCATATCTGAATGATGCCCCCACTGAAGCGATGGAGAGTGATTTAGCTGACGCAAATATGGATGATATATATATCAGTGCAGGACAGTTTAGAGTTATGAGGAAATCAATGTGGAAACATGAGCTCTGACTTATCGTTCTGACAGCAGGAGTATATGACACATTATAAAACTATGTGCAATCCACAGAGGTTGTAAGCATAATGCTATTTCAGCGGCTCCTTATTTCCCCATGTGGAAGGGGTGTGGTGGGATGGGTGGAGGGGACGTGACCAAACTTCTTTGTTCACACCATAGGAAAAAAAATTAAAACCTGTGGAGTATTTTCATTGAAGTTCTGGACATTTAATTCACAGATGCTGACCTTTGCCAGCAGTGGGCAGCAGGCATTTAGTCCAACAAGAGGTAGGCGCTCCGTCAGCTTGGAAAAACCAGGGAACTCAGCCCTGTTGATAGCTGATATGGCCCGAAACCTGTTTTGTTTTGTCTCAATCAAAGGGAGCGCTTGGCTTTGATTTTGTTTTCTCAGTCTGACCATTTCAGTTTGTCCTTGTTGACCAATGTCCTGCTCACAGGTCGGTGTTTTCCATATTCTATGTAATTGACATATATTAAATCCCATATAATTACAATCACGATACAGCTCCATCTCAATATATCTCCCATAATAATGGTGTTATCAGGATGATTCTGTGATGCACTGGAAGAAAATCATTGACAGATCATGATAACCAATTGGTTATGATACAACAAATCATTTTTAAGTATTTTGTGGATATTTTGTTGACTCCATTTACATGTAGGGGATTTTCACATACTTCTCTGAAGAGGTATGTGCCACCGTGCCTAGACCTCTTGCCCCTCCTTTGCCCCCCATGTAAAGTCTCTTAGATCCGCCACTGCACTACACAGTATTGAGTCAATACTTTAGCTCCACCTTTACCAGCTGCAACATTAAAGGGACGTTCATCAGTGTATCCAGGGTCTAATAAATAAAACTTTGATTCCCTCATTGCAAAAGTTCAAGACATTTCTGTCTGAAATTGTTGGAGATTAGCATTCATGCACTTCTAGATGCATCCATCCAGTAATATAAGAAACTGTACTGCTGAATGGTGTGTGGTACTAAAGTTTTCATTAAGTAATTGAGTATTTCTGCTCTGTCTGATTATTACTTTTCTGCTAAGTAAAGGATGTGAGCACTTCTTCCATTGCTGCTCTGCCCAGTAGTCTACTTAAAACTAGCTAGAGCAGTTTGGCCTTAACTGCACCGTGAAGGCCTTGTTTGTTTCCTGATGGCAGCGACAGACTTTCTGCTCCCCACTGCCGGTCAAATGTCCAGGTCAGCTTCTTCATCCTGTTGGAGGAGTGCAGGAAAACAAGCCATAATGTGATGGAATATTACAAAGTGTGTGGGAAAGCAATATGCAGTCAACTTAATATTCATCATGGTGCTGCTTTCTAGCCTCTACTCTTGTGTTGTTTTATAGCAGGCGACCTGTTACACTTATAATTATTGTATCCTCAGACAGATCCATTATATAAACAGCGTTGATGCTGTCTCTCTTGATGACCTCATTAATCTCGCTAAACAGACATCACAGTGGTCTCCAGTACCCCCACTGTATAAAAGAACAAGTCCTTAAACCACAGCATACTTTCTGTCCAATTAAAGACCTCGGGTTAAACTTTCCCTGTCTTTAGAGACACTGAGAGAAATAAAATCATCACACGGCCTGTTGAAACCATCTGCTTCAACTCGACGCAGCTCAGAACCGGTGAGGCTAACCCATAAACAGCATCCGGGCTGATCCAAGTCTGGACAGACAACTGTGTGGAATAGTTTCCAGTTTTTGTAGACAGAGAATGTGTTCCATTAATACCCCAAACCCTTCCTCACCAGAATCTAAACTCAGTGTGACCCTACCATAACTGTATGTAACGGTATACACCTACCCACAGACGCCTTGATATTATAACTTAAATTCAGTCTCCACAGTCTCTAGACTACCTGCAGTCTACCTAGAGCTTCGGAGGCGGATGTGAAGTTAGGGAAGCCCAACATGGTTGGATACGATGTGTATTTGAGGTTTGATGTGTCGGTATTTCAGGAAAATAGTAAATAGTAAAAAAAAATAGTAAAAAAACCCACAGACAGGTACCTGTCAGGTAAACCTGTGCTCATCCTGTAAATCCTGCTCACTAGGAGGAGTCGTTACCTCCCAGAAGGTGGTAGCACATGAGAACTAGAAAAGTGCCTGGTACTTCTTCTTCTTCTTCTTCTTGTCCTTAGCGGGCGACCAGCGGCGGTGGTCTGCCGCGCAACCAGTACGCTGCTGTAGGTGCCGCAGGTTCTCTTGCTTGACCAACGATTATCTTCCACGCTTTTCGATCTAAGGCGATGGTTCTTGCCTGCTCGAGGTCAAGTCGAAGGGCCTTCAAATCATCCTGGATTTGTTTCATCCATGTCTTCTTTGATGCATTTCGATGCACCCTCCAATCAGTGGGGCGGGTCAACCAGAGTAGGCCATGGGGGTAGCGGCTCGGGTCCATTCGACAAATGTGGCCAAACCAACGGAGTCGGCGGCGCTGGATTAGGTCGCCGATCGTCGGTTGGCTGCCGCAGCTGGTGAGGATGGTGTCATTCGAATGACGGTCGCGAAGGGAAACGCCGAGAATGCATCTAAGGCAACGCATTTGGAAAACTTCGAGCTTGCTCAGGTCGTGTTTGAGCATTGTCCATGTCTCCGCGCCGTAAAGTAGAATGGGCAGGATCAGGGTTCGGTAAAGGCGGATCTTTGTCACCAATGAGATGTTGTTCTTCTTCCAGACGCACCAGCGCAGGGAAGCGAATGCTGCCGCCTCCTGCCCAATTCTGGAGCGTATCTCCACTGATGATGCCACTTTCTACTCCAAACTGTATGGCCTCAAGGTTAATGCCGAGAAGACCAAAGTCCTGACCACCGACGGCTCACCAACGATCGTCCACCTCGACGGTGTGCAGATCAAACAAGTGCCTGGTACAGAGGGTCATACATAGGTACAGGCACTAATGGGTACGAAAATGCCTGAGGGGGTGAGAGGGTGATGGGGGCGAGGGCTGGGGTGAAAAAAACAGTCCCTGGATACTACGAGCTCAGTGTCTGTGCAGTTTTTCCTTTTAAGGGAATAGTGTTGTATTTTGCAAATGAACAGTATGTAGGAGAAGGTAATGAATCACAGGAACTGATTTGCAAACAACTGGACATGAAAAACTTAAACTAATAATCCAGTTTAATATTACAGTGTATTTCCAACTAACTAGGCTAGTTAGTTAAAGAAACATTAGTTAGTTATTTCTAAATATGTAATGTATTTTGGAGTCAGTGGAAAAGAGGTGAAATGGAAAAGTGAGGTTAGAGGTCAAATATGCTCATGATATTTGGATGCAAACTATAATGTGATATTTAAGATCCACATACATCATTCCCCCTTACGTCTGCGTGCTGTCAATGCAAATAACGGCAACAAGAAACATAGTTTTAAATAGCTCTACCAAGATATTATATTATCTTAAGGTCAAAGTGATAATACCTAAGGTATTAGGATTAATCTGCTGACACTGAATGAGAGGTCACAGGTCAAATATGATATGATATTTTAAATCTTGATTCAGTGCTTTCTATGTTGACACACCACACGTGTAAAGCACCAGTCAATCATCAAACTGGCCTTAAAGACCTCAAGTGGGTATGAAGTAAATCTTAATGGATTTTATCAAAACTCATTCTTTGAGTTCTTCTGGAATTCGGGTGTGAAATTTATGGTTTTCGGGGTTGTTATGGTTAAATCGGTTTCCCTGGGTCTTTCCCGTGTTGTAGTTGTGCGTCTTATTTTGAAAGAAATATTTACGTGTTACCATAGCGACCAGAGAGCATTAAGGGGCAGAGAGGAGGATGTTACTCTCAATGTTGTTGGTGCATTTCAGGAGGACGCTGCTAATAAAGTTGCACAGTGAATTCGTGTTTATCATTATATTAACAAAATACCACAGTTTTTGTCTTGGTCGTATCATTTTATTTTGTTGTATTTATCCTCCACACCTTCAAATGAAAATATTGTCTGATATTAAACCGTCCATGGGGCAAAAATGTTTGGGGACCACTGCTTTAGACCCATACTTTCAGAAATTGCAAGGTATTTCTTACAGATATTTCTTACATGCATTTATAAATGACTGCTTAGTTTATGAGAAGCTTAAAAGTGCCGTCCTCCAAGCCTATGAACTTGTACCTGAAGCCTATAGGCAGCATTTTAGAGGTTTGGAGTTGGCGCAGGGTCAGTCCTACCTTGACTTTGCTAGGGAGAAGGCAAAGCTTTTTGATAGGTGGTGTTCTGCAAGCCAGGTTAACAATATGGGGTCGTTACGTGAGCTTGTGCTGGTGAAGGATTTCAAGAACGCGGGCCTGAGTGTATTGCTCTTTATTTAAGTGAACAAAGGGCTATCACTTTACAGCAGGCTGCCACGCTGGCAGATGAGTTTACCCTAACTCATAAAACAAATGCTGCAGAATGTGACATCCTTTCTCACCATAATACATCTTGGAGAGGTAAGAGTGGGCCAGCTAACAAGGCTGAAAAAGTTGTGGTTTCGAGACCCAAGAGGAAGCTTTGTTTCTTCTGCCACAAACCTGGACACCTTGCTGCTAACTGTTTGAAGCTGAAACTCAAACAGAAAGTGCACTTAAAGCAAAAAGGGCCTGCTTTGAGAAAAGTCAGTCGTGGTTCTCAAACTGACAAAGTTGTCAGGCCCAGCAAAGGACCACACTTGGGGCATAGTTGTTTAAGGGGCTCCTGTGGTCAGTGTAAGGGGTCAACTAACCCTGAGCTGCCGCTGGTTGACCATTTCTCAGGTCATTTCTCAGGTCCTATTTATTTATACGGAATAAATAAAGGTTTACAGTCCTAACAATATATGTAAAGGGCAGAGCAGCTCATAATAAGAGTGCAATCATTTCAGTGTGATGCAAAAATTAAAAATGTTCAGATAAAGTAGCTAAGAACCAAACCAGTTTCTAAATGAAATGAGCAAGAGGTCATAAAACCTACTTTTTCTCTCCAACTTTGGATCAGAGTACACACTAAAAGTGCAGGACAAAAAACTTAATAAAGTTTTTTGTCCTGCACTTTTATCACACCTGAGTGGCAGTGGATGTCAACTTTATTAATGAGACTCGACTCAAACCCTGTGTCTGCCTTCAAAGCTCATCTTTTTGTCCAGTGATCACACACACTACAGCAGCTGCCCTCATCTTAACATCAGCACACTGCTTTCCAGACTTTCATCCCCAACTCAGTAGGTGTGAGTGGGCAGCGGGTGGCTGCTCGCTCATATCGCAGAGGAAAAGGAAACTGTTTCCATGTCCGGGATGAAGATGAAAGGAAGGAGTGCTGAGGTTAGTTCACCCACACCTACATGCATGCAATCTTATCTAAACATAAGGACATAGTCACTTACTGTGTGTGTGTGTGAGAGACAGTGAATGTGTATATTTGTGTACACACACATGCCACTTTCATTTATCTGTCGTCCTGTTCCAGCCACACCCAGGGCTTAGTCAGTACCCCGAGGAACTGACTAAGCTCTGCTATGTGATGGTCTGCCCCGCGGAGCACACATGCAGATGCCCATGACCACCCAGAGGACTTTTCCTGTTCTCCAGAGAGTGGCTAGACTTTCTGTAAACACCACACACACATTGAGAGGACAAACTGATCCTTTATAATCAAAAACTGAAATATTTTAGCATACATCTGCTGTTTAAGTAGAAGTAAATTCTGTCTGTCAGGAACTGGGTGGAGAGGAGGACAGAAGAAGTCATACAGTGTCAGCAGAGTCTCGATCAAAGCAGTTCACATTTATTTCTCTCTTTTATTTCTTTCGTCACATTTATTTAACCTTATTTATCTCTTATTGGACAGTTTGTCTTGTGTGAAAAAAGCTTTTGGGTTTCCTCCATATTTGTAAATCTCAGCCTGATCGTTTTTGCTCACAACACCTCAAAAGTAAAAACTGTTTTTTCATGAATATTTTGCTATAATAATTTAGCAGCAGTGACTGCATTTTAAAAATGCCCTTTAAGTAAGTAAGTAGATAAAGCTGATTTATGTAGCTCTTTTCACAGACACAAAGCCAGGAAAGTAAAAACTAATAATTACAAAAGATATAAAACAAAAATAAACCACAATAGTTGCAATACAAAACCTCGTTAAAACAGAATAAGGAGTAGATAACATAAAAATACATAAATAAAGAAGGTCAACAGAAGACCTGGTTGAGCACAAATGTTTTGAACTGCTTTTTGAAGGAGTCGACTGAAAGGAAATGTCACAATCTGAAAGCAGGGACTCAAGCGCAGAACAGGTTGACGTCTCAGAGCACCGTTTATTTACACACCAGTGCGATAATATATACAGTGACGGGGAAAAATCCAGGGTTCCAAGGGATTAGGGGAAGGCTCTCTCTCTCACGCTCGCTCACGTCCTCACATCCAACTCACACACGTTCGTACAGTTGGGAGGTCACAGGTCCGGGAAGGTAAACTGGAACAAGAAAGGGAAAAATCACTCACAAGTCACGAAGGTAGGGCGTAAAGGTACAAGACCACGGGAGCTGGGAAGAGAGACTAACGTTAGTAGCACAATCATCCAGCGATGAGAAGATCTGTGGCTCAGCCTCAAATAGTAGTCGGGAAATCAGCTGATTGCCAACAGGTGTGTGAGCCAAGGGCGGGAGCCAGCAGTGAGCTCCGCCCAGGCAGAGAGGTAGGGGAGAGAGAGAGAGAGAAAGCAAAAACACAGTGTAGCCTTGTGAGGCCGGCTGGGCAGGCACGGGGACCATGACAGTAAAACTATTCCAAAACACTGGTGCCACAGACTGAAAGGCTTCAATCATGAGCCTGTGAAGGAAGACTGCGGGCAGCTGTGTATTTAACAAGAAGTTGAGATGTATGTTCTGGATCTTGAAAATCCAGTGAACTAGTAGACTGGTTTGTCAGGGAGTCAGCATGTTAGCCAGATTACTGTATGTAAAGATTTTGTTGAGAAAAATGAATGCAGGCTTTGAAGCACTTTGAGTGCTCAGGTACAAAAGCACTATACACGAAGCAGCCGGCTTACCCTTTACTCAGAGCATCAGTAAAGCTCTGTGGCAAACTATGGCCAGTTGTGGGCATCTGGCTGCACAGGAAAGACAACAGACTTTTCATCTGTTTTCTCCTGAACTAAAGCAACATTTGGACCTCTGTATTGTGTATTTTTCAGTGTGTAACTGTTTGTTTACCATATGCATTTAAATAATGAGCCCCAGGTATGCTTGTGCACAATCTGACACATTCCTCCCAATAGTTTTAAAGTATTTCCTGGATCAGCTGGTGCCAATGATGCATTGAGATATTAAGTAAAAGATAAACAGGCACAGAACTCTAACAACATGTTCAAAACATTAGCAAACGTTTTTACTTTTTAATTTTTAATATAAATAAATAATCAGGCCCCATCTTATCTTAATGACCTTGTAGTACCATATCACCCTATTAGAGCACTTCGCTCTCACACTGCAGGCCTACTTGTTGTTCCTAGAGTATTTAAAAGTAGAATGGGAGGCAGAGCCTTCAGTTTTCAGGCCCCTCTTCTGTGGAACCAGCTTCCAGTTTGGATTCAGGAGACAGACACTATCTCTACTTTCAAGATTAGGCTTCAAACTTTCCTTTTTGCTAAAGCATATAGTTAAGGCTGGACCAGGTGACCCTGAATCCTCCCTTAGTCATGCTGCAATAGACGTAGGCTGCCGGGGATTCCCATGATGCACTGGGAGTTTCTTCTTCACTCACTATGTGTTAACAGACCTCTCTGCACTGAATCATCCTTGTTATTAATCTCTGTCTCTCTTCCACAGCATGTCTTTATCCTGTCTTCCTCCCCTCCCCTAACCAATCGCAGCAGATGGCCCCGCCCCTCCCTGAGCCTGGTTCTGCCGGAGGTTTCTTCCTGTTAAAAGGGAATTTTTCCTTCCCACTGTCGCCAAAGTGCTTGCTCATAGGGGGTCATATGATTGTTGGGTTTTTCTCTGTAACTATTATTCTAGGCTCTACCTTACAATATAAAGCACCTTGAGGCGACTGTGTTGTGATTTGGCGCTGTGTAAATAAAATTTAATTGAATTGAACTGATATGCGTAATGCGTTTTGCTGGGTAACAGTAACCACAAACAAAAACTGTGTTTGGTCAAAAGCTGCACTTTGACATTTTGGTTAAAATCAATTGTTGTGTTTCAAAAACTGGAAATCTCCTTGAACATCACTGCTGCCCTCACAGGAAATGACTTATTTAAAAAAGAGGAAAACCCATTTCCACTGCTGTCACAGTCTGAGGTATATTGTTGGCATTATTGTGACATAATATGACAAATAATGAGGCTTTTTTCACCTCTTGTGCGCTGCTGTGACAACAAATACAAACACATTTTTTTAAAAATAAGATGAGACAGACCAGAAAACCACAAAGTGGGAAACAGCCCGCTTAAAAATATTGGGAAAAAAATGATTTAACATCCCCAGCGGTAGACTACATCATGAAAATGTTCACACAAAGCAGCAGAACATGGTGATCCTGTCCTGAGCTTCAAGCATTTGGACCAAATTTCAAACCAGCCAGTCTCAGCTGGTAGGGATGCGTCTTGCTTTGCTTCTCGAGCCCTCGCTGACCTGTGAGGAACTTGCAGAGAGGATATTGTGTTTCACCATCTGAGCTACACAGATAAATATGCACAGCATAAATCATGCAAAAAATATTTCAGCATCATCATCATGGACATCATCTTTGTTTTAATTCCAGATTTTTTCCCTTTTTGTTGGAGAAAGTCTCTGGTTCTTGTAATACTGACTCTACCAAAAGTTAGGCAAGACAGTTACATATTGTATCTAGCTTGAGATTTCCTGAATTAATCACGCTGGAGATTTTTGTGATGAGCTTTAGAGAAAATCCGTCAGAACTGGACAGGAATACCTTTTATGAAAATGATCTTCGCATCTTCCCGTGTAGCTCAGATCAGCTTTACTACCTCACACAAGTCTCATATTGTTTTACACCAGACTAAAACAGTAATTCCCAGAACCTTGTATACACACATGCTGCCTAACGAATCAATTAAAATCAAACATTTTACGTTTATTTGACGATCTTTAATTTCTTAATCTTGAATTGGACTGTTAGGTTGAAACTGCTAAATGTTGTCATTGTATTACTTAAATTTGTAAGCCTTGGTTCAAACTGTATGATCAAAGACATTCTTCTGTTTCTGTCCTTATTTAGTGAGGATGTTTACTTCTTGCCATTCATGGCCTCACCTGTGTTTGTGCATAGTAGACTGTTAGAGGGTTAAGCCATATACAAGGTGAGGGGAGATGACCCTTTTGTGAGCAGGAAGTCACATAAATGCACCCACATCCACACACACTCACTCATGTGCACATACATAGACGCACACAGATACACACACATACAAACACACACTCAGTGCCTTAGTTTTATGACGCACCATAGGGGGATTTTACAGTGGGTGTTTGTGTAAAGGGGGGTGCTGGTTCTTTGGAGTGGTCTGAGACCGAGGGCAGAGGTGCTGCTGAGTGACTCCCCCTGCTAGCAAGTAAAAACCGGTTAAAGTGTTCATCTTGCTTTGTTCATGGGAATAAGTCTGAACTTGCGGGCCTGCTGAAGCACAGACCCAACATGGTCCTTTGCTCATACAGCCACTGCTGATTTAGCTCGTTAGCTTCTTTAAAAAGTCTCTGATTAGGTTTGTTGTTGCAGTCACTTTCCTGATGGTCCCCCTGCAGTTCGCTATGGCAGCAAACTTCCACACTATCAAATAGTTGTGCCTCAGAGTGTGCACACAACTGTTTGCCTGTGAAGCTGTCGACACATTGTTCACAAAGGAAACATGCTGTGTCTGAATTCAGGGGAAGGATGCTCATAAGGACCAGTGTTGGTCAAGTTACTTGAAAAAAGTAATCAGTTACTAATTACTGATTACTTCCCCAAAAAGTAATCCTTATTTTCAAACGTAATTAGTTACTTAGTTACTTTTTAAAAACACGATTTGCAACCTGAATAGGTGAGAAAGCGATAGATCTTTCAGCCCAATTCTGCCTAATCCATCATATAAAATGTAATCAAATGGAAAAGTCTCTTTTTAAAATTTGTTTTATTAGTTTTAATCTTTTAACTTTATGCATCAAGCAAAAATTAAATTATATGCACCATTCTCTGACTGGAAGAAATTTGTTTAACATTTAAACCTATTTTCTGCACATTCCAGCACATAAAATAAAATATTTTTTTGTGTTTACACTCACTCTTCAAATAGATGCAAGTAAAACACAGCAGAAAATAAATAAAATCAAAGACTTAGTGGTCCTGTTGCTCTATTTTCACCTGTATAGCAGGCAGATGTTTGCCCTGGTGCAGGTGCGCGGCAGCGGTCAGTCGAAGAATCCGCGAGTTTCTCTGTGAATTTCCCATCACGTGGTAGCTACTCGGTGCTTGCTCGGAAGTTAAGGGTTTTTTTCGCTATAAAAAGAAAGCTTTCTTCACACGCAGTGAACAGCGAACGCTAATGTTTTTGTCACTTTTTACGGAATCAAACTGAAAGTGAGGTCAGTACTTCCACGCTTTAAACGCTGCACGCTCATACTCTCTCCCGCACTCGATATATTATCATTGTTGATCTGCACACAGCTGTTGTCACGAACGTCGCACTTGCTTACGTCACTGTCATGAGACATTCTCGCAAAAAAATCACAGTTTTAGTAACGTGGACAGCCCCCTTTTTTCTCAGTAGAAACTTTACTGAACAAACAATGAGTATACAACATAACAGATGGGCTGTGGACAACCTTTTAGCCTTCAAGTCCAACTCCGCCCTTACTTGCGTGTTTTTCTGGTCGCTAGCGCCACAGTGCGAAAACTTTAAAATGGACCCAGAAGTGTCGCTCCGTTTTTTTGTACATTTGTAATTCTCCAGGAGCTAGAAAAACTTTATCGTCATCACCGGCATGTTTTGTACCTTAGGCTCTTCAGAGACAAACATATGGAGCTAAAATAATTTCCTTTAATCTACACGCATTTAGGATTTACTTAGCTAATTACATGGATAATTGAATCATTGCTTGTGTTGTGCCAAAAAGTGTTTGCCTGCCAAAACTGATTTCCAATGTTTCCGCGTGTAATATGTGTAATATCTTTATGTATGTTGGTAAATAGACTTCGGTCAACAGGGTTTACAAAGGAGTTATGTAATTTAAAAATCACCTGTTTTTCAAGTGTCTTTATAACTCTCTGTTATTGTACCTACATTATAACCAATCTGATCCTTTTTGTCCACTTAAAGTATGTTTACAGAATTGTTGATATATTTGTTGCACTGTCTGCTGTCCTCTTGGCCAGATTACTCGTAAAAAATACATTTTCCATGTCAACAACATTTTTTTTGAACTGGATAAATAAAGGATATTTAAAAGTCACTGCCAAAAACAGCTTCTACCTTGGGTAGAACGTTACACAACGCACAGGCAAGGTACTCTTTGTGTGTATGAAACGTCATATGTTAATGAACCTATGCATATTCATGTAACCACAATAAAAGGAGTGCTATGGGGAACCTGGCTGAGAGTCTGACGGAGGTCAAGTGGGTGGAACGACACTTGGCTCCAGGCAGGTCTCCCTCATGCATGAGTAACACAAAGAACTTTGCCTACTCGTGTCTTGCTTTTTGCTGTGTAGTAAATTGTTTTGAACGAACCTATGCTACGAACCTATCAATTTTTTTTACTTTACTTTGCCCAAAACGCCAGAATCTCAGGTTAAACCTCCCAAAATTTCAACGACCACCAAACAGCTAAAACTGTAAATGAGAGCAGGTACACGGATTCTGCACAAAGACGCGGAACCGCCGACGGATCAGAATCAGTGAGATGTCGCCTTTCTCACCCGACGGCACGGACACGGTCGGGGCTGAAAGCCAACAGCTCGCTGATTCTCATGTTTCGGGGGGTCCGCGCTTTGTGTTTACATCCTTTTTGCGCTAGATTCAGAAGCTGCAGGTTTTATCTCTCTCCAAACAATATTGACTGAACCAGCAGCAAAAGAAGATCCAAACTACGCTTCACCTAAACATCGTCATTAACTCCCTCTTACTTTCGCTGTTTTGCTTCCACCATGATAAAATCACACTTCATGCAGAGCTCGTTGTCTCTGGCCCTTTCTCAATTCTCAAGTACACGAGTACGTACTCGCCGAGAATGCACGGGAGCACGGACTCGCCGAGAACGCGAGCACGGACTCGCGATTTGTACAACTGGAACACCAGCGTACTTGATGATGTCACCGGTCTGGAGTTTTTACTGCCATCCCCTCTTAATTTAACTGTGAGTAATATGTTATGAAGCTTAACTTTAATCACAGCCAAACCGGTTTACTCAGGAACAAATAAAACACTGAAATAAACCAAACATTAACATTTAGAAGTGATCTAAGTGACTTATATATCATGTTTAACCTCAGTAGTGAAATCTCCATTAATAAAAATAGTGTACATGTACATACGTGTACATACCTTAATAAAAACAAGCAGGTGAGATGTTCGAACGCTTTTATTTTTATTGTAGTGGACACTCAATACAATAGACAGCTGCTGGGGTTTGTTTAACCTGAGTAGCGAAAAGACCGCGGGGGGGTTGAAAACGATGTGCTGGGAGTCCGCTGTTCTCGCCGGCTCTAATAATCCTCGACCTCGCTGTCTGCTATGGAGCTGGCGGGTCACAGACGTCTCCGAAAACGTCGGAGCGCGTTTGGAAATATATGATATCTTGATAAATCGAGCAGATATTTGAAGTTTACACAGCTACATTCTCGCTTGAAAATAACTTAAAAGTTTATTTTGTGACCCAGAAAGAGTAATATTTAAAAGCCCCGCTCGTCCGCCATTGCCGCGTTTGAGTTTTGGACGAAATGCATTCTGGGATATTTAGCTGTACCAAGTCCACACAAGTCACCACCGATGCATGCTCGATAAAACGGGCGGCGCGAGAACACATCCGGGACTTTTTCGCGTTCTCGGCTTGATGCGTACTTCGAATTGGAACAGTACTTGGTCTCCGACTGATGACGTATCACGAGTACACAAGAACGCAAGTACGCACAAGTACGCATATTGAGACAGGGCCTCTCTCTCTTCAAGAACGCGGACGTGACTCTGGCAGACGAGCTGAACACTTTCTATGCTCGCTTCGAGGCTGCTGCTAAAGACGCTAGCGGCGCTAATGCTAGCGGCGCTAACGGCTGCAGACAGGAAGATACTGCCAATACCGGAAACGTGCTCATCATCTCCGAGCATGACGTGAGGAGAGCCTTTAAGAGAGTGAACACCAGGAAAGCAGCAGGACCAGACGACATCTCAGGTCGTATCCTCAGAGTCTGCGCATACCAGCTAGCACCTGTGTTCACTGAGATATTCAACAAGATATTCAACTCTTTATCTCAGTTGGTGATCCCCACATGCTTCAAAGAGTCCATCATTTGAGGGTGACCGTGGCTCAGGGGGTTGGGAAGCGCATCTGTAACCGGAAGTTCCCCGGGCTGTCCTGGTCGTTGTGTCCTTGGGCAAGACACTTTACCCTACTGCCTACTGGTGTTGGCAGCCTTGCTTCTGTCAGTCTGCCCCAGCGCAGCTATGGCGACAACTGTAGCTGCCTCCACCAGTGTGTGAATGAATGAATGAATAGTGGCATTGTAAAGCGCTTTGGGTGCCTTCAAAAGCACTATATAAATCCAATCCATTATTGTTCCTGTCCCGAAGAAACCCCACCCTGCTTCTCTCAATGACTATCGCCCTGTAGCCCTCACCTCAGTAGTGATGAAGTGTTTTGAACGCCTGGTCAGAGACTTCATCATTTCTTCACTACCAGACACACTGGACCCACTACAGTTCGCTTACCGTCCAAATCGTTCCACAGACGATGCCATCTCTCATCTCCTCCACACATCACTCACTCACTTGGACACTAGAAGGGGGAATTATGTTAAAATGCTCTTCATAGACTACAGCTCTGCATTTAATACCATAATTCCCTCCACACTCACCACCAAGCTGGAGCACCTGGGACTCAGCTCATCTATGTGTCAGTGGATCTCCAACTTCCTAACTGGCAGACCACAGGCAGTAAGGATGGGCGGACATGTCTCAGCCTCCATCACTCTCAGCACTGGAGCCCCCCAGGGGTGTGTTCTGAGCCCCCTGCTGTACTCTTTGTACACATATGACTGTGTGGCCACTACCAGCTCCACCACCATCATCAAGTTTGCTGACGACACCGTCGTGGTGGGCCTGATCTCTTTAGTTCAGCACTAAACAGGAGAGGAACTACCAGACCCCCGTCATCAACGAGTGCCCAGTGGAGAGAGTGGACAGCTTCAAATACCTCGGAGTTCACATCACGCAGGACCTGTCATGGTCCTGTCACATCAACACCGTGGTGAAAAAGGCCCGTCAGCGTCTCTACCACCTCAGACGCTTGAGAGACTTCCAACTGCCCTCCAAGGTGCTCAGGAACTTTTACTCGTGCACCATAGAGAGCATCCTGACGGGAAACATCTCAACCTGGTTCGGGAACAGCACCATGCAGGACAGACGAGCTCTACAGAGGGTTGTGCGATCAGCTGAGCGCACCATCCGCTCCGAGCTCCCTGACCTGCACTCAATCTACAGCAGGCGGTGCTGGACCAAGGCCAGGAAGATCGTGAAGGACCTCAGCCATCCCAACAACAGACTGTTCTCTCTGTTGAGGTCAGGAAAGCGATTCTGCTCCCTGAAGACCAACACAGAGAGACTGAGGAGGAGCTTCTTCCCGCAGGCGATACGGTCTCTCAATCACACCACCACACAGTACTGACCCACACATATGGTTCTTACACACACACTGGACTTTCTGGACATTTGTTTACACTAGTGGCCACTGCACAACTACACTGCATGGTCATCTAATCAAATCACTCACTTAGTCACTTAAATAAATCACTTTTAAGCATATTTGCACTGCACAAGACACTTAAATATGTGGATTGCACAACCGTGGACATTACATTTCTTTCATTACCATTTATTACTCGTACAGCTGCTCTTATTGTTCTATATTTCTTCATATATTCTTATATATTTTCCATATTGTGTATTTTGTGTATTGTGTATTTTGTTGTACAGTTATTGTATTTTTACCTTTAATTTTTACATTTTATTTTATTCTTTCCTAGTTAAATTTACCATTCATTTTAATTTTCATATTTATTTCCTATCCTATTCATAGTCTTTTATTTTAGGTCACGAGCAGTTGTCTAAGCATTTCACTGCATATAGTACTGTGTATGACTGTGTATGTGACAAATAAAATTTGAATTTGAAGAACAGTTTCTCATCTAAAAATCTCTGTTTTCTGCATTATTCACTTGCTTGTTACGCACAAGTCTACCGTTGTTTACAGCGCTGTCGGACGCTGTTTTTTTCCCTTTTACTTACTTCCGAAAAGAAAACCTAATTTCTGCCGTTCAATACTGAACAAATTTAAACTTTTTAAAACTATGCAAAATTGCAAAACGCTTAGCTGTGTCTCTAATCAAACCTCTGTAACTTTGCTCTGCTTCGGTTCAGCAGCATCAGGTAATGTTGATTAATGGTTTTCTTTCATTTTTGATCTACTGCAGAATATTTTTATAAAATCCCAGGCCAGGAAAGTCACCACAGAAAGTTTTTCTGTTTTATCCTCAGTTACTTTGACACAAAGGCATCTGCTGTGATGCTCGCACTTTTGATAAAGTCTCGCAAGTGTCAGCTTTCTTTTACTGATGCATGATCTGAATTATAATATTTCTGACTCTCTGAGGCAAAATTTCCCCGCTTCGAATCGAACCGTGGATCGAATCAATTCAGGACTTTGTGAATCAAAATCGAATCGATTCTAGAAATCAGTGACGATACCCAGCCCTATTGCGGACCGCTGCTGTACAGCATGAGGGTTAATAGGACTGTACTCATATGAATATGATGTGTAAATTTATTTATTCTTGTACCTCCACGCCATAGCGTCCCAATTCTTCACCCCAGTGAAGAGGTGATCGTTTTCTCCTCGTTTTAATAATTTAAGCCGTTTGGTCTTTGTTCCCCACAACATATCACCAATTCAAAAAAATCTAAATTAGCTGTATGTAAGCGGCAATACATGAAAAACTGCGGGACCCACCATACAAGCTGGTTTACGGTTATTTAAATTAAAAAAAAAAACATGTCTATGCAGATGCCCAAAGCTTAACAACACGACCGCTATAACAATTTAACTTTTGTACAACCAGATTTTCATACAATTACATTTGAAAGTGTTTTTCTCTCCCGCTTCGACCACCTTCGTTATCAGAAACAAATCTCCTGTATGACCCGCAATGAATCCTGGGATATGGTAGGGCACGAAGGATACATCGGACCCATCCTTAAAATTTGGGGAAAAGTAGGACGCATTTGTCGCCACACCTTAGTCGTGTTGCTGTGACGTCGTTGTATCCAAATATGGCAGTTTAAGCATCCTTCCCCTGAATTCGGACACAGACACAGACTGGTTCGTGAGCAGTCATGCTGTAGACTGACTGACTGACTGGTGACCAGTTCAAACCAAGAGCTGCGAAAGTCAGCTGATTCAGTGCATCTCTAATTCAAATTCATTTCCAGTAATAATATCAAACAATGAATAGACTTGAGGTGAACAGAGATACACCTTTACTTAATTTTGCACTCTTTTTTAAAGATGAATTTTTCCACCATTAAATTAAGGTGCAAAATTCTCACAACAGGTCATTAGGTGCAAACCACAAGACCAGAAATAAAAATAAGTCGTTAAAACAGACTTTCACTAGCTGGGCCCACGTCCTCATTTTAGGTTTGACAGCGTTTTAGTAGGTAAAGGTGAATGCTGGGACATGAATTGAGCTGCAGTTTGGGGAAGGCCTCGAAGGGGACTGGTGACGGCTCCCGGGCCTGGCAGATCCCCGTGGACTAAATAGAAATGAAGAAGTTAAAGAATTGAGAACAAGGAGGGAGGGACGGTGGGGCACGTAAATGAGAATGAACAGTTTGCAGAACTGGGGGAACCTATACCGATGACAACCGGAAGGAGCGTTTTTAGAGGTGTGGTCCCGCTCCTGAAATTCCGATACATAATCTCCAAATAAACTGTATTTAAGGGCTGGAAGTAGCCCCTGTGACCCACTGCTGTCTTGGAGCCTCAGGCTGAGAGAGCTGAGCAAGGGTACGTACTCAGTAGACCTACATGGGGTGTGTAGGTCCGCTACCTTGCTTCATCGTGTCTTTTGACTCTAATAGGAACCACATGTCATAAAGAGAACATCGTGTTATATTCAATAAGACCAGAGCCACAGATTGAAATAATAAACTCATCAGGAACTTCATTACTCAGCTCATAGATCGGGGGGCTGAGGGGTCATTTTTCCAGAGACATTTTTTTCAACTAAAGGAGTCACCCTGCTGCTGTACATTACAGATTTAAGGCACTTCAGCACTGGGCCCACTTTTAAAATCTGGAAGCTACATCCATGTGTTATATCTATGAAAAAACCTTTCACATGCTGGAGGGTCGACAGCGAGTTCTCTGTGTTTTTGTCCCTGGTAGAAACTGCTTATATAACACACAGTCCTTTGGCCCATTGTCAGCACAAGAATAACGATGAACCCTCAATACCCCCCCTTTCTTTTTCCAAACTAAAAAAAGATTCAAAAATGGAGTTTTCTGTAATGTTTACTGGACAGTGAAACTGTGTGCAGCACCATCTTCCTACGACAGCTGACAGAAAATATGAGAAAGCAGCTTTTAGAAATAAACTAGCCATTGACGCTGTTGTTGCTACTTTACTGTTATCCTAAAACAGCATAGTCTCAAAGCATAGTCTCTCTTTTGTGGAAACCAGCAACTGCTCTCTATTTTCGTCAGTTGATTGGCTTTAAAAGGGCTCTCACTTGTATGAAGCCTTGTTATTGTGTCTTTTTGAGGAAAGCAGGGGAAGTGTTAAATAGAGCAATATGTTCTCGCAGAGACACCAAAGCTGCTGTCCAGGTCCCATCATCACCTCCTTCCAGCAGGAAATCAAGCGAGACATTACATTTTATCATCTGTTTTCATTTATGGGATGGGAAACAGTAGAGCGGTGTGTTCAGACACAATGCTGATTTATTGGCACACATCACTTGTCACTATTTCCTGCTATTGTGTTTTGTGTCAGAAAGAAGCAAAGTAAAAATGGGATTAAACACATGCTCTGTCCAAGATAAAGAAAGATGCACTGTAAATTCTTCCTCTTCTTATATGATTACAGAAACATATCAGCGTTCAAGATAAAGAGTCATCAAGCATGCATTGCTCAAGAGTTGCATGTGATGCAAGCAGCAGTTGCTATAGGGAAAAATATGTATTTTCCAACAGGTTGGCAGCGGTTCCTGAGGATTGCTGGCTGTCCCGTGTGAAATCATTTGCAAAGAATGTGCAGAACAAAAAAACAGTGTTGTTTGGTTGTTAGCACATTGCCAAGATGTCCTGCAGTTTTTCACGTTTCTATGCAAATAATTGCCAACTACTGGCTGAGCAGTTGTAAAACTTGTCACAAAAACGTGTTGCAAGTAAAAGGTATTAGCTTAACCTCTAGTGCCCCAGACCGTGTGCTCAATAGTGCAACTGCGTTGTCTTATCATAACTGAGCTTTCATGACAACAATTTGCATATACTCCAGAATGTTATGAAGAGTGATCAGATGAATTGCAAAGTCCCTCTTTTGAACTTAATCCCAAACAACCCATTTCCACTGCATTTCATGATCAGCATTTCATACCATAAAATGACCTTCATTTCAATAATCTTCTCGTTAACACACGTGAGAATGTCGACGAGCCCCAGGCTGGAGATCATTATGTCACGCTGATTGAATTAGAATAGCAGACTGGAACCGGCAATCCGAAATCATTGTTCTTCCTGTTAACCATGGTTACCTGCAAGAAGACATCACTGCGTTGCATAAAAAGGGCTTCACAGGCAAGGATGTTGTTGCTACTAAGACTGCAGGTAAATGAACCATTTATTGAATCATCAAGAACTTCAAGGAAAGAGGTGCAGTTGTTGCTAAGACTGTTTCAGGGCGCACAAGAAAGTCCAGCAAGGGCCAGGAACGTCTCCTAAACATGATTCAGCTGCAGGATCGGAGTGCCTCCAGTGCAGAGCTTGCTCGGGAAAGGCAGTAGGTAGGTGTGAGTGCATCTGCGAACACAGGGAGGCAAATACTTTTGACACCCCTTTCCCATTGTTTGGGGCATCTGGAAAAAGGATTGTCCGGTGAAGAAAATGTGAGCGCTACCATCAGTCCTGTCTCATGCCAACAGTAAAACATCCTGAGACCATTCATGTGTGGGCCTGCTTCTCATTCAAGGGAGTGGACTCACTCACAATTTTGGCAAAGAACCCAGCCATGAATAAATAATGGCACCAAAACAGCAACTTCTTCCAACCATCCAGTTTGGTGAAGACCAACGCCTTTTCCAGCATGATGGAGCACCATGTCATAAGGCCAGAGGGATACTACACAGCAAAAAGACCAGTGTTAAGTTATTTCCCACAGAGTCATTTTCAACACTTTTTCAGGGTTTATATAGCTCCACACTCTTTAGAGTTAAATCAACATTTTTGAACAAGTTAAAATATTTAACACTCAAAATAGAGTTAAAATAACACTTTAGAGACACTAATAAGTGACTCTACTGAGATACAATTTTTAACCTTCTGGTTAGTGTTGGCTTCACTCCCTTTACTGTCAGGCTTTTTACACTTAAGTGTTAAAATTAAATTCTGAGAAAGAATTACGTTGCACACAATAAATTTGACCAAAAAGGACATTTATTTTGTCTTCAAAAAATTGTGAATGAAGGTACAATGTACTCTGTCTAATCTGAAACATTGTATGACCTTTGCTTATCAAAAGCTATATAAAACTTTAGATCTGACATTTTCACTATGCATCTCTCCTTGGTATGTACAACTCTGAATCCATATAGATGGTTATCAAAACACTCTGTAAACAACTTGTTTCCCATAACATTTTCTTATCTTTAACCAAAAGTAAATAACTTATTTGGTAAAAGACAGACATGTCTTCTTCCACTGCACTGCAAATAACAAGTCCAGATTTATATTGTCTTGGGACAAATTAAACACAAAATGTGCTTTGAAAAGTTCATCAAATGCCCCAAGTGAGTGGCTCGCCTGGCATGGAATGAGATGCTTATCCATGTTGATGTACAAGGTGTCAATCTTGCTCTTCTGACGCCTGACAGCGACCTTGTTGATTCCAGACTGCAGCATGACTGGGGTTGACATAAGGAAACTGAAAATCATTCACAGAAATGATGTCCAAATACAGAAAAAAAGGACTGAAAGATAAAAAGGCTCAGTTTTGACTTTTGTTCAAAAAAGAATGACTTCATATAGGGAAAAATATATATCACATAAGCAGGACACCTTAAACTAGTTTTTTAATTAAGCAGAAAGGCAGAACAAAGTTGGGCTGTATCAAGACACGAGGACTAAACCCAAATTCAACCAGACCAAGAACTGATCCAGAACTAAAACAGGACTGCAACAGTTCAAAATCAGGACTACTGAGGACTTAACCAAGACAGAACCAGAATCAAAACTAGATGATAGTAGCACTAAAAATCATCATAGACCTGCATTTAGCCTTGTTGTGCAAACAAGCCTGCATAACTTAATAAATGTAGAATTTGAAAAATAGCAAACCTAAAAAGAAACAAGGTACAAGATACATGAGTACCTATGATACGGTGATACTTTTGGTAAACAACCATTTGACTAACATGTGTGTCTCACCTGCTCTTGTTCCTCTCTCTCTGTTCCCCTCTCTCTCTCTGTTCCTCTCTCTCCCTCTCTCTGTTCCTCTCTCTCTCTCTCTCTCTGTTCCTCTCTCTCTGTTCCTCTCTCTCTCTCTCTCTCTGTTCCTCTCTCTCTGTTCCTCTCTCTCTCTCTGTTCCTCTCTCTCTCTCTCTCTCTCTCTGTTCCTCTCTCTCTCTCTCTCTCTCTCTGTTCCTCTCTCTCCCTCTCTCTGTTCCTCTCTCTCTCTCTCTCTGTTCCCCTCTCTCTCTCTCTCTCTGTTCCTCTCTCTCTCTCTCTCTCTCTCTGTTCCTCTCTCTCTCTCTCTCTCTGTTCCTCTCTCTCTCTCTGTTCCTCTCTCTCTGTTCCTCTCTCTCTCTCTGTTCCTCTCTCTCTCTCTGTTCCTCTCTCTCTGTTCCTCTCTCTCTCTCTCTCTCTCTGTTCTCCTCTCTCTCTCTCTGTTCCTCTCTCTCTCTCTGTTCCTCTCTCTCTCTCTGTTCCTCTCTCTCTCTCTCTCTCTCGTTCCTCTCTCTCTGTTCCTCCCTCTCTCTCTCTCTCTCTCTCTGTTCCTCTCTCTCTCTCTCTCTCTCTCTGTTCCTCTCTCTCTCTCTCTCTCTCTCTCTCTCTCTCTGTTCCTCTCTCTCTGTTCCCCTCTCTCTCTCTGTTCCTCTCTCTCTCTCTGTTCCTCTCTCTCTCTCTGTTCCTCTCTCTCTCTCTCTCTGTTCCCCTCTCTCTCTCTGTTCCTCTCTCTCTCTCTCTCTCTGTTCCTCTCTCTCTGTTCCTCTCTCTCTCTCTCTCTCTGTTCCCCTCTCTCTCTCTGTTCCTCTCTCTCTCTCTCTCTGTTCCCCTCTCTCTCTCTGTTCCTCTCTCTCTCTCTGTTCCCCTCTCTCTGTTCCTCTCTCTCTCTCTCTCTGTTCCTCCCTCTCTGTTCCTCTCTCTCTCTCTCTCTGTTCCTCTCTCTCTCTCCCTCCCTCTCTCTGTTCCCCTCTCTCCCCCTCTCTGTTCCTCTCTCCCTCCCTCTCTCTGTTCCTCTCTCCCTCCCTCTCTCTGTTCCCCCCTCTCTCTCTCTCTGTTCCTCTCTCTCTCTCTCTCTGTGTTCCTCTCTCTCTCTCTGTTCCTCTCTCTCTCTCTGTTCCCCTCTCTGTTCCTCTCTCTCTCTCTCTGTTCCTCTCTCTCTCTCTCTCTGTTCCTCCCTCTCTCTGTTCCCCTCTCTCCCCCTCTCTCTCTGTTCCTCTCTCTCTCTCTCTCTCTCTCTCTCTCTCTCTGTTCCCCTCTCTCTCTCTGTTCCTCTCTCTCTGTTCCTCTCTCTCTCTCTCTGTTCCCCTCTCTGTTCCTCTCTCTCTCTCTGTTCCTCTCTCTCTCTCTGTTCCCCTCTCTGTTCCTCTCTCTCTCTCTCTGTTCCTCTCTCTCTCTCTCTCTGTTCCTCCCTCTCTCTGTTCCCCTCTCTCCCCCTCTCTCTCTGTTCCTCTCTCTCTCTCTCTCTCTCTCTCTCTCTCTCTGTTCCCCTCTCTCTCTCTGTTCCTCTCTCTCTGTTCCTCTCTCTCTCTCTGTTCCTCTCTCTCTCTCTCTCTGTTCCCCTCTCTCTCTCTGTTCCTCTCTCTCTCTCTCTCTGTTCCTCTCTCTCTGTTCCTCTCTCTCTCTCTCTCTCTCTCTCTCTGTTCCTCTCTCTCTGTTCCTCTCTCTCTGTTCCTCTCTCTCTCTCTCTCTCTGTTCCCCTCTCTCTCTCTGTTCCTCTCTCTCTGTTCCTCTCTCTCTCTCTGTTCCTCTCTCTCTCTCTCTCTGTTCCCCTCTCTCTCTCTGTTCCTCTCTCTCTCTCTCTCTCTGTTCCCCTCTCTCTGTTCCTCTCTCTCTCTCTCTCTGTTCCCCTCTCTCTCTCTGTTCCCCTCTCTCTCTCTGTTCCTCTCTCTCTCTCTGTTCCCCTCTCTCTCCCTCTCTGTTCCCCTCTCTCTCTCTCTCTGTTCCTCCCTCTCTGTTCCTCTCTCTCTCTCTCTCTGTTCCTCTCTCTCTCTCCCTCCCTCTCTCTGTTCCCCTCTCTCCCCCTCTCTGTTCCTCTCTCCCTCCCTCTCTCTGTTCCTCTCTCTCTCTCTGTTCCCCTCTCTCTCCCTCTCTGTTCCTCTCTCTCTCTCTCTCTGTTCCTCTCTCTCTGTTCCTCTCTCCCTCCCTCTCTCTGTTCCCCTCTCTCCCCCTCTCTGTTCCTCTCTCCCTCTCTCTCTCTGTTCCTCTCTCTCTCTCTGTTCCCCTCTCTCTCCCTCTCTGTTCCTCTCTCTCTCTCTCTGTTCCTCTCTCTCTGTTCCTCTCTCCCTCTCTGTTCCTCTCTCTCTCTCTCTCTGGTCCTCTCTCTCTCTCTCTGTGTGTTCCTCTCTCTCTCTCTGTTCCTCTCTCTCTCTCTGTTCCCCTCTCTGTTCCTCTCTCTCTCTCTCTGTTCCTCCCTCTCTGTTCCTCTCTCTCTCTCCCTCCCTCTCTCTGTTCCCCTCTCTCCCCCTCTCTCTCTGTTCCTCTCTCTCTCTCTCTGTTCCTCTCTCTTTCTCTGTTCCCTCTCTGTTCCTCTCCCCCTCTCTGTTCCTCTCTCTCTCTCTCTCTCTGTTCCTCCCTCTCTGTTCCTCTCTCTCTCTCCCTCCCTCTCTCTGTTCCCCTCTCTCCCCCTCTCTCTCTGTTCCTCTCTCTCTCTCTCTGTTCCTCTCTCTTTCTCTGTTCCCCTCTCTGTTCCTCTCTCCCCCTCTCTGTTCCTCTCTCCCTCTCTCTCTCTGTTCCTCTCTCTCTCTCTCTGTTCCCCTCTCTCTCTGTTCCCCTCTCTCCCCCTCTCTCTCTGTTCCTCTCTCTCTCTCTCTCTCTCTCTCTCTCTCTCTGTTCCCCTCTCTCTCTCTGTTCCTCTCTCTCTGTTCCTCTCTCTCTCTCTGTTCCCCTCTCTGTTCCTCTCTCTCTCTCTGTTCCTCTCTCTCTCTCTCTGTTCCTCTCTCTCTCTCTCTCTGTTCCTCCCTCTCTCTGTTCCCCTCTCTCCCCCTCTCTCTCTGTTCCTCTCTCTCTCTCTCTCTCTCTCTCTCTCTGTTCCTCTCTCTCTGTTCCTCTCTCTCTCTCTGTTCCTCTCTCTCTCTCTCTCTGTTCCCCTCTCTCTCTCTGTTCCTCTCTCTCTCTCTCTCTGTTCCTCTCTCTCTGTTCCTCTCTCTCTGTTCCTCTCTCTCTCTCTCTCTGTTCCTCTCTCTCTCTCTCTCTGGTCCTCTCTCTCTCTCTCTCTGTGTTCCTCTCTCTCTCTCTGTTCCTCTCTCTCTCTCTGTTCCCCTCTCTGTTCCTCTCTCTCTTTCTCTGTTCCTCCCTCTCTGTTCCTCTCTCTCTCTCCCTCCCTCTCTCTGTTCCCCTCTCTCCCCCTCTCTCTCTGTTCCTCTCTCTCTCTCTCTGTTCCTCTCTCTTTCTCTGTTCCCCTCTCTGTTCCTCTCCCCCTCTCTGTTCCTCTCTCTCTCTCTCTCTCTGTTCCTCCCTCTCTGTTCCTCTCTCTCTCTCCCTCCCTCTCTCTGTTCCCCTCTCTCCCCCTCTCTCTCTGTTCCTCTCTCTCTCTCTCTGTTCCTCTCTCTTTCTCTGTTCCCCTCTCTGTTCCTCTCTCCCCCTCTCTGTTCCTCTCTCCCTCTCTCTCTCTGTTCCTCTCTCTCTCTCTCTGTTCCTCTCTCTCTCTCTGTTCCCCTCTCTGTTCCTCTCTCTCTCTCTGTTCCCCTCTCTGTTCCTCTCTCTCTCTCTCTGTTCCCCTCTCTGTTCCTCTCTCTCTCTCTCTGTTCCCCTCTCTGTTCCTCTCTCTCTCTCTGTTCCTCTCTCTCTCTCTCTGTTCCTCTCTCTCTCTGTTCCTCTCTCTCTCTCTCTGTTCCTCTCTCTCGCTCTCTCTGTTCCTCTCTCTCTCTCTCTCTCTGTTCCTCTCTCTCTCTCTGTTCCTCTCTCTCTCTGTTCCTCTCTGTCCCTCTCTGTTCCCCTCTCTCTCTCTGTTCCCCTCTCTCTCTCTCTGTTCCTCTCTCTCCCTCTCTCTCTCTCTGTTCCTCTCTCTCTCTCTCTGTTCCTCTCTCTCTCTGTTCCTCTCTCTCTCTCTCTGTTCCTCTCTCTCTCTGTTCCTCTCTCTCTCTCTCTCTCTCTGTTCCTCTCTCTCTCTCTCTGTTCCCCTCTGTTCCTCTCTCTCTCTCTGTTCCTCTCTCTCTCTCTCTCTGTTCCTCTCTGTCCCTCTCTGTTCCTCTCTCTCTCTCTGTTCCCCTCTCTCTCTCTCTGTTCCTCTCTCTCCCTCTGTTCCCCCCTCTCTCTCTCTGTTCCTCTCTCGCTGTTCCTCTCTCTCTCTGTGTTCCTCTCTCTCCCTCTCTCTCTCTCTCTCTGTTCCCCTCTCTCTCTCTCTGTTCCTCTCTCTCCCTCTGTTCCCCCCTCTCTCTCTCTGTTCCTCTCTCGCTGTTCCTCTCTCGCTGTTCCTCTTTCTCTCTGTTCCTCTCTCTCTCTGTTCCTCCCTCTCTGTTCCTCCCTCTCTGTTCCTCTCTCTCCCTCTCTGTTCCTCTCCCTCTCCCCCCCCCCCTCTCTCTCTGTGCTGACAATCAAGCCAAACACCAACATCATCAAATATACAGTTGAAACCAGATATTTACTCTTCAGATAAAAACACTTTTTTAATTGTAACATCAAATCAGACTAAATGTTTATTTTTTAGATTGATAAACATAAAAACATATTTGTTAACTTTAAGAGTAAAGAGAAAAACCATCTGTGTTTCTTAATTGTAAATGGCACCAAATTGTATTCAAACTGAGCCACACTCATGGAGCTCCACAGTTCTTTTCCTGGTGTTTTGTTGACATCTCTTGATGTTCCCATGTCACAGAAACAGGCTCTGTGTTTTGCCTTATATGCATCCACAGCTGTGCCACCAATTTACTCACATGGACTCTACTAACCAATCAGAAGCTTCTTCAGCTCAGAATGGAATCGTCTGCAGTTTTCTTATTAATTAACAATAAACTTAGTGTATATGTACTCCTACATTTGATGAAAGTGATAAAAATAGAAGCTCTGTCTCTCTTTATTCTGACATTTAACTAATTCAAAAGATATTTCAATATTTATTTATCCAAAACAAAACAAGTTTACTCTAAATTGATGTTGTACATGTTCTTGTGTTTTCCATAAAGTGTATGTAAATATCTGTTTTAAACTGTGAATATACTGCTGTGTATTGAAGTTCCTCTTGTTTTGCATAGAAATATACTGAACAACATACAAAGCATAATAAATAAAATAACATCTACTAGACTTTTTTCTTTTAAAGAAGCCCCTTATGTCCATTCTTGTATATCAGTGCATTACTGAAACAGATTTATTTAGCCGCGGAGGGTAACAACTGAAAATATGAAATAAACACACATGTAAGCTGAGACTCTCTAAAGAAACAGCGTTGTTGTTGATCGACTTTTCATTTCGCCATTTGTTGATTCACTCGAAGAGCAAGTAACGTAATACGGGTCAAGTGATCAGTTTGATATCAATCTTTCGTGATTCACCGTCATATTTACATTATTTGTACAGTACGAATGATTTGCTTTGGTACCTGGTCGAACTTCAGCTCTCCTCTGTCTGCCTGGCTGCGTTTCTCCAACAGGCAGCAGCTGCCCCGCCCCCTTGCACAGTGTCTGAGCTCGGATCATACCAATATTAGGGGGGTTTACGCACAGTCGTAAATTCCCACAGTGTGCACTATGTGCTTCGAATATTGTGTGTAGTTTTTGTTTTATACAGTTGACAGCCAGGCATGTAACTATGAAAATATTACACTCCAAAAGACCCCGGGCTTCTGAAAAAACAACCCGGGCTTAAGCCCAGTATGCCACCCCCCCCCCCCCCCCCCCGCTCCGCCACTGCTTATGAGTCTTCGATCTATTGTTGAAAGTTATCAAAAAGTAGATCAATTTTTATAGAAAAAATTTATAGGATTATTAGTTCAGGATGAACATACAAACAAAAACAGATAATGGTTTGTTTGACTTGATATTATATTCTAAGAGCAAAACTAGAAAAGTGGACAAAGATTTAATTTGTCTTAATTGTATGAATTTAAATGTTAGAAAACAGAAACAAATTAATATTTGCCCCTGAATGCAGCTTTAACATTTAATATACAAAAAAACCCCAAACAAGAATCGTCTTGATGATTTTCTGGATGACCTTCTGCTGACTACACCAAAGGAAGCAACTCTGGTGTTGAAGTGAGCTTCTTAGCCTCTTTTATGACATTTGCCCTGAAGAATGTATTCCATTTCTGAAGCAACCTGGAGGATGTGTCGTCATCGAACAGGAGAGTGAAGTCTTGCTTCACCTGTAACCCTTGTGGTGTACTCGGATCACAAATGGTCCCTAGGTGAATGGCAAACAAGCATATGGGAATCCCGAGGACACAAAGAAAATTGTATTTGAAACAACTGCTAGCTCCAAATTCCAAACCATTTTAAAAAATAAATTCTAACTTACCAGTTCTTTTGTATTCAGGAATCTTGGAAAAGTGGATAGGATGCCAACGCTTCTGCTTGGGTCATTAACAAGCCTCTGATGGTGCTGAAAGGTCTTCTTCATCTTCTGGAAAATCACAGAGTTGTCTGTAGTATGGTTGAGCAAAGACATGGTTTCCTTGCAAGCATCCCCATCAAGCTGGTGTATAACATTCACAGTCCTTTGGAGATTTGGGCCACCCGAAGAACTGTCTGTCAACCTATTAGATGGTATTGGAGATCCACAACGAATCTTTCTTTGGACAGTTTTCAGACGCCATGCTGCATCATAAAAGTGCTCCTGGATAAGTGTAAACACAAAATATTTTGTCAGATTTAGCTCATAACAAAATATCAGATAATTTTTTGTCCATCATTAAACAAATTTGTGTTGTATAAATAAATATTGACTTTTACATAAGCTTTGTCTGCATATGGATCCTAGAGCGAGGGGACCAGCATCACAATGCCCAAAGCATACTCCTCTCTGATTGCTTTTGGGGGAAGGTGCCTGAGAGAGGACTTTCAGTTTTTTAAATTTAGACAATTAATATGCAATTATTTGGCACAAGTATAAAGAATACAACATACACTGAATACATACCCATGACTATCCCATGTGGAATTTGACTACATGTCAAATTCCACAAAGAATGATACAATAGAGGGGCACTAATGCCAGCCTGAGCAGTTTACTTGGGGTTTCTTTCATCACTAACAGCTTGAATGTGATCTGTAACACTGATATAGTTAGAGGCTATTAACAGTTTGCATTAACGCTTTATTGCTAGCGACAAAAGCTAGCATATTTTCTTCGTTTAAATCGTTTAAATGCACAAAATACATTTTATAGCACCAGTTTCTAACTATCTTAGTAAGTTTGACTTAATTCTACATACCCTCTAGAACTGCATGCAAACTGGAATGATATGGGATAAGGGGGGTTGTACTGCACTGAGTGAAAAATTATTTAAGTGACAGGAAACAATTTGTGAAGCTGGGTGTCCATTCCTCATCATGCTTGGACATTGCTTGTGGTGTTCCACAAGGCTCTGTACTGGGTCCAAAATTATTTATTATTTATATAAATGATATTTGTAAGGCATCTGATATATTAAAATTAGTATTATTTGCAGACGACACAAATATTTTTTGTTCTGGGGGAAATCTAGAGGAGCTGCTGGATACAATTACTTCAGAAATGTGCAAAATTAAAAAATGGTTTAACAGGAACAAACTATCGCTAAATCTAACTAAAACTAAAATAGTCTTATTTGGGAATTCCCTTAGAAATGCACAAGTGCAGATTCATATAGATGGTGTGGAAACTGAAAGAGTACTTGAACATAAGTTTCTTGGTGTGATTATAGATGATAAATTAAACCGGAAGTCACATATAAATCATATACATAACAAAATTTCAAGAAGTGTTTCAATCTTGAGTAAAGTAAAACACATCACTCCACATTCTCTATTGTTCCCTGATTGCACCGTATTTGCATTAATTACTGTGCAGAGGTTTGGGGCAATACTTACACATGTTCGCTATCATCAGTCTTTATATTACAAAAAAAGGGCCATAAGGATAATCCATAAAACCGGTTACAGAGATCATACAAATCCACTATTCTTAAAATCAAAAACTCTAACATTCACAGATCTGGTTCATTTTCTCACTGCACAAATTATGTATAAAGCAATAAACGACCTGCTTCCTGACAATATTCTAAAACTGTTTTCTAAAAGGGAACGGGGATACAATTTGAGGGGGGAATTAAATTTAAAACATCCTTGTATCCCTACATCATTAAAAAAAGTTTTTGCATCTGCTGCTAGCTCCTTTACCTGTTCTTTCCACTACTCCTCCTGTAACCTCTTCTTCTGTAGCTCCTCCTATTCCTACGGTGGGGACGTCAGCTGAGGAGCTCCAGCTGATGCTCCGCATTAAGAAGGTGGAGTTGAGTAATCGCAGGTTGGAGGTGGAGGCGATGCACCTTCGGGTGAGAGTGCTAGAGCTAGAACGCCAGCCTCCGCCACGTAGCCCTACCCCTGCGCCACCCACACCTGGTCTCACCCAAGCTCCCCATCAAGATTTTGATGTGGGTAAGCACATTAAATTGGTGCCACCCTTTAGTGAGTCTGAGGTGGATTCGTTCTTTGCTGCTTTTGAGCGTGTTGCTACTGCGTTGAAATGGCCGGAGGAGGTCTGGGCCTTGCTGCTGCAATGTCGGCTGGTGGGTAGGGCTCAGGAGGTGTGGGCTAGTCTCTCGGCAACTGAAAGTTTGGATTATGATGTTGTTAAGGCTGCTGTGTTGCGTGCTTTTGAGTTGGTGCCTGAAGCGTACCGTCAGAAATTTCGGCAGTGTGAGAGAGGGGCTAACCAGACTTATGTGGAGTTTGCGCGTGAGAAAGGTCTGCTTTTTGATAGGTGGTGTCAGGCTAGCAAGGTTAAGGAGTTTGCACAGTTGAGGGAATTGATGCTGTTGGAGGATTTTAAGGGGTGCCTGCCAGAGCGGGTTGTTGTCTATTTAAACGAACAGAAAGTTGACTCCCTTGCAAAGGCAGCAGTCCTGGCGGATGAGTTTGCCTTGACTCACAAAAGTGGTTTTTCGCCACCGCCGCGTCGGGGCCCTAGAGTTTTGCCTGGGGTGGGGGCACGATCTCCCCCGCTTTCACGGCGTAGCCCTACAGTGGCGGGTGGGGACCACAGATGTTTCTATTGTCATGAGCTCGGTCACCTCATTGCTTTTTGTCCAGTGCTAAGGACAAAGGAGGTATCGCAGACTAAAACCACATCTGGGGTGGGGCCAGTACAGTGTTGTTCTACTGTGGACCGCCCTGGGCCAGTGCCAGATGGAGCTTTTCCGGTGGAGATAGATGAGGTGTTCAGACCTTTTGTCTCTGTGGGTTCTTTGTCACTGTCTGGTGATGCAGCGGACTAGGTTCCAATCACCATATTAAGGGATACGGGAGCAAAGCATTCTGTAGCGCGGCGTGGAATTGTGCCTTTCTCTCAGCAGTCGTATTGTGGCTCTGATTTGTTGGTGTGGGGGATTAAGATGAGTATTTTGCGCATGCCGCTTCATACTGTTACCTTGACCTCGCCCTTTGTATCAGGCGCAGTGCGGGTGGGGGTGCAAGATCAGCTGCCAATTGAAGGCACTGATCTTATTCTGGGAAACGACTTGGCTGGGGGAAAGGTGTTTCTGGCCACTCCTGAAGTCACTGAATGTCCTACTCCGGATCTTTTGTGTCATACCTCTTCTGGACTTGGCGACTCCACAGTTTTCCCGGCATGTGTGGTTACACGTGCTCAGGCTCGTCTCCTTGGTGACGTGGTGGACATATCTGAGACGTTCTTGGATGGTTCTGACTCACATAATAGCCCTTCCCCGGAGGTAGACGGTGAGAAATCTAAGGTTTTTAGTGTAGTATCAGAGGACTTGTGTTTGCCGGTGAACAGGGAGCAGCTCGTTGAGGCTCAACAGTCTGATGATACTTGCAGCAGGTGGCTGTACCTGGTCCTGCGTCCTACCAATTTGACCACGGGGTTCTGTTGCGCAAGTGGACTCCGGTGTCTGGGTTAGAGGGTGAGGTGGTCACTCAGGTTGTGGTGCCGACGGAGTACCGACCCCAGGTTTTGAGTCTTGCCCATGAGCATCACCTGTCGGGCCACTTAGGGATTAGAAAAACGTATGACAGAGTGCTCCGCTATTTTTTTTGGCCAGGGCTTAAATCTGATGTGGCTCTTTATTGTCGGTCCTGTCATGTTTGTCAGGTGTCTGGCAAGCCCAATCAGGTCATCCCTCCTGCCCCTTTACATCCTATCCCTGCAATAGGTGAGCCCTTCGAATACGTCATAGTGGACTGTGTAGGGCCTTTGCCGAAGACCAAGGCAGGTTACCAGTATGTACTTACCATAATGTGTGCGGCCACACGGTTTCCAGAAGCTATTCCACTGCGATCGCTCAGGGCAAAGGCCGTTGTGAAAGCACTAGTTCAGTTTTTTTCTACATTTGGGTTACCGAAATACATTCAAACCGACCAGGGATCTAATTTCCTGTCTAGGGTTTTTGCTCAAGTTATGTCTGAACTGTCTGTTAAGCACTGGGTGTCTAGTGCTTATCACCCAGAAACTCAGGGGGCATTGGAGCGATTCCACCAGACTCTAAAGGCCATGTTGTGGAAGTACTGTGTTGATACTGATTCAGAATGGAATGTGGGCCTGCCATTGTTGCTGTTTGCCATTCGAGAAGCCACACAAGAGTCCCTGGGTTTTAGCCCGGCGGAGTTGGTTTTTGGACACACTGTGCGTGGACCAGTGTTGGTCAAGTTACTTGAAAAAAGTAATCAGTAACTAATTACTGATTACTTCCCCAAAAAAGTAATCCCGTTACTTTACTGATTACTTATTTTCAAAAGTAATTAATTACTTAGTTACTTAGTTACTTTTTAAAAAAACGATTTACAACCTGAATAGGTGATAAAGCGATAGATCTTTCAGCCCAATTCTACTTTTTCTGCATAATCCATCATACAAAATGTAATCAAATGAAGTCTCTTTTTAAAACTTGTTTTATTAGTTTTAATCTTTTAACTTTATGCATCAAGCAAAAATTAAATTATATGCAACATTCTCTGACTGGAAGAAATTTGTTTAATATTTAAACCTATTTTCTGCACATTCCAGCACATAAAATAATTTTTTTTGTGTGTTTACACTCACTCTTTCAAATAGATGCAAGTAAAACACAGCAGAAAATAAATAAAGTCCTTTGGTCTAGCAGTCCTTTTGCTCTATTTTCACCTGTAAAGCAGGAGCAGGGTAGGCGGAGGTTTACCCTGGTGCAGGTGTGCCGCAGCGGTCAGTGGAAGAATCCGCGAGTTTCTCTGTGAATTTCCCATTACGTCATAGCGCACTCGGAGCTTTCTTGGAAGTTTAGGGGTTTTTTTTCGCTGTGAAAAGAAGTTTTCTTCCTACGCACAGCGGATGCTAATGTTTTTGTCACTTTTTATGGAATCAAACTTAAAGTAAGGTCAGTACTTCCACGCTTTAAACGCTGCATATATCACTCGATATATGATCCATTGTTGATCTGCACACAGCTGTTGTCATGAACGTGCCACTTGCTTATGTCACTGTCATGAGACATTCTCGCAAAAAAAAAAATCACGGTTTTAGTAACGCAGTAACGCAGCGTTCCTACGGGAAAGTAACGGTAATCTAATTACCGTTTTTGCAATAGTAATCCCTTACTTTACTCGTTACTTGAAAAAAGTAATCGGATTACAGTAACGCGTTACAAGTAACGCGTTACAAGTAACGCGTTACAAGTAACGCGTTACTGCCATCTCTGGCGTGGACCCTTACGTCTGCTCCAGGAGAGGTGGCTTGCAGACCAGCCGAGACCCGCGCACAATGTACTTGATTATGTGAGTTTGTTTAGGGAGAGGTTGCACGCTGCGTGTGAGTTGGCACATAGCTCGCTTTCTAATGCCCAGAGTAATATGAAGGAGACGTATGATAGGAAAACTCTCAAGCGTACCTTTCTGCCTGGTGAGCATGTTTTGGTTTTCCTACCAGTCGTGGGTTCATGTCTTCAAGCTCGCTTTAGTGGTCCTTATGAGGTTGAGCGCCAAATCAGTGACACCGATTATCTGATTAAAACCCCAGATAGGCGGAAAAAGTCCCGGGTCTGTCACATCAACATGTTAAAGAAATATGTGGTCCGTGAAAAGAGTCATACCGACATGGGCTCCCCTGTTGTGACGGTGGGATCACCCTCCTACCAACCTGAGGTGGATGGGTTGCGTGAGCACCAGGGACCAAGTTCTGGGGCACGCTTAGAGAATTCTAAAATCCTGGAGGATCTTGAGGCTCATTTTTTTTACTTGGATGAGCCCCTCAAGCAGGACATATATAGTCTGATCTGTGGCCATACCATGCTTTTTAGTGACAAACCAACTCAAACCACCATGCTTGAGCATGATATAGATGTTGGTGACCACAGGCCCATTAAGCAGCATGCCTACCGGGTCAACCCAGTAAAGCGGGCTGTTATGAAGAAGGAGGTGGAATACTTGCTGAAGAATGGTTTTGCGGTCCCTAGCTTCAGCCCCTGGAGTTCACCTACCCTTTTGGTGCCTAAATCTGACCAAACTCCACGCTTCTGTAATGATTACCGCAAAGTAAATGCTGTCACTAAACCAGACTCTTTTCCGCGCCCACGTATGGATGACTGCGTAGATAGGGTGGGTTCAGCCAGATTTGTAACAAAGCTGGATCTTTTGAAAGGTTATTGGCAGGTGCCCCTTTCACAACGGGCGGCTGAGATCTCTGCTTTTGTGACACCAGACCACTTCCTGCAATATACGGTGATGCCGTTTGGGTTAAGAAATGCTCCGGCCACGTTCCAAAGACTGATGAATATGGTGCTATTGGGTGTCCATGGCTGTGAGGTTTACTTAGATGATATTGTAGTTTACTCACCAACATGGCCAGAGCACATGGGCATGCTGCGGGAAGTTTTTGCCCGGTTGAAGGGTGCCTGTTTGACAGTGAATCTTGCCAAGTGCGAGTTCGGCAAAGCTGTGGTTACCTATCTGGGGAAACAGGTGGGACAGGGGCAGGTACGCCCTCTCATGGCCAAAGTCCAGGCCATTTTGGATTTCCCAGTACCAACAACACGGTGTCAACTTCGCCGTTTTCTGGGTATGTGTGGCTACTACCGTGGGTTCTGCAAAAATTTTGCCACAGTGGTTACTCCCTTGACTGCGTTGACAAGTCCGTCACACCTCTTTTTGTGGAACTCTGACTGTCAGGAAGCATTTGACTCAGCCAAAGCCCTGTTGTGCAGTGCCCCAGTGTTAGGTGCCCCTGATTTTACTCGCGCGTTCAAGTTAGAGGTGGATGCCAGTGCTTATGGTGCAGGTGCTGTACTTTTGCAGGAGGATGACCGGGGAATTGATCACCCAGTGTGCTACTTCTCGAAAAAGTTCAATAAGCATCAGATGAATTATAGCACAATTGAGAAGGAGACTTTAGCGTTACTTTTGGTCCTCCAACATTTTGAAGTGTACGTCAGTTCCAGCCCCGCACCAACTGTTGTTTATACTGACCACAATGCCCTGGTCTTCTTTTCTCGCATGCGAAATAACAACCAGCGCCTCATGCGATGGTCCTTGTTGCTGCAAGATTTTAACATTGACATTCATCATCTCCAAGGGGCTGATAATATTGTGGCCGATGCACTATCCCGAGTAGAGACCTAGATTCAGCATCTCTTAAAGGATGGAGATGCTTGATTTTAGATGGGGGGTGTTATGACCCAGGTCATTGTTGCCGTGTGGTGCTGTTACTCGCCACACCATGCGGGGGCATTGTTTGTACTCTGTGATGTCTGTGTTATGTAAGTTTCCAGGTGGAGGCTGATCATTGGTGGAAGAGGGAATGAGGCCAGCTACAAATTGGGACCTGACTGGGCCAGCAGCCTCTCCTACTACTTCCTGTTTCCAGTGAGCTGCGCGTTTGGGGCCCTTCGTGGCGTGTGACAGAGCTAGGCTGCAGTAAAAACAGTTTAGAGAGTCGTATCTGGACATGGTAGCTGTAGAGGTGGGAAGCCGTTTCTTTCCAGTGTGTTTTGTTTGTTGTTTTGGCCATGCCCACCCTGACGCTCGCTACCTGTCAAGTTAATAAAACGACTAGTCATTGTAAAGCTGTGGCTGTGTGATTTACTTCTTTTTATTATTTTTCTTGTGTTGCACTCCAGCCCCCCAGGCCGGTGTGTAACACATCTCTGTGTGTGGAGTGAAGCTGTGGAACAGACTAAGTAAAGATATGAAGCAAAGTCCGAGCATGGCGCAGTTTAAACAGCGGTTTAAGGATATGGTTTTTGCAGGGTACAGGGAGGAGATTTGATAGGGTGTTCTTGTCCAATATTTTCATGTGTGTGCGGGTGCACATGTATGTTGGTATGGGTATATATATCTGTACAGGGCTCGCAAAATCGCTAGCCCCGGGACGTCGGGCTAGCGATTTTGCGAGCCCTGTACTACATTTTTCCAGTCGGGCTACCAAAATCTATCTCTGCCCTGCCCGTCGGGCTATCGTAGGAAGGAAAAATATATGTCAATGCTTTTGCATTCTTTCGGAAATGTAGCTGAGTAATTATGTCATTGGCATCGGTGAGCCACTGTCAATATGTGACATATTGAAATCGCGTTTGAATTTGCGCTTGTTTTTTGCTTTCACTTTTCAATCGCGCGAACTGCGTATAGAGAGCGACAGCACTGATTGGTGAGTGACGATAATTTGCGCACCAATTCCTCTGACATCGTCTTATCAATCGTTAGCTTACTATGCAAACATGACAAGGGAACTCTCCCGCAGGAAGCTTAAACATGTGAGAGGTTGATCGCGCAGAGAATCGCTGAGCGTTATGTGAATGTGTGTGTAAAAGCAGCAGGATATATATTTTAGTTCTGCTGAGCCAAATAAGACAGGTCAGGGTGAAGAAGTGACAGCCAAAGAAAAGCTTACCACAAAACGGAAAAGTTATGACAAATCAGACTATAAGGCAAAAAGAAAGTGCAGCTTTATGGTTTCATGGACAAAAGAATTTCTGTGGCTGCAATATGACAAGCTAAATAACCAGGGCTGCACATAAGTGGTCCGCAGGTGCGCATTCGCTGTCAAAATAAAAAGAGCGCACAAGATAAGAAGTTGCAACCTCCATCTCCAAAGAAATGTCAGAAGGAGTCCAAACCACAAAAGAAGCGCGTATTCTCGGAAAAGTGGTTGCAGGAGGTGAGCTGGCTTCAAACAAATGATGAACGCACAGAGATGTGGTGCAGAATGTGCCGTGAAAATGCCACTCTAGCGGACAAAAACACTGCCTTTTATATGGACGCAAACGCGCGCTGCAACTTCTTATCTGGTGCGCGTCTTTTATTTTGACATCGAATGCGCACATGCGGACCACTTATGTGCACCCGTGTAAATAACATAATGTTCTGCCGGGTGTGTTGTTGGTTTTCCCTCGATTTCTGAGTCGACAAGCGCCTTTGTTACTGGGACCAGTAATTTTAAGAAAGGCCCCCATTAGAACCCATGAGAAATGCAAGAAATGCATTATTGCTCAGTCTGCAATATCTTTCCCAGAACAAACACCAATTGCAAACAGAACAGCGTGCTATGTTGTGAAGAGTGAACTACCACTGGCAAAATTTAGCAGTCTTTGCAAACTTCAAAAAGCAAACGGCCTCGATCTTGGTTCCACTTGCCTCTTACCCGTGACTTCAGTGGAAATGTCAGATTCAGGATCTGACACAGACTGATTCATGTTCTACACAGTTCTTACAAGTTCATAGAAATTTCTGTTCAATTAGAACCAAGTATTTGAGTTGATGATTGTAATTTTTATACAATGTTGTAATTTGTGTTTCAACAATTCTTTGATGTTTTGTTTCCGTTACAATATTATACATAATATTGTAAAGGAAACAAAACATCAATCAAAAAATTGCTCTCTTTTTTATTCGGGCTACTTAAATTTATTTTGGGCTACCAAAAACTGAAGAGTCCCTGCCCGAAGGGCTACCAGGGATTTTGAAATTTTGCGAGCCCTGTCTGTAAGTTGTGTATCCTTTGAGGTGTTACTGGGGTTATTGAAAATGTGTATATGTGTGTATGTGTATATATGTATGTATGGATATATAGAAAGATCTATATCTATCTATATCTATATTATATCTATATATACATATATGTCATGATTCAGCTGTGTGCAGGCTGGATGAGGACCCAATCGCAAACTCACAGAGGCAGGAATGAACTCAAAATTCACAGCTTTATTGCTGGAGAGCAGAACCATACAAATTAAACCGGGAAACTATAATGTAACACACAGAGAAACACACGGCCATGGATGAGGGAGAACGCGACACCGAACTGAGGGAGACGCAGACATAAATACACAGAGGGTTAATGAGGGAAGTGGGAACACACGGGGAACACAGGTGACACTGATAATCATAACAAGACACGGCAGGAGTAAATGCAACACTGACGGGAGACTGTCAAAGTAAAACAGGAAGTACACAGAGGTTCAGACAGGAGGAGAGAGAGCACGGGGAGAACACAGACATAAAGGGCTGGGGACAACATGGAATAAAACACAAGGAGAGACGAGGGCTCACAGATACACAGAGGGGCACACAGGGGGTAAGAGTCACAAGGGGAAAACACATAAGGAACAACATAACAGAGCAACCCAGGAAGCATGGCCTAAATAAGGAACAATACACAAATACATGAAAACTAAGAATACTGGGCCAACATGGCCCAGGACCATGACACATATACATCTATAGCTCTCTCTCTCTCTCTCTCTCTCTCTCTATATATATATATATATATATATATATATATATATATATATATATATATATATATATATATATATATATATATATATTAGGGGTGCAACGACACACAAAATTCACGGTTCGGTTCGGTTCGGTTCGATACTTTGGTGTCACGGTTCGATATTTTTTCCGATACAAAAAAATGTTCATGCTTTTTTAATTTGTCATTTATTAAAATTATAAATATATATTTTAACTCAAAAGTACAGTTTTTAAATTTAATGTTGCTGAAACAAAGTAATAAAAGCTATACTATAGCTTCTTCTGGGCTATATTCTCAGCAGCATATTAAACATATCAGGTCCCCATAAGGAGACTCATGTGCTAACGGCTGTCTAAATGACTCGGGTAAAGTTTGTAGCATGCGTGCTTGTTGTTTTTGTCTGCTTCCACTTGTCTTTGCACTAGGATGATGTCGGAGTAAATGTGCAGTCATATTCGTTGTGTTCACACTAGTGCTGTCAGCGTTAATCTGAAATGACGTTAACGCCACAACACGGCAAATCTCCGTTAACGAGCTACCGCGGATCGCCCCGTGCGTGGGGCTGGACGGCCAACACGTTAACGAGCTAACTGCGCTAACGCAGTAGTTCCCACCAATGTAATTGAGCATTGCGTGGCACATCCGACATACTTTTAGTTTTGTCCATGACGCGCTTACCTTCAGGGTCATACGTCACATGAAAACCAAAATAGTTCCAAATGCCACATCTGAATGAGGGTGGGGGAGGTTCAATTTGCCATGTTGCAACGAGAGCTTAACTTCTGTCTCGCTAGCTTGCCCTACTCCGCCTAGGCTGCACTGTCGAGCGCAGATCCACTGAGCGCTCAACACAGACAGCATTGTCAGAAGGAAAGTTGATAAAATAAATTAAAAATTTTGTATTGTTCGATACATATGCGTACCGAACCGAAAGCACTGTATCGAACGGTTCAATATCGATACGAGTATTGTTGCACCCCTAACATATACATATACATATATATATATATATATATATATAAAAAATTAATTTTAAAAAATACACGTAACATAATGTAATTGCAAGGAGGTATTTCTGTAGTCTATTGATTACTAGATAGTGGAAAAGGGGTGGGATTAAATAAGCTTATGCTTCTTCCTGCTCCTTTTTGAACATGAAAGTTATTTGTAGTTGTGGTTGCTCGTTGTCCTTTTGTTTTGCTTTGTTTGTTTGTTTGTCTCTTTCTAATTCTATGTTGTTGTACTTTTTCAACATGTTCAAAATAAAGATTCAATCAATCAATCAATCATCAAATTAACTCATGACAGAGTTACAATTTTTAACCAACATCTGTGCAGAGTTACAGTACTTAGAATTTTCTCTTTTAAGAGTTAAATCAACACTGATGGAATACATTTTGTTAAGTAACTCCAACATGAGTACAATTTAAATCAGACAGTGTTTAAATCACACCTTGAGGGTTAAAATCAACTCTGAGACATTTACTCCAGCACATCCAACGCTCCAGTTTTTGCTGTGTAAGTAGCTCGGTGAAAAAAACATTGAAATTTTGGGTCCATGGCCAGGAAACTCTCCAGAGCTTAATCCAATTGAGAACTTGTGGTCAATCCTCAAGGGGCAGGTGGACAAACAGAAACCCACTAATTGTGACAAACTCCAAGCACTGACTATGAAAGAATGGGCCGCCATCAGTCAGGATTTGGCTCAGTGGTTGACTGAAGTCATGTCAGGGCAAATTGCAGAGGCCTGGAAAAAGAAGGGCCAACACTGCAAGAGAGACTCTTTGCAAGGAAGAAAAGCAATTGAACCATATGAAGTGCTTGTAATTATACTTCAATACATCACAGAAACAACTGACAAAGATCTAAAAACACTGAAGCAGCAAACTTTTGACATTAATGAGCAGTGTTGGATAACATTATTTTAAAAGTACACTACATCATAAATGGTATTAAAATGTACATTTTTAATGTTAGAAGTGTAACATGTTCAGGTACTTTAGTGTCATCCAAAAATAAACACAGCTGCACATTTAGGTTGCCCATCTTTTACTGCACTGGATAGTGAATCAATATTATTACCCAAAGCGCTTTGGGGTCCTTAGGGACTAGTAAAGCACTACACAAATACAGGCCATTTACCATTTACAACTTTAAGCCCAGACATTTTGTGTCATTGTGCTGGTCAAAGGTTTTTGATCTTACTGCCAGTCCAATTTGTTTTGGTGGAACCAGTTCTAGATGCAGCACTGACACAGGCCCTGTGCTGTGGAAAAGGAGTAATACTACTTTGATTGCATAACTTTCATTTTTTTCTCTATAAACGAACCTCACGTCAGAATATCCTTCTTGTGCTTTATTCAGCTTTGAGGCCATAAGAGCTTATAAATGTCATCCCCATTCATCTTTTGCACTCCATTCCCAGCCAAAACCTCACATATTGCATCACATTTTTTGGATCTCATCTCTCCAAACATGTGCTGCCAATACTCATCAGACTGTCTTTTGACAATTTCCTGCAAAATTTTGATGTGGAAACCTGACGCACTGAGATGCCCTTTTTTTTAACAAGTCCCAGCTGAATAATAATGCTACTGAATTGTTTTGACAAAATACTTCTTTGAAAACAGGACAGCCATTCTGTGTCTTTTGTATCTGTTTTCAAAAACCTTGATCTTGACAGATTGACTGCAGGGAAAGTTGTATTGTGTTCTCAGCTCCACAAACCTAGCCTCCCCTGTGGCTCATTAAAGCACACAAACACCAGCATTTCCTCTTTGCTGTTCCTGCTCCCACCTAGACTGCTGCTGCCCACTTACAGATGGGATACATGGAGGAATGCACAGGAACACCTCTACTCTGTTCTCACTGCTTCTGCAGTAAATAAGATTGCCCCCCAAGGAGGCCATCTTGGAGCTCTGACAGAAATATTCTGAACTTCCTGTGAACCCAGAAACAAGAACAAAGTCCCTGGATGCTAAAAAGGTACATCTCCCTTTCTCAGTCTCTTTCTCTTAGTCTTACCACACACACACACACACACACACACACACACAACCCCGTTCAGCTATCTTAGTGAGGACCTTCATTGACATAATGGTTTCCCTAGCCCAGTGGTTCCCAAACTTTTTTTGCTAGGCCCCCCTTTGTTTTACAAGAAAAATGTTCACGCCCCCTGCGCGCGTGCACGCACACGCACACGCACAAACACATCCTCCAACCACACACACCCATAATTTGCTCCATTGCGGTTTATTTCACACCTCAAACATTTAGTAAACAATTAAGCAAATTCAAGTAAACTGCAATAAATGACAGGTAGTAAGAAAATAAACTACTAACTCTTTTACGCTACGTCCACACCTACACGGGTATTTTTGAAAACGCAGCTGTTTCGTCCACGTAAACGGCGTTTCGAATCACCGAAAACAGAGATTTTTTTAAAACTCCTTTTTTGCGTTTACGTGTGGACGAGGAATACAGAGTTCGTCACACAACGTCAAAGGTATGTGCCTTTATCACGTCACGCTGTGGCCACGTTATTGTTTACATGAGATGAACTGCAGAATGGCAGATAGAGACAAAATACTGTTAATCTGACTATCTGCAGGTTTTACACGCAGTTACTGTCCCTCCATTTACAAAGGCAGAGGCGTCACGGTGTGATTATTTTACATGTAGTTGTTTTTTTCCTGTGTAATAATATTCAACTTTGCTATCAATACATTTTTCAAAAAATGCCTCTCTGTGCAAAATGGGTTTAAAACCATAAACAGCTGTGGGATCCTGTTTGTCTGTGATTTGAACCAGGGGAACAAATCGTGGCAGGATCAGCCTGGTGTTATTTGTATCCAGCTGTAACTTTACTGTATAAAGAGCTCACATCTCCAACATGTCAGGAGTAGTTAGTCATTACAACAAGTGTTTGTGAACTAAAAATCAAGAATGTGGGATCCTGTTTGTCCGTGATTTAAACAGCCCAGCGCTGCTCCCGACGAAGGGAAAACCAATCCTGCAGGGAGACCTACCTCGGCACTTGTGCAGGTGAAGCCAAAGGGAAGATTTGCTTCACCATATTTTCTAGTCTTTGGCTTAGAATGAAGTTGGTTTGGAAACATATTCAGCGATGCTTCATCTCCTGATTTGCGTTTCTGTGGCCGCCCCGTGTTAGCAGTGTCCAAGCGTTGTTATATACCCCCCCCCCCTTTCATACTGCGCCTCCCCTGCAATGGCTCTGCGCCCCCCTAGGGGGCGGGCCCCACACTTTGGGAAGGTCTGCCCTAGCCCCTTACCCTAACCTAAACCCTGACACTAAAACCACATTTTGAGCCTCAAAAAGGCCTTCAAACTTGTGAGGACCAGTGTGTGTGTCCTCACAATGACTGTTGGTTCTCACAAGTATAGTAGAATGCAGATTTCGGTCCTCACAAAGATAGCTAGACAGGAACACACACACACACACACACACACACTTTGTACTTTCCGTGTTCTACATGCAGTTGTGCAAACACAGACTGATCTGCTGGCTGCCTACACACCTTTTGTTCTGCAGACAGCAGCACAGTTTGTTTTTATTCTGCTTGCTGGAGCAACATAAGAATGAATGGAAGAAAGTGGAAATCTGCAAATCAAAAAGATTACAGACTCAGAGAATTAAAAAAAAAGAAAGATCACCTCTTGTTTCTTTTCATTAAGACAAAGAGCAGCCAGTATCTTATTTTTGCAGGAGTGTCCTGCAGTCAGGGTCAGGTGATGTTGGTTTTGGGATAGTATAATGCTGAACTTGACTTGTGTGTTGATTCCAAATATAAAAAACGATCCACGATGTGAAAAAACAGATTTTTTTTTAAAGCCTCACACTGATTCCAAGTGTGAAGTTAAACTGATTTCCATTGCTCATTTGAAAATAAATATGCCCTTCCTATGTAGCCCAACTTGACCATATAGTTTTAGGTCCCATGCTAATATTTATACATATGTGCAACAACCTATGTAAGAAAACTCAGAGGGCAGGAGTGCAGCTGCACAGAGTTACTGCTGAGAATCTCCATTGTTCGCATTTCAGGACAGCAGGCTTCACTGGGAACCCTGTGTTTGGCTCTAGATGTGCCTGTTACTGCTCTGGAGGGATGTGCATTTGTGTGGGTGTGTGTATGTGGTGGAGTTGGTGGATAAGAAGGTCTTGAACTAATTCACGTTTTCCCATAAATGCAGTGCATCTAGAATCCATATCCATGGAGCAGGTTGTTTCACGAGGATTCCTACGGATCCTGTGCTCACCAAAGTTTTGTATGTATATATTACATATAAATATTACAGTTCAATGGGAAACATGCAGAGCCCTTCACTCTTTTCAAAAACCCCAACTCCATAGAGACTGTATCAGCTCCCAATGTCAGGGACCCTGGGTCGGAGCGACCCAGGGTCCCTGAGCAGTTTTGAATTATATTATTATATGTTATAGGTGATACTGTGCTGCTGTTCTGTGTCCACATTTCTGTATAAGCAGGTATGTGTGGGGGTGTATATATGTTTGGCTGTAAGATGGATGTCAAGCACCTGCAGGCCTGGTGGGTGTGGTCCTGCTAGGGGACTGACCACACCTGAAGCTCCTGCCACACACCTGCTGCTGATCAGGGCTCGTCGGGGGAGCTACATAGGAGAGTCTTAGAGCTCCCACTGGCGTGGGATCATTTTGTGAGACTTCCCGTCAGTTCTCCAGCTGGTCTGTTTGTGTGAGCCTACCTGTGTAGTTGAGGGTACTAACGGCTGCCTCTGTTTTTCCCAGGAGGATTGCTGGAGCTAGAGGGCAGCAGACACAGAGTGCACGAGGGAGCGGACACACGAGCACAAACACTGGGAGAAGACACGGAGTGGAAGTCGGGAGCACGCGGGGATGTATTATTGTGTGTACAGTTTTCACTGTAAATAAAGAGCACTGTTTGCATCGCAGAGTACCGCGACTGGGTCCTCCTTTCCCCACATCCCCACGGTCTACCAACACAGACCGTGACACCCAAACAGACAAAAAACAAACTAAAATCCAGCAACAAACAACTTAAACATAAAAAATAACAAAGAAAGAACAATACAGTATCCACATCTGAACCAAAGAGTAAAACAGTGAAATGTGGATCGTTAAACATTAGTTCTCTCTCTTCCTCTCTCTCTCTTCTTTTCTGCTCAAAATGAAACAGTTCAGGAGGGCGTCCGCGTGACCAGCGACTGAGGTTACCGAGCAGGACCGGTGGCCGACCACGTGGAAGGCAGTGGTGGTGACTGGGCAGGTCCGGAGGCCGACCACGTGGAAGGCAGTGGTGGTGACTGGGCAGGTCCGGAGGTCGACCCCGCTAGCAACGAAGTCCTGTCAGTGGCCTGGAAGGTGGCCACTGACACCAAATCTGACGTGGACGAGGAGAGGAGATGGTCTGGAGAAGACTGAACTGACTGGGCTACTGTGGGTGAGGCTAATGGCTGAGCTGATGGTTGGGCTAGAGATGGTGACAGTGCTGCAGCCTGAGATAATAAACCGGGTGCTTTAGCTGGGAATAGGTCTGCTAATTTAACCAGGGATTGCGCTAGTGCCTGAAAAGCTGGGTTGGGAGAAGGATGAGGTGGATAAAGTGATAGACTTGTAGGTGGACAGGCTAGCTCTTCCGAACCTCCAGTGTGTGAGGAGAATGGCTGGAGAGCATCAGCTGAGCCTCTAAGGAGGTCAGGTAGGATCATATATATATATATATATACATATACATACATACATACATACATACATACACACACACACACACACACACACACACACACACACACACACACACAGGGAGTGCAGAATTATTAGGCAAGTTGTATTTTTGAGGAATAATTTTATTATTGAACAACAACCATGTTCTCAATGAACCCAAAAAACTCATTAATAGCAAAGCTGAATGTTTTTGGAAGTAGTTTTTAGTGTGTTTTTAGTTTTAGCTATTTTAGGGGGATATCTGTGTGTGCAGGTGACTATTACTGTGCATAATTATTAGGTAACTTAACAAAAAACAAATATATACCCATTTCAATTATTTATTTTTACCAGTGAAACCAATATAACATCTCCACATTCACAAATATACATTTCTGACATTCAAAGACAAAACAAAAACAAATCAGCGACCAATATAGCCACCTTTCTTTGCAAGGACACTCAAAAGCCTGCCATCCATGGATTCTGTCAGTGTTTTGATCTGTTCACCATCAACATTGTGTGCAGCAGCAACCACAGCCTCCCAGACACTGTTCAGAGAGGTGTACTGTTTTCCCTCCTTCTAAATCTCACATTTGATGATGGACCACAGGTTCTCAATGGGGTTCAGATCAGGTGAACAAGGTGGCCATGTCATTAGTTTTTCTTCTTTTATACCCTTTCTTGCCAGCCACGCTGTGGAGTACTTGGACGCGTGTGATGGAGCATTGTCCTGCATGAAAATCATGTTTTTCTTGAAGGATGCAGACTTCTTCCTGTACCACTGCTTGAAGAAGGTGTCTTCCAGAAACTGGCAGTAGGACTGGGAGTTGAGCTTGACTCCATCCTCAACCCGAAAAGGCCCCACAAGCTCATCTTTGATGATACCAGCCCAAACCAGTACTCCACCTCCACCTTGCTGGCGTCTGAGTCGGACTGGAGCTCTCTGCCCTTTACCAATCCAGCCACGGGCCCATCCATCTGGCCCATCAAGACTCACTCTCATTTCATCAGTCCATAAAACCTTAGAAAAATCAGTCTTGAGATATTTCTTGGCCCAGTCTTGACGTTTCAGCTTGTGTGTCTTGTTCAGTGGTGGTCGTCTTTCAGCCTTTCGTACCTTGGCCATGTCTCTGAGTATTGCACACCTTGTGCTTTTGGGCACTCCAGTGATGTTGCAGCTCTGAAATATGGCCAAACTGGTGGCAAGTGGCATCTTGGCAGCTGCACGCTTGACTTTTCTCAGTTCATGGGCAGTTATTTTGCGCCTTGGTTTTTCCACACGCTTCTTGCGACCCTGTTGACTATTTTGAATGAAACGCTTGATTGTTCGATGATCACGCTTCAGAAGCTTTGCAATTTTGAGACTGCTGCATCCCTCTGCAAGATATCTCACTATTTTTGACTTTTCTGAGCCTGTCAAGTCCTTCTTTTGACCCATTTTGCCAAAGGAAAGGACGTTGCCTAATAATTATGCACAACTGATATAGGGTGTTGATGTCATTAGACCACACCCCTTCTCATTACAGCGATGCACATCACCTAATATGCTTAATTGGTAGTAGGCTTTCGAGCCTATACAGCTTGGAGTAAGACAACATGCATGCATATATATATATATATATATATATATATATATATATATACACACACACACACACACACACACACACACACACACACACACAGGGGATAAATAGAATAAATAGGAATAAAATAAAAATAAAAATACAAGTGAATTGCACATTTCAAGTATGGAGTCTATTGCACCGTTGACTATTAACAAAAAGTATTGCACAAAAGGTATTGCACAGTGAGGTGAAGAGGCACTACAGCTTAGTTGTTCCCCCCCTCCTTTGTCCTCCTGTCTCCCCTCCCTCTCCCCTCCAGAGAGGAGTTAAACAGTCTGATGGCGTGTGGGACAAAGGAGTTTTTAAGTCTGTTGGTTCTTGTCTTTGGGAGAAGCAACCTGTCACTGAACAGACTCTTCTGGTTGTTTATGGCCGTGTGCAGAGGATGCCCAGCATTGTCCATAATGTCCAGCAGTTTCTTTAGTGTCCTTTTCTCTGCCACTGTCACCAGAGTGTCCAGCTTCATGCCGACCACAGAGCTAGCCCAAACGCAGGACTCACGGTGCAGGATACTGATGTTTATTGGAATGGATGACAGACAGAGAGCAGTAGATAGATGGCTGGCTGATTGACTGAACTGAACACACAGGAAAGACAACATAACATCTACAATGACACGATGCTGAACAGAGAGAAAATGAGGGTTTAAGTACACTGGCTAATGATGATGATTAGGGACCGGTGAGCAGCTGAACATGATGAAACAGGAAGTAGAACTAATAACACTGAGAGAGAGGGCTGGCACGGTGAAGCGGGAAACATGAATGTGGAACATAAACTGAACATGAACTGAAAACACTGGGTCAACAACCCAGGAACCCTGACAAGAGTACACAGAGAGTATTTGGTCAATAACAAAAGTTCACCTCAGTACTTTGTTATATAGCCTTTGTTGGCAATGACAGAGGTCAGACGTAAAGCAGAAATATCAGTAAAATACACAGGAAGTAATATAACTGAAATATTAATAAAAATAACTTAATATAACTGATGAATAGCACACTTTTGTGGCATTTGTCAACACCATTAGAAAAAGGGTCAACACCGTCAGACAAAAATCCTGATGGTGTTGATATCTGATGGCGTTGACAAAATACCCGACTTTCTCTCATAACACGTTTATCTGACAGAAGCCATCTTGTTTTTTATCAGTTGCTAATGGCCTCTACAATCTACCTAAATGAGGCTGTTTTTACAAAAAAAAAAATTAAATCTTGCATTTCATCGACTTTGGTGTTGACGCACTATGGTTGTGACACAGAGTTTTATCAGAAAGGTGTGCAATAAATGAAATAAAAATAAAAAGATTATCACAGCAGTGACCTCATGGCATGTGTATCAAACAGGAAGTGGTAAAGGGATCCTCAGAGTGTAAGCTGCCCACAATAATTCCTGATTTTTTTGTACTTTTAAAAAAATCTGACGGTGTTGACAAAAACACTGGACACGATTTTAATCACTTAAAAAAATATTTAAAAATAAATTTCAATTGCATATTTTGATATTATATAAGGTATTGACTTAAATACTTAGTGACGAGAGCCATGATGTTTAATTTTACATTACTTTTAATTTTTTTCCTGTATTTTAATATTATCACACCTGCTTCTGGGCAATGGATGTTTAAGGTACTGGTAATGTATTGTACCATTTAAAATAAATAAATGGTACAATACATTACCATTTATTTTGCAAAATTTTTTTTTGCATTTTTTATATGTATAAAAAATGCAAAATCATAGTTTTGTTGTATAAACATTGCCTTGGTTTGTCTTTTAGGCAGTTGGGTTAACACTTGTATGCATATTTTTAACCACAAATTTGGGTTTTATCTGCCGGACATATTTTGTCCCTTATCTCAAGAATCACTGTCTTGTGATCATTTTGACCCCACGGGGTGAGATCTTGCGAGGAGCCCCAGATCAAGGGAGATGTCTTCCATTTTCTAATGATTAATCTCTAAGCTGATTTCTTCACACCAAGCTGCTTACCTATTGCAGATGCAGTCTTCCCAGCATGGTGCAGGTCTGCAATTTTGTTTCTGGTGTCCTTTGACAGCTCTTTGGTCTTCTTGGCCACAGTGGAGTTTGGAGTGTGACTGTTTATGGTTGTGGACAGGTCTCTTTTATACTGATAATGAATTCAAACAGGTGCCATTAATACAGGTAACGAGTGGAGGACAGAGGAGCCTCTTACAGAAGAAGTTACTGGTCTGTGAGAGCCAGAAATCTTGCTTGTTTGTAGGTAGGTGACCAAATACTTATTTTCCACCATGATTTGCAAATAAATTCTTTATAAATCAGACAATGTGATTTTCTGATTTTTTTTCTCACTGTGACCACCACCAGTAGGCACCGGGTGAAGTGTCTTGCCCAAGGACACAACGACCGAGACTGTCGGAGCCGGGGCTCAAACCGGCAACCTTCCGATTACAAGGCGAACTCCCAACTCTTGAGCCATGATCGCCCAGTTGTCTGTCGCCACTGTTGTCAGTAGCTGTGGAAGGGGATACCACGAGAAATTCATCAGTGATTAGCAGATGAAGTCACAGATTATAAAAGCATGAATCCCCAAAAGTTTCAGTTTTCAGTGGGAGAAATGTTTCGCCACTTCGTTTCGTGACTTTCCCTTTTCGCGTAAATGGCCTCATTGACTCCCCGCTCAAACCAGCGTTCCTCCCTGTCCAGGATGTGTACATCCTCATCCGATTACAAGACGAACTGCCAACTCTTGAGCCACAATCGCCTCCAAATGATGAAAATTACAGGCCTCTCTCATCTTTTTAAGTGGTAGAACTTTCACAATTGGTGGCTGACTAAATACTCCCCCCCCCCCACTGTACAAGTGCAATTTCAACAATATATCTTTTCTAGATTATAATATATGCTACTGTAGTGAATCAAAGAAACCCTAACCCAAAGTTGAATTTACATGAAATCCCAACAATAAAAAAGCACCTCAACTTCTGCCATGACTCTGGTTTCTCTATGCCAGGACTGCCAACAGAAATGAAATAGCCTATAAGAAAATGCACACTGCCTATTTTGGCAAACTTCAAAAGAACAGTGATCATTATGCTGTTTGTGATAGTTGACCTTTTTCTCTATTTGCAGTTATGACATAATTAAAAACATTGTTTCAGTTTTAAAAATACTAGTTACAAGATTTCACTGCATTTCAATAACATTGGAGTCAAATTTGAAAAACACAAAATACACAAACATCCAAACCGATTAGAGAAAAATAATCAAACTCCAGTATTCAGTCAGAGAAGGCTCTTGTTGTCCTTCCAGGCTGAAATTGCTATTGGGTTCACATATATTTATGCAGTGCATAACATATGAATATACATGATGTGCTTCAAAACTGCTTGCTGATACTTGCTCAAAGTGTTTTTTATGACACACATACTCTAGCATAAACAGTTTGACATCTACTGTGAGGACAAAAGACAAAAGATAACAGGAATAAGAAAGAAGAACAGCATGACTAAGACACTGAATGGCATTCGTATTATGGTTGAATTTGTGCTAATGGCTGATAACAGGGGTGGACTGTTAAATAAACATTCTGCCAGGATCGAGGGTGGGAGGAGAAACATTGACTCTGGATAATGGAATGGAAATCTTGTGCAAGAGCTCTGGCTTTGGTGGAGCAGAATGAAATGAAGCAGAATCAAAGCTGTACCTAAATTTCCCACTAGACTGATATGTTGGGAGAGGCATGGTGAAACATTCGGATGACGAAAGGCCAAGAGCGGCATTGTTTGACGTAAAAAAAATACAAGATGGAAAAAAAAAACAGATTTGGTATAAAGCTCCTGGCGATGTAATAGAGTTAATGAAATATGGTTTACAACAAAGGTAAATATGTTTAAATTTAAATTAGTTTCAAAAGCAAATAACAGTGTCTGACGTACTTTGCTTCTCGTTAAAGAATGGTGGGTGTGGACCACACCACTGGGAGGTGGTTGAGGGGAAGTCCATTTGTAAGTAATCAGACATCTTTTAGACTATGCAACATTATTTAAGATTACACCATTATGTACAGTTTTTACAGTGGTTCAGTGTAGTGATGTGTCGGTCGCGAACGAAACGGCTCTTAGAGCCGACTCTTTGACGTGAACGACGTGAGCCTTGTGCTGGGCAGAGGGGGGAGGGGCGGTAGTTACACTCAGTAGCACAGGAACAGAGCAGGAGGGAGAGAGAGAGAGAGAGCCAGGGACAACAACGTCACATTAGAAAGGTATAGTAATCATCCACAACTATTTTCAGTTGCAGATGATAAAGGGTTCAGAAAGTTTATTCATGCAGGCCCATATGACAGAAAATATGCATCTTCTTTTTGTTTTCATATTTTATTGTGTTGTGGTTTGCAGTGTTTTGTGTTGTTTCACTTTAAATTTGTTTAAAAGGAAAAAGCTGAAAATTTAAATAGTTAAAAGTTGAAATGTAAATATATGGTTTTTGTGTTTTTGCTTCGACTGATGCAACTTTATTCTCTCCTCTTTAAACCACCAACAATATGGCACCGTGAAAACTATAAAGATGCACAAACACATACCATTAAACATTTAAGTAGAAAGTGCAGAAATGTTCACATTTTACTATGTAGGAAATTATTTTGATGAACTCAAATCGTGACATTGACATAAATCAATAGCTTTTAAACAATTTATGTTACAGCCTTTAATAAAATGAATGAACGACAACCTTTCTGTCTCTTAAATACATAAACAATCATTTGCAATCATTAAACCAACCTCTTTCTGCTTCCAAGGGTGCTAATCATGCTGAACCAGCTAGCAACCTCCTCCATGCGCATCTCTTAGCCAGTCTTTCCACACCACAAACAAATGAGATGCATATACACAAAAAACGAATTCAACCACATTGTGTAAACTTTCCGAAGTTATAGCATGTGACAGATAAATAAAATACATAGTTTTGCATGAGTATTTTCAAAAAATAAATGTTTTACTCACTCTGAAGCAACGTGTTTGTGTCGTTTCACTGAGAACAGAACAGGAAGTCTGACACAATAAAAGAGGAAGTGCTAAGGTACTCTTCAAAATAAAAGCGCAAAGTAAAGTGCTCCAGGATGTACCAACGACCGGAGTTGGTGGCTGTGTCCCAATTCAGGGTCTGCACGCTTGAAGTACGCGCACTACGCGTACTACGTATGGTGCGTACTATAAGTACGAGAAGTGCGGAAGTGAGAGGCTTGTGAAATGGGACGGTCAAGCCTTCGTCGCGCTGTTCAGGTTGCCTAGCAACCATGATACTAACCGCGAGAAACGCGAGATTGTGTGACATAAATGAAGGAGAAAAATGTTTTGTTGGTCATTCATTTTTGTCATGACATCACTTTGAGTAGTTGAGTATCTGAGGCTGAGACCACAGGACTGTAAAACATGATTGTTGGGCTTCATTTCTGTGCTGAACAGTCATTTCAGAGTAGTTAGTAAATAACAATTAGCTCTTGTTGTTCATGAGACTAAAGTCATCTCACTAATGTAAATATAATATGGCCAATATTATAGTATTGTCAGATTATTATGATACATATATATATATATATATATATATATATATATATATATATATATATATATATATATGTATATATATATATGAGGCTGAAAGTACAAACATCACTAATGTCACATAACTTTGCCAACATGTGGCCAACAGGAATGTTTTATTGTTCTTCGTTATTAAACATTTGCACATAAATAAGTGACATCATATTCAGTACTTACTTTTGACAGTTCACTCTTCGGCCGCTCCCTTCTGCCGTATTTTGCGGCAAAATTATCCACACCCACCGCCGCGCTATGAATTGTGGGATATATGGGACCACAAAGCGTGCACCGGACCACGCTTGATATTTGGGGAAATCGACGGCGCATTTGGAGTATGCGTTTGAAGTACACTTCGAATTGGGACAGCCGTCGTCGCGTGGCGGTGACGTAATCGCACTTAAAATGCGTACTTCAAGCGTGCAAACTCTGAATTGGGACACAGCCACCGGGTGGTAGTAACAGGTAAATGAACATTTTTTTTAAATTATTTGAATATAAATGAGTGCTTGTGCATAAATACACAAACAATACACATCACATATGCTATCAATTGTGTAATTTAAGTGATCTAGGTAGCTCTGTTTTGGAAGTTCAGTTAACGCTGGAAATGTGTTTTGGAGTTTGTACGTGCTTTGTCTCCAGGGGCCACCGTATATATATTTATATATACACATATATAAATAAAACCACGTTTTTTTTTACATTAGTAATTGCTTTTCTGCATAATTTTATATAATTGTTAATAATAAATTAATTAAAGCAACAAAACAACCTGAAGAGCCGGTTGGGAGCCAAAAGAGCCGGTTCTCTAAAAAGAGCCGGAAATCCCATCACTAGTTCAGTGCAGTACCTAAAAACAGGTCTCTTTGCTTTACCCTGAGGCAGCAGCCTTGTTCCCTAGACTCATTTAGAAAGTGCTTTAATATGCACTTTACTTTCCTCTTTTGCATTTTAATTTCTATTCAAATTAAATTCAGTGCTCTTTATATACAGAAGATGTTTGAAAAGTGTCTTTTTCTTTGCCCACAATCACGGAAGTGAACTTTAGCCTTTCCTCCTGTGCTGGAAGGCTTTAGCCTAGCAACGTGATGCCCACTTGCTGAACATCAAGTCAAATATTTTTTCTCATACTGGTCGAAAAACTGTCTAAATTCTTTCATCTGTAATAAAATGATCGGCATTGCTGCTTTACCAGGTGTAACAATTAGTTTAACGTCCAGGAATCCATGAAAACAGAATTTATTACATTTAATGGAGTTAGAAGTTAGCAGGAAGTTAGCTCGCTAGCTTCCACCCAAACATGATATAGCATGTTCTGACTGAGGGATTTCTGAAGCATTCAAACGTACAGCTCTGCTGTCACTTCCAACATAAATGAAGAGAGAAAACTAAACAGCAGTGACGTTTGCAGGGTTACTGAAGTCGGACTAGCTGGTATATAATGATGCTACATGATCGCTAGCAACACAGCTATGTTAGGATAACTTAAACACAGTGAAGCTGGAGGATGAACGCTAACTTTTTTCCACTTGATAAAAGTTAACGTGAGGGTTCCTGATGGTTAGAGACAAATGCAATCGCATAGCAGGATGCTGTAAACGGACCAAACTTCAGAACAACTGAGATAATCCATCCACAATACGAGGTTAGTCATTAATATACTGCTGCTGGGCTGGGCTGCAGTTACATCGTAAGGGTTTAAAAACTGAGTTTTAAAATGAACAGTGGTAATAAAAACCAAGAGAGGCCGACAGTGATCACTGACTGTTTTTAGGGACTCGTTCAATTAAATAGAACAAGATACAAAACATTAAAACATGTTAAAAACACAACAGCCTTAATAAACTCAGAGTAGTTTGAACTAGGGGTGTGTTTTGATTAGCAATTAAAATCGATTCTAGCTTGGATAACGTGATATCGATTCATTAAAATCCTGAATGGATTTTTTTAATATAAATTTACTTTGCCCAAAGCAGGTACAAGGATTCTGCACAAAGACGTAAACACAAAGCGCCGACCCACCGATGGATCAGAATCAGTGAGATGTCGCCTTTCTCACCTGACGGCACGGACACGGTCGGGGCTGGAAGCCGACAGCTCGCTGATTCTGATCCATCGGCGGGTCCGCTCTTTGTGTTTACGACCTTTTTGCACTCGATTCTTAAGCTGCAGGTTTTATCTCTCTCCAAACAATATTGCCTGAAACAGCAGCAAAAGAAGATCCAAACTTTGCTTCATATAAACATCGTCATGAATTCCCTCTTACTGTTTTGCTTCCACCAGGATAAAATCACACTTCATGCACAGCTCTCTCTCTCTCTCTCTCTGTACTTCAAGAACAGTTTCCCGTCTAAAAATCTATTTTCTGCATTATTTGCTTGCTTGTTACGCACAAGTCTACCGTTGTTTACAGCGCTGTCAGACGCTGTTTTTTCCCCCCTTTTACTTACTTCCGAAAAGAAAGCCTCATTCAATTGGCTACTGAACAAATTTAAACTTTTTTAAATTATGCAAAATTGCAAAACGCTTAGTTGTGTCTCTAATAAAACCTCTGTAACTTTGCTCTGCTTCACTTCAGCAGCATCAGGTAATGTTCATATGTTGATTAATTGTTTTCTTTCGTTTTTGATCTACTGCAGAATATTTTTATAAAATCCCAGGCCAGGAAAGTCGCCTTCATGTTTTTCTATGTTTTATCCTCAGTTACTTTGACACAAAGGCATCTGCTGTGATGCTCACACCTTTGATAAAGTCTTGCAAGTGTCAGTTTTCTTTTTATAGATATAAAAATATGGAAATGTACTGATGCATGATCTGAATGATAATATTTCTGACTCTCTGAGGCAAAATTTCCCCGATTCAAATTGAATTGAATCGAATTGAATCGAATCGATTGGGGACCTTGTGAATAGGAATCGAATCGATTCTAGAAGTCAGTGACGATACCCAGCCCTAGTTTGGACCCGGAAGCAGGGTTCATACATCATCACTTAAAGACTGGATAGCAGCATAACTAAGGGAGGATTCAAGGTCACCTGATCCAGCCTTAACTATATGCTTTAGTAAAAGGGAAAGTTTGAAGCCTAATCTTAAAAGTAGAGATTGTTTGGGGTTACACAAAGAAAACCCAAACAATGTGCTGAAAAACACTGAAACTCTTGTACAGCAAGTTGAAAACTGTCAAGGCTAGAGAAGCGGACTCAGGCGCAGACCACTAGTTCCTTCAAGCAAGAGTGGATTTATTTACAGTGATTCCCACAGGTGCAATATATATACAAAGGTGTTCGGGAAAAGGGTCGGGGTTCCGGGGTCCAGGAGTGACAGGGGAAGGAGTCCAGGGTGGGGGCTTTCCATACACAGACAACAGCTCCTCTCTTCACCACCACTCTTCTTGCACACGCTCAGTCACAGTTGCTCAGGGAACGGGTCCAGGGGAGATCTACACACATATAGAGAGACAGTCAGTTTCCAGGTTCAGAAGTACTCACGAGTTCAAATTACAGGTTTGCAGGGCAACTGACGCTGATGGCTCAACGATGCAGCGAAGAGTAGAGCAGGTCCACCATCTTAAGTAGGGCTCTAATTCTCGTGATCAGCGGCAGGTGTGCTGATCATCCCCAGGTACGTGGGCCAGGGGCGGGAGCCCATACTGAGCTCCGCCCCGGCAGGAGAAAGAGAGAGAGAGGAGAATAAACAAAACAAAACATAGCGCCATACTGATGTCAGCTGGCGAGGTGCGGGGACCAGAGATGGGCAGTAACGCGTTACTTGTAACACATTACTATAATCCGATTACTTTTTTCAAGTAACGAGTAAAGTAAGGGATTACTATTGCAAAAACGGTAATTAGATTACCGTTACTTTCCCGTAGGAACGCTGCGTTACTGCGTTACTAAAACTGTGATTTTTTTGCGAGAATGTCTCATGACAGTGACGTAAGCGAGCGCGGCGTTCGTGACAACAATGGATCATATATCGAGTGCAGGAGAGAGTATGAGCGTGCAGCGCTTAAAGCCTGGAAGTACTGACCTTACTTTGAGTTTGATTCCATAAAAAGTGACAAAAACATTAGTGTCCGCTGTGCGTGGGAAGAAAACTTCTTTTTACAGTGGAAAAAAAACCCCTAAACTTCCGAGCAAGCACCGAGTAGCTACCACATAATGGGAAACTCACAGAGAAACTCGCGGATTCTTCCACTGACCGCTGCGGCTCACCTGCACCAGGGCAAACCTCCGCCTACCCTGCTCCTGCTTTACAGGTGAAAATAGAGCAACAGGACCGCTGAGTCTTTGACTTTATTTATTTTCTGCTGTGTTTTACTTGCATCTATTTGAAAGAGTGAGTGTAAACACACATAAAAAAATATTTTATTTTATGTGCTGGAATGTGCAGAAAATAGGTTTAAATGTTAAACTAATTTCTTCCAGTCAGAGAATGGTGCATATAATTTAATGTTTGCTTGATGCATAAAGTTAAAAGATTAAAACTAATAAAACAAGTTTTAAAAAGAGACTTTTCCATTTGATTACATTTTGTATGATGTCAAAGGAGCTTGCAAAGAAAAGCGTCTGGACTTCTTTAAGTTACTTGAAGACGTTTCACCTCTCATCCGAGAAGCTTCTTCAGTTCTAAGGTCAAATGGTGGAGAGTCCCAGATATAAACCTAGTGGGAGTATCCCCCCACAGAGGGACAAAAGGACCCCCTGATGATCCTCTAATCGCCTGAGCCAAGGTGTGAAACTGGGTGTGGGTCCCAATCAGCCAGAGTTTCGGGTGTGTACATTGTGAAACCTGGCCCCACCTTATCATGCGAATTCCTGAGGTCAGATGGCCCAGGATGTGAGTGGGCGTTAAGGCGTCTGGGAAGGGATCTCAAAACTGGATTATAGATGGCAGAGAGTTGGTGTCGTAAACCCCCGCCTCTGTTCAAAGATGGTTGCTCACAGTGGACATAGATGGCTTCTTTCACTCCTCTTTCAAACCATCTGTCCTCTCTGTCCAAAATGTGAACATTGGCATCCTCGAAAGAGTGTCCTTTATCCTTAAGATGCAGATGGACTGCTGAGTCTTGTCCTGTGGAGGTGGCTCTTCTGTGTTGTGCCATGCGCTTGTGAAGTGGCTGTTTGGTCTCTCCAATGTAGAGGTCTGGGCATTCCTCCATACCCATGCCATACCCTGCATCTACGGACTTCCTAAAATCCACAAGGAAGCTGTCCCACTCAGACCCATAGTCAGTAGCATAAACTCAGCCACTTATAACATTGCTAAACACCTTGCTACCATCCTTGCTCCTCTTGTGGGGAACACCCCACACCACATCAAGAACTCCACCGACTTCACTGACAAGGTCCAGAAACTTACCCTGGATCCAGATGAAACCATGGTGTCCTTTGATGTAGTCTCTCTCTTCACTTGCATACCCACCACGGAGGCCGTGGAGACTGTCAGAAAACGACTACAAGAAGACAGCTCCTTGGAGGACAGGACCAACTTCACACCCGATCAGATTTGCACACTGTTAGACCTCTGCCTCACCACTACATATTTCAAATACAACGAAGGCTTTTACAGACAAAGACATGGCTGTGCCATGGGCTCCCCCGTGTCACCTATTGTAGCCAACCTTTACATGGAGGAAGTGGAAAGGAAGGCTCTTGGCTCTTTCAAAGGAAGAGTACCCAGCCACTGGTACAGAACCTAGTGGGAGTATCCCCCCACAGAGGGACAAAAGGACCCCCTGATGATCCTCTAATCGCCTGAGCCAAGGTGTGAAACTGGGTGTGGGTCCCAATCAGCCAGAGTTTCGGGTGTGTACATTGTGAAACCTGGCCCCACCTTATCATGCGAATTCCTGAGGTCAGATGGCCCAGGATGTGAGTGGGCGTTAAGGCGTCTGGGAAGGGATCTCAAAACTGGATTATAGATGGCAGAGAGTTGGTGTCGTAAACCCCCGCCTCTGTTCAAAGATGGTTGCTCACAGTGGACATAGATGGCTTCTTTCACTCCTCTTTCAAACCATCTGTCCTCTCTGTCCAAAATGTGAACATTGGCATCCTCGAAAGAGTGTCCTTTATCCTTAAGATGCAGATGGACTGCTGAGTCTTGTCCTGTTGAGGTGGCTCTTCTGTGTTGTGCCATGCGCTTGTGAAGTGGCTGTTTGGTCTCTCCAATGTAGAGGTCTGGGCATTCCTCCATACCCATGCCATACCCTGCATCTACGGACTTCCTAAAATCCACAAGGAAGCTGTCCCACTCAGACCCATAGTCAGTAGCATAAACTCAGCCACTTATAACATTGCTAAACACCTTGCTACCATCCTTGCTCCTCTTGTGGGGAACACCCCACACCACATCAAGAACTCCACCGACTTCACTGACAAGGTCCAGAAACTTACCCTGGATCCAGATGAAACCATGGTGTCCTTTGATGTAGTCTCTCTCTTCACTTGCATACCCACCACGGAGGCCGTGGAGACTGTCAGAAAACGACTACAAGAAGACAGCTCCTTGGAGGACAGGACCAACTTCACACCCGATCAGATTTGCACACTGTTAGACCTCTGCCTCACCACTACATATTTCAAATACAACGAAGGCTTTTACAGACAAAGACATGGCTGTGCCATGGGCTCCCCCGTGTCACCTATTGTAGCCAACCTTTACATGGAGGAAGTGGAAAGGAAGGCTCTTGGCTCTTTCAAAGGAAGAGTACCCAGCCACTGGTACAGATATGTGGACGACACCTGGGTCAAAATCAAGACACAAGAAGTGGAATCCTTCACTGCGCACATTAACGCTGTGGATAAAAACATCAAGTTCTAGGTCACTAGGTTTATATCTGGGACTCTCCACCATTTGACCTTAGAACTGAAGAAGCTTCTCGGATGAGAGGTGAAACGTCTTCAAGTAACTTAAAGAAGTCCAGACGCTTTTCTTTGCAAGCTCCTTTGACTACGATGACCTGGATGACTGAGAACCTTCACAGACATTTTGTATGATGGATTATGTAGAAAAAGTAGAATTGGGCTGAAAGATCTATCGCTTTATTACCTGTTCAGGCTGTAAATCGTGTTTTTAAAAAGTAACTAAGTAATTAATTACTTTTGAAAATAAGTAATAAGTAAAGTAATGGGATTACTTTTTTGGGGAAGTAATCAGTAATTAGTTACTGATTACTTTTTTCAAGTAACTTGACCAACACTGGCGTGGACCATGACAAAAACACACATTGGGTTATAAATGTCTGTAGACAGGGTTTTTCTCTGTATCTATTATTGTACGATCTACTGTACAATATAAAGTGCCTTAAGGCGACTGTTGTTGTGATTTGTAAATATATATAAATAAAATTGAACTGAATTGAATAGACTCTAAAATCACAGTTGCCAGCCCACGGCCTCTCAACAATTACACTTCTGCATAAGCTAAACCTTAACTTTAGCTTAACATGAATATGAATGTATGATCTGATAAGCAGTCTGGTTCCTGATTGTATTTCCTCCTATTGAAGTCTGCCAGTGGGTTACCGGAGACTCAGATCATGTGAGTTTCTAAGTAGCTGTGTGCTTATACTGGGATTGAGGAAGTGTTAAAGAAGCATGCTTAGTGAGATAATTAACAGCATAATATTATTCATTGGCATAAGGAAGGGATTAATATGTAGTCAAAATATTGACCAAAACTGGGAAGAGTCAGAAAGAAGAAATATGAAAGTGCAAATAGGATTTGGCATAAGAGCTATCAGTATGGCAGTTACAGATCGTCTTTGTTTTTATTTTTCAGAATGTTTACCTTATGACGCATAAAAACATTTACTTGTATCAAACTCAAACACCTTCAGCCATTCATCTTTTGTGATGCACCCAATCTTTTAAGGACAAGACTTCCAAGTAAAGTTGTTTTTTTAAAAAAACAAATATATACATGTACAAGCTGTCCAGCCAGAAAACTTCACTATTCAAACAACACGCACTGGTAAAACTGAAATGACCTTATTTAAATAATGGAAGCTCAGGTCACAGGTTCATCCTTATGCCTGTGTCATCATTTTGACTTGAAGTGCTGAAACACTGACACTTTCAAGGTTGTAAAACTGTAGATGTGAATGCTTTTAGTTCCTGAAAAATTACTTTTGAGACTTACTGTCTACATTTGAAAATAGCACAGTGTAAAAAAGGATTTGAACGAAACAAAATAGATCAGCATTTTCATTACAACACCGAAAAATCATCCATCCACTTATTAAACTTCGTGTTTGGCGGTGAGCTATCACCACTATATATAAATATTTATATATTTGGTATGAAGCAAGATCCCTGTAATGATTTGCAGATAGCTATAGAAGAAAGTCAGCTGTGGTAAATCTAACATTGACAAGTAAAAAAGCCTTAAAGAATCTGAAAGCATTGAAATCAAATATGTCATCAGTGCAATAAAATCTATCAACAAGTTCAAGTTTCATTCTCTCACAGCAAAACAAAGAGTGATTTCAGGTCGTGAAGAAGCTGCACATTTCTGCTTAGTTACTGGAAACCAAAAGTTAACAACCTGGTCTCCTCTGCTGGAAGTTGTTGTTTAGCTTGAGCCAGCGTCAAAGGTTGGATGAGTATTGCTGGGGGATATTAGTTGGATCGGTTTGTGCATTCCCTCTGAGCTGGAGGTCATGCTTGAAACATCTTGTTTGTCTTTGCTCACCATGTGATGATAATTAGTAACTCTACTAACAGACCTCTGTAGTTGTGACACAAAAACTAGGAAACTTGTAATAAAACTGCAAATACTGTGTGACATGACCAACAGATGACTAGAACAAAGCAGACGTACGCAGTCACCACTCAGACGAATCAGTCAGCTGCAGGGAGTCATAAGGGTGGATGCTCCACCTTACTGTTGCATGCTAGTGAAAGTAGTGACATCAAACAGGAATTCAGTTTTGACTGTAAATTTAATTATAGTTAACGTCAGTTAAAATATGACAAATACACTCAGTATTACCAGAGAAAACCTCTCTGCCTTCTGCTTTTTATTGGTCACAATGTAGTTATGAAAAAATACTTAAAATATATATAATATTCACATTTAGCAAAAGTTACCGAAAGGTGATGAATAAATAGTTTATGCTAAGTTACCTTAAAAATAAAAGCAAATAAAGTTTGGCAAAGTGTCACAGTGGGTTCACCCGAAACCTTGGCTGATTGTGACCCACACCTGTTTTCACAGCTTGGCTCATGTGATTAAACATTAGGATCAGTAGGGGGTCCAATAGAGCTTAAATCTGGGACTCTCCACCAGTTGCTCTTATAACTGAAGAAGCTTCTCGGATGAAACTGCTTCAAGAAACCTCCTAGGACATGGCGTCCACATATGTGGACATCACATTTTGGGTTATTTAGACCAAAATAGTCAATTTTGCTCTACAAGGGTCTGATATCCACTTATGAGGACATTATACTGCTACTGTTCTATCGAAATTTTAAACAAATATCCTCATATGTGGTTCTTATTTTATCTGGTAATTCTTTGTTTTTACATTGATCAGGTCCCAATCAGCCCAAATATCAAAGAGAAATTAAAAATGCATGCCGTGGAAGAGTTCAGGACTTAAAGAAGTCCAGATGCTTTTCTTTCCAAGCTCCGTGGACTTGTTACAGTTGGAGAACCTAAAGAGTGACAATATAAAGATTGATTTAATGATATAATGAATATGATATCAAGAGTTTCAACATAAGCTCCGGTGGTTGACAGAGGATGTTTAGCCCGGAGATTGTAGTTTGTGTTTAGTATGAAACCAAAAATGTGTGATTAATAGTTACTGACTTATTAAATAAATAACTGAAGTTAAAATATTATTTTTCTCTTTTCAGTCACAGTTTGCTTTTGCACCAAAACTACTGGGCTGAAGCCTATCCCAGCTGTCTTAGGACGAGAGTGCACCCTGGACAAGTCGCCAGTTGTAGGGCTAACACAGAGACACAGACAGCGATTCACATTCACACCCATGGGGTGTGTCCATTTAACGCCCATCTCAACTAACATGGGAGGTTGGGTTTAGGAGCATAGCATGTCTTTGGACTGTGGAAGGAAGCCAAAGTACCCAGAGAGAACCCACGCAAACTCCACAACGAAAGAAGCCGGCCTGACGGTGGAGTTGAAATCAGGACTTTCTTGCTGTGAGGCAACAGTGCAAACCTCTGTGCTGCCTACTTAACTTTAATTGAGCTTTATTTATACAGCGCCAATTCACTACAACAGTCAACTCATAGTGCTTTATATTGTAAGGTAGACACTACAATAACCTTACAATAACACAAATGGAAAATAAAATTTCATTAGAGGCTGCAACTAAAATACCAGTATCTGACTTGCAAAATTGGGATTTCTCCAGGCCTGGCGATCCAAATATGTTAGTGACTTCAAGCATTCATCATTCTGCTCACTTGAGCAAAATGTCTGTCTCCATATTCGCAGAGCCAGATATTTATGCTAAAAGTATGAAAATGACATTTTTATTTGAAATTCTATAAACGGAAACTGGATGACATGTATGCCATTGTTCTAACTCTTCAGGGTTCAAGCTCTGTGTTATCTCCTTGTTGAGCTCTTCCTGTTCTTCCGCTGTTTTTAGATTCTTGGAGAGCGCAAACATCAACCTCTCTCCCAACCTGACCCAGCTTTCATGCAAAGAAGCGTATCCAGTGAGAAAACATTGGTCTCTGGCTATGACTGCAAAATAAAACAGCAGTTGTTAATAGAAGGTGTGGTGTGAAACTCACAAAGATACATTCACGATGATGTCTACAGCGTGTGAATGACACAAGGGGATAAATTGTTGTTTGTGTTATGATCTGCGCTCATTTACTTGAGTACAGGTAAAGGATGAGCTGGTCTTCTAGTTTGGCTTCCTGCTCGATGACTGAGCTCACCTGTTTCAGACTAATCAGCTGTATTTCTATGTTCACATTTGTGCTTTCCTAAAAAAGAAGCACACTGAACAAACCTCTTATTTACTCTCTCCCGCAATATTGGAGTTATACGATCTTACATCAGAACAAAATTATGGTGGTGTTTGGGGTTTCATGGCAGTTAAATATGTCTTATCGTCATCATCTTCAAACTGCTCATGATTATTATGTCAGTATTTGGTATGATAATGTTGTGGAATCTCCGTCACTGTTGCGTCAGTGTAAATACAAGACGCCATGGATCGTGACTGTTCTGTTACAGTAATCCCCAAATATAGTCATGTAGTCAATATAGTCGAGTCTATCCAGTCTTTTAAATTGTGTGTTAAAACTTATTATTTTAGTCTGGCTTTTGATTAAAACTAGCATGTTATTTTGTGGCTAGTTATGTTTTTTTTTACCCATATTGTTCATATTGTTTACTGCCCTCCTTTTAGCTGTTTCTTATTTATTCTGTCTTATGCTATTGCTCTGAGTGACTGAGATGCACTTTGGTCAACTTAGTTGTATTATTATGTGCTATAGAAATAAATTTTAATTTGATTTGATCAAGTACTTCACAGGTTTTGAAAGCATGCAGACATGAAGATCGTTAGTATGTGGATAACTTGCGGCCCTAAAGGTTTATGTATAATATCCTGAGGCTAACCAGATATTGTCTTTGAAAAGTAAGGACAGTTTTGATCAGTCTCAAAGTACTTTCCACAGTTTCACAGTGATGCAGTTTGTAATCAGTTGGCACTGTCACGTTTTTACTTGTATGGCCTAAAAAGTTCCATGTGTGTTGTGTTCTGCTCGTGAAGTCCTGGAAAATCATCGGTGTTTGAGTTGGCAACCACATCAGCCCCCTTTTCATAACACTAGTAGAAACGCAGAGAGCAGAAAGTGTAGTGGGTAGATACGCTGCGTCATCTGTGATTCGCTGTTTTGGTCTGATCAGAAGCTCAGTGTGTGTCACTGAACGCTGGTTTAATCTACAGGCTGAGTGTGCGTCTGCGAGTGAAAAGACTAGAAATTCATTAGTAAGTGTCTCAGTCGTATGCTTTGACGTCACAATAAGCATCATCAGTCTTAGGGAAACATTTCTTTTTTACTCACAGAAAGAAACTTCCTCATAAAAGGACATAATCTCAAGTACAGTGTCTTACTTTGACAGTTAATGATTAATTTTGTTCTCAAAATATATAGACAAAAAGCACATTTTGTCTCAGAGGATTCTGCTTACCAGAAAGTTTAGCCAAGGCATGTGGCGTCCCGTCCTTCTTGGAAGATTTTCCTGGGAAACTAGTCTACTGGCAAACAACACGATACAGTTCAATATAGTGTCAAACTCAATAAACACAATAAATGTGTGTTGGAAAAATGAACAGAAATGAGCCCAAGTGGACTTCCGGCTAATGGCGGCTTGGAGTGAGTAGTGTTTTGGTGAGCTCCTGCACGGTCGACCTTTTTTTTAATAATTACTGGGCACTTTTTTTCTGACTCGGCCCCAAACGATATCTAACTCGTTTGGAAATAGTACACTTTTTCATTTTGGTCACTAAAATGCCACCAAAGCCGACTAAAGGAGGAAGCTCGATTCGGCCTCACCTGCAGCCTGCTTCTCCTGATGAGCCCACCCATCCTGAGTCGGGGACTGCGGCCCAGGCCGCCACCAGTAGTGATGTCGGCACGCTCAAAGCGGAGCTGCTTTCGGCTCTCCGCGAGGACTTTGCTGCTACACTTAAAACTGAGTTTCAAGCTATCCTTGGTGAAAGCCTTTCCTCCATTAAGTCCGAGCTTCTCTCCTTCAAAAAGGAATTGTCCTCTGGCTTGTTCGCGATGCAGGAGAGTTTCACTGGGCTAAAGGTAACGGTCGCCGAGCGATCCCTGTCTACCTGTACCGATGACATCGTCAGCCTCCAGAGAAAAGTGGAGCATCTAAATAAAGCGGTAGCCAAGTTGGAGGATAAATGTGACGACTTGGAATCCCGGTCCCGGCGTCAAAACATCCGCATCGTTGGAGTTCCAGAGGATGACCCATTGTCGGCATCCACGACTGCTATTTCACGGTTGCTGAAGGAGGCTTTTGACCTCGCCGAGGAGCCGCTGCTAGACCGTGCTCACCGTACTCTGGCCCCCAAGCCTAAAACAGGTGAGCGGCCCCGTCCCATTGTAGCGAGGCTACACTACTACACCGACTGTGTTAAAATCCTGTCGAGGGCAAGGGAGCTTCAGCGGATTAAGATGAACAATATGACCATCTCCGTTTTCCCCGATTACACCGCCAAGACAGCCCGAACTCGTGCGGCCTTCGCGGACTGTCGCCGTCAGCTCTGAGGAATCGAAGGGGTCCGGTTCGGCCTGCTCCACCCAGCCCGGCTGCGGATTACGCATGATGGGGTCACACGGGACTTTACCTCTCCAGAGGAGGCCAAAACGTACATTAAGACGATAACCAAGTGAGAGAAAAAAAATATATATATACTACAATATATTTAAGGAAGCGATTGACGTCTCCGGTTTATACTTCACGGTTTGAGGAGTGTGTTTTTCTTCTTCTGGGGTAAGGTATTCTTTGAGGTTCAAAAATGTATTGGTCATTTTTAAATTGTTTGTCCCTTACAGGGTTAATAAAAAAAAAAAACAACCCAAAAAACAATATTTTCACTTAGGCATTCTTAGATTAGTGCCTGTCATATATTTCCATTGTATACTGTGTGCCTAGTCGTGCGGGATTCACCCGACACTAAAAAGGTCTTTTTGGTGTGTTTTTTTTTCTTTTTGCTCCTATTGCGCTATTTAGCTGAAAGTACAACTTTGTCAATGACTCCCATAGGAGTCTGCACCGCTCCTTCGTTTGGGGAAGGACAGTGCAAGGGAGGGAGGGTGGGGTGGATGGTCTTTGTTTTTTGTTCTGTTTTTGTTTTGTTTTTTCCTTTCTTTTTGTTTTGTTTTCCTTTGGGAGGGGGGTGCCTACTTACTTCTGCTATAAATGACTGATCACATGTCCTGTGATATACAAGCCTCATCAAGTTTTTCCTCAGTTAGATTTTTAAGTTGGAACGTCAAAGGCCTTAACAACCCGGTGAAGCGTTCTAAAATATTTTCACATTTGAAGCGTCTAAATCCAGATATAGTATTTTTACAAGAAACACATCTGCAAGATACACATCATTGCAAGCTCAGGTACTCATGGGTTGGGGAGACCTTTCATTCAACCTTTAACTCCAGAGCCAGGGGAGTAGCTATTTTAATTAGTAAGGAGGTCGATTTTACAGTTTCCAGAACGATTGAGGATAAAAATGGTAGATTTCTTGTAATTGCTGGTAAACTATTTCATACTCCTGTTTTGTTGGTCAATATTTATGCTCCAAATTTTGACAACCCTGATTTTACGAACAATCTATTTAGCATTCTTCCTTTTCTTGACACCCATTGTTTAATTCTCGCTGGGGACTTGAACTGTGTAATGAACCCGACACTAGACCGCTCCTCACCTCGTGTCTTTACTCAGTCCTCTATGTCCAAATCAATCTGTGACTTCATGGCTTGTCGAATGGGTTTGTAGATCCTTGGAGGACGCGTAATCCACAAACAAAAAAGTTTTCCTTTTTCTCTCAGGTACACCAATCTTATTCCCGTATAGGTTATTTTTTTGTTGATGGTTCTCTGATGTATAAAGTCACATCTTCCGAATACCACCCAATTGTTATATCAGACCATGCTCCGCTAAGCCTTGATATAAACTTCACTGGTAGAACTCGCTCCTGCCCTTCTTGGAGGTTCAACGTTCTCCTACTATCTGATGATTCATTCAACCAGTTCATTCTTTCAGCAATCGATGACTTTCTTGCCTTTAATAAAAACGATTCAGTCTCCTCATTATTATGGGAAGCACTGAAAGCATATCTGCGTGGCCAGATTATTTCTTATTCAGCTAATCTTAACAAAAACTCCAGGGCCAAGGTAACAGAAATTTCAGCAAAAATTCAGGACGTTGACACCATTAATCCATCGCAGATGTTATTGAAGCAACGACAGGATTTACAGACTGAACTTGATCTCCTCACAACAGCTGACGCGGAACGTCTTTTGATTCGATCCCATGCTACCTACTACGAGCATGGTGAAAAGCCAAGTAGACTTCTGGCACACCAACTGAAACGTAGAGCCAGCTCTCGCATTATTTCACAAGTTAAAGACCAATCTGGCAATCTGGTTTCTGACCCTGTCTCTATCAGTGGGATTTTTAAGAGATTTTACTGCAATCTCTACAGCTCTGAATCACAGTCAGTTTCAGATGAGATGCCTGCCTTCCTCCATAATTCTGACCTTTCCACAGTAAATAAATCAGTTTCTGATAAGCTCGATGCTCCTATTAAAATAGAGGAAATTTTTGGCTCAATCAAATGTATGCAGAGCGGTAAGGCCCCAGGCTCAGACGGATTTCCGGCTGAGTTTTTCAAAAAATTTAAAGACAAGTTAGCCCCTCTCCTTCTTGATGTTGTCACAACCCGGCTCATAGGAAGTGACAATCAAGAGGGAGACCACACACAGGCTTTTAAAGGCTGTAAGACATATTTAATGAAAATAAGGTAAAGCAACTTAAAGACAATTTAAAGGACATAACAGCCATAACTGAAACTTCCAAATGAACAAGATGGGTGCCAGACGGAGAGAGACAGAGCCAAAGCCAGCCCCCCTGGTTCAGTCAAGGTGTCTTTATATACACTGGGACTGGCCTCTCAGGTGTGCTGCATCACTAATTGGGTCAGCTCCACCTTTGCAAGAAACAGGTAAAAGAAAAAGCAAAACACAAGGCCAGCCCACTGGCCGTCACACTTCCCCCCATAGAACAGGGTCTCACACTGAATTGGCAAACACATTTACATTATGACTTTGCAACTAGAAGAACATGCATATATTAAATCCATAACATATATATACACACACATGCAACCTCACTTTCAACACCTTTTGTATGCTCAAAAGTCATCTTCAGCTCAACTCCAACCTCAGCAACCTTGGTACCTAGGAGCAATTTAAGAGGAAGGAAAACGATACTGGAGAGGACATACTTCAAAGCATATGAGGAGTGAAGCTGCTGGTTACAAAGGGGCACGGGACAAAGCATCTGCCAAGACATTATCTTTGCCCTTAATGTGCTGGATATCCAAATTGTAAGGCTGCAAAAAGAGAGCCCACCGCATGAGCCTCTGATTTGGGTTCTGCAATGTGTTCAAGAAAGTGAGAGGGTTATGGTCAGAAAATACCTCAATTGGCCGAGCAGAATCTAAATATACCCTAAAATGCTGCAAGGCCAAGACTAATGCCAAAGCTTCCTTTTCAATGACCGAATAATTCAGCTGATGGGAGTTGAACTTCTTGGAATAGAAACTAACTGGATGTTCAGTACCTTGCTTGTCAGCTTGGACTAGAACAGCACCTGCACCAATGTGGCTTGCGTTCACATACAGCTTGAAGGGCTGATCCAGACGAGGTGCTAAAAGCACAGGTTCAGAGCACAGTAAAGCTTTTACATCCCAAAAAGCTTGCTGGCATGCTGCAGACCAAATAAACTTTACTTTGGCCTTCAACAAATCAGTCAGAGGAGCAACCACTGTTGAGAAGTTTCGACAAAAACAGCGATAATAACCGACCAGACCCAAAAATCTCATGAGTTCTTTTTTGGTTACTGGAACAGGGAACTCTTTGATGGCCAACACCTTTGCATCAACTGGCCTCACATAACCTTGGCCCACAACCTTACCAAGATAGGTCACAGTTGCTTTTGCAAATTCACATTTTGCCAGGTTGATAGTCAGATTTCCCCAAACTAGTCGTTCAAACAGAGTGCGAATACGATCCAGATGATCCTCCCAGGTGCTACTATATACCACCACGTCATCTAGGTAAACAGCACAGCCTTTCAGCCCATTAACAACCATATTCATGAGTCGCTGAAATGTAGCTGGAGCATTGCGTAAACCAAAACCCATGACTGTATATGAATAAAGACCAGATGGCGTGATGAAAGCAGATATTTCCTGAGCTCTGGGAGTCAGTGGCACCTGCCAATATCCCTTCAATAGATCAAACTTGCTCACATATTCTGCTGCACCAACTTGGTCAATACAGTCGTCAATATGAGGCAAGGGATAGGAATCGGGTTTGGTCACTGCATTTACTTTACGAAAGTCTGTGCAACAACGTGGTGATTTATCAGCTTTTTCAACCAACAAACATGGGGAAGCCCAGCTTGATGACGACGGCACTGCAATGTTGTTTTCCAACATGTAATGAACTTCCTTATCAATTATTTTCCTCTTTTCCTCAGAGACCCTGTAGAACCTCTGCCGGATTGGTTTTGCATCACCCACATCAATATCATGCTCTATCAAAGTTGTTTTAGAAGGTGTGTCTCTAAACAAGGTTGGATACCTTTTAATTAATGCAGACAGTTCTGCACATTTGTCAGCAGGCAAATGGCCCAACAGCACATCCAAGTTCTGAAGAGTTTCTGAATTCTTCAGACGACCAAGCAATAAAGGATCATCAGGTGCTGCCACATCCTCCCCCCCACAATCTGACTGCGCCATTGTACAAGCAGTCAACCCTGGACTCGATGTGGAAGGAGAAACGAGAGAGCCTGACAGACCGACGGATAAAGGACGAACATGATAGGGTTTCAACAAATTAACATGGCAAAGTTGATTTCTTTTCCGCCGATCTGGGGTAGCAATCAGATAATTCTGTTCAGACAGTTTCTGTACCACGGTGTAAGGCCCAGCAAACCGTGCCTGGAACGGTGACCCTGCAATCGGCAGTAAAGCCAAAACCTGGTCACCCGCACTAAACTGCTGCTCTTCAGAACGCCGGTCATAAAAATATTTCATCTTGACCTGAGCCTTTTCAAGGTTCTGTTTGGCCAACTGACCTGCCACATACAGTCTGTGCCGAAAACCATTAACATAATCTATCAAGTTCACTGGTGGTACACCTGACAACCACTTATCGCACAACACTGTCAATGGTCCCCGAACTTTGTGGCCAAAGACCAAGTCATTTGGGCTAAACCCAGTACTCTCCTGGCACACTTCTCGCACTGCCAACAGAAGCCACGGTAAACCTTCCTCCCAGTCACTCCTCATTTCGGTGCAATAGGCACGTAACAAGGACTTCAGTGTTTGATGGAAGCGCTCTAAAGCACCTTGGCTCTGTGGATGATAAGGAGAGGCTTTATTATGTACAATATTCAACAGCTTAAGAACTTGCGCAAATAGATTTGACGAAAAGTTTGATCCCTGGTCACTCTGAATAATCTTCGGTATGCCAAATATAGAAATAAACTGTGTCAAAGCCTTCACCACAGACTTGGCTGTGATGGTACGCAGCGGATATGCAGCAGGATAACGCGTAACCTGGCACATCACAGTCAACAGATACTCCGAACCAGATTTTGATCTGGGAAGAGGGCACACACAGTCAATGATCAAATGTTCAAATGGGTTACTCACAGCAGGGATGGGACAAAGTGGAGCAGGTTTAATAGACTGATTTGGCTTACCTACAATTTGGCAAGTATGGCAGGTCTTAATGTAAGCTGAAACATCACGCTTAAGACATGGCCAAAAGAAGTAGCGCAAGATGTAATTATAAGTCTTCGTCACTCCCAAATGCCCAGATTTGTCATGAGAACACTTCAACACCTCGTCACGGTATTTAGTTGGAACCACAATCTGGACAACTGGACTTCCAACACAGTCCAACCCTTGTGGAATCCACCTACGGACTAGTACATCCTTCTGCAGAAAATAACCAGAGGCCGCACTTCTAGCGTCATCACTAGGTTGCACTTTGTGAAACAGCTCAGTCAGTGAAGCATCAGCACACTGTGCTTGAATTAACTCTTGCTGGGAAACTGACAAATGTTCAGGAACAATCAAATCTGGTTCAACCTGACACTCTTCTGCTTGAGTTACAGGCTCTGCATCCCTTTTAGCTGCAGCCCTTGTAACAGCACAAGCTGCAAGGTCAGAAGAACCCTGTTCACACTCATGGGACTCATTCAGAACTCTAGATTTAACAGGTAAAGAATTGTCAGCCCAGACTCGATTTCCAGCCAAATCATTCCCCAAAATCACATGTACACCCTCAAGTGGCAAAGCAGGACGAACACCAAGGCAGATATCATCATCCACAAAACTGCATGACAGCCTGACTTTATGCAATGGGGCACAGAGAGTGGTTAAACCCATGCCTTGAACAAGTACACACTCACCAGTATCAGTAACCTGTGAAAATGGCAACATGGAAGCTAAGATAAAAGAATCCTTCGCTCCTGTGTCACGCAAAATCTTTACAGGAACTTTATGAACATCACCCGGGAGTGATACAAACCCATCTGACACAAAATCCTCAAACCCCAAATAGCTCTCTGAGTCAGACTTAGGCGAAACTGGCGTCTCCCGAGAGACTACTGAAACTTCCCGTGCAGGAATGGTAAGAGCCGCAGGCTTAACCTGTTTGCCTGTACGCACCAACTTGCTTTTCAACAAGGGACATTCTGCTTTCCAGTGTCCATCGCCATGGCAGTAGTTGCATGCTTGACCAAACTTACTGGGCTTCACACCACCAATGGCCTTCGCAGGGTCCGATGACATAAACTTAGTTTGACCAAAAGCTCTAGCGGGAGCACCAACTGAAAAAACAGTTTCTACCAACCTGCCCCTTATGTGCCAAGATATATTCATCTGCCAATTTAGCAGCGTCAGAAACTGTTGTCACTTCCCGTTCAGCAATGTAAGTGGCAACCACAGGAGGAACACAATCTTTAAACTGCTCCAATACCATCAACTCACATAAATCCTGAAAAGTTGTCACTCCCAGTGCCGAACACCATCTGTTGAAGTGTTTAGTTAAATCCCTCGCAAACTCTATATGCGACTGCTTATCAGACTTCCTCCATGATCTGAAACGTTGACGGTAAGCTTCTGGTACCAACTCATACGCCTTCAGAACTGCATCTTTAACAGTAGCAAAACTCAATCAACTGCACTGAGTGCTGAATAAGCTTCCTGAGCCTTTCCAGTCAAAACAGACTGTAACATAATCACACAGTCAGCTTCTGGCCATCCTCCCAATTTGGCAATGCGTTCAAAAATGGAGAAAAAGGCATCTGACTCTCTTTCATCAAATTTCGGCACCAAGCGCAAATTACGCACGACATCAAAAGTTTCAACTCCTTGTGGAGAAGACGCTTTAGCCTCAACACCACCTGATAACTTGCCCGCCTTGATTAGGTCTAGCCGATACTGCTCTAGCTCCAACTTTCCTTTTCTAAAGAATGCCTTGGCCATATAATGAATCACTGCGAAATGGCCGGCTGCCCCCCACTTTAACGCAGGCATCTATTTCAGTTTTACTGAAGAAAGGCAAAGACCCTACGGCCTGTGAGTCCTACAGGCACCTGTCTCTTCTAAATGTAGATTTTAAGATTTTGGCAAAACTACTTGCAATTCGGCTCGAGGCCGTTCTTCCACAGATTATCTCACAGGAACAGAATGGATTTATCAAAGGCCGTCAGTTGTTCTTTAACACACGTACGGTGCTAAGTACAATTTTTTCTGCTCATTGTCCCTCGTCTCCTGAGGTGATCATTTCTCTAGATGCAGAGAAGGCCTTTGATCGGGTTGAATGGGATTATCTTTTTGCTGTACTGACGAGGTTTGGGTTTGGAGAAAGTTTTGTGTCTTGGATCAAACTTCTTTATACTTCCCCTCAGGCTTGTGTCATCACCAACTCAGTTCGATCTGATTATTTTCCACTATGCCGTGGCACTCGACAGGGGTGTCCTCTTTCTCCCCTTCTCTTTAGCCATAGACCCTCTTTCTGTTGCTCTGAAATCCCTCTCTTCCTTTCATGGCATTATCCGTGCAGATGTTGAACTTAAGGTATACCTGTACGCAGATGACCTTCTTTTGTATGTAGCTGACCCCATATGTAGTCTTCCTCCGATTTTATCTGTCTTAGAAAAATTCAGCTCTTTTTCTGGCTATAAAATTAATTTGCTCAAGAGTGAATGTTACCCTGTGAACTCTTTAGCGTTAACACTTGAGCAGTCTGACATTCCTTTTAAGCTCAGCCCCTCGGGGTTTAGGTACTTGGGAATTAATATTACACAAACTTTACCTTTACTGTTTTCTGAGAATTTTGCCCCCCTGGTCTCACAATTTGCATTAGATTTCCAGAGGTGGAACTCCCTCCCACTGTCACTAATTGGCAGGATTAATATTATCAAAATGAATGTGCTACCCAGATTTCTCTTTCTATGTCAGTGTATCCCCCTATTTCTGCCCAAACAGTTTTTTAAGTCCCTGGACCAGATGGTTTCTTCTTTTTTGTGGAATGGAAGAGCCCCTAGACTGAGGCTCTCTTTATTACAACAGTTTACCTCTAATGGGGGTCTTTCCCTACCAAATTTTTTAATGTACTATTGGTCTTCGCACATTCATAAGCTGACCTACTGGCTGAATTCACCTAACCTGATTTGGTGTAAACTTGAAATTCAATCAATTTCTCCATATTTTTCACCCGCCTCCCTTATCTATTCATCACTGCCTGTTAAAACGTCTTCTGTTGCTTCAAATCCAGTAGTGCTCTCTACACTTAAGATATGATTTCAGTTCAGGTCGCATTTTAAATTCATATCCCCCTCTACCAGATTACCACTGTTAAGGAATCATCTATTTTCCCCTGCCACTACCAGCGCCGCCTATTTGACTTGGCACGAAAGGGGCATAAAAACCATGAAAGTCTTTCTTAGTTTCTCAGAGCTATCCTCAAAATTTAACCTACCTCCTTCTCACTTGTTTCTCTATTTCCAAATTAGACACTGTGTCTCTTCACTGTTTCCAAATTTCCCACTTCTCCCTGCTGATCCTCTATGGGTTGACCTTCTGCTTCATAGGCCTAATCAAAAATCACCTCCATCAGATATATACAGGGAGTGCAGAATTATTAGGCAAGTTGTATTTTTGAGGAATAATTTTATTATTGAACAACAACCATGTTCTCAATGAACCCAAAAAACTCATTAATAGCAAAGCTGAATGTTTTTGGAAGTAGTTTTTAGTTTGTTTTCAGTTTTAGCTATTTTAGGGAGATATCTGTGTGTGCAGGTGACTATTACTGTGCATAATTATTAGGCAACTTAACAAAAAACAAATATATACCCATTTCAATTATTTATTTTTACCAGTGAAACCAATATAACATCTCCACATTCACAAATGTACATTTCTGACATTCAAAAACAAAAGAAAAACAAATCAGCGACCAATATAACCACCTTTCTTTGCAAGGACACTCAAAAGCCTGCCATCCATGGATTCTGTCAGTGTTTTGATCTGTTCACCATCAACATTGTGTGCAGCAGCAACCACAGCCTCCCAGACACTGTTCAGAGAGGTGTACTGTTTTCCCTCCTTCTAAATCTCACATTTGATGATGGACCACAGGTTCTCAATGGGGTTCAGATCAGGTGAACAAGGTGGCCATGTCATTAGTTTTTCTTCTTTTATACCCTTTCTTGCCAGCCACGCTGTGGAGTACTTGGACGCGTGTGATGGAGCATTGTCCTGCATGAAAATCATGTTTTTCTTGAAGGATGCAGACTTCTTCCTGTACCACTGCTTGAAGAAGGTGTCTTCCAGAAACTGGCAGTAGGACTGGGAGTTGAGCTTGACTCCATCCTCAACCCGAAAAGGCCCCACAAGCTCATCTTTGATGATACCAGCCCAAACCAGTACTCCACCTCCACCTTGCTGGCGTCTGAGTCGGACTGGAGCTCTCTGCCCTTTACCAATCCAGCCACGGGCCCATCCATCTGGCCCATCAAGACTCATTCTCATTTCATCAGTCCATAAAACCTTAGAAAAACCAGTCTTGAGATATTTCTTGGCCCAGTCTTGACGTTTCAGCTTGTGTGTCTTGTTCAGTGGTGGTCGTCTTTCAGCCTTTCTTACCTTGGCCATGTCTCTGAGTATTGCACACCTTGTGCTCTTGGGCACTCCAGTGATGTTGCAGCTCTGAAATATGGCCAAACTGGTGGCAAGTGGCATCTTGGCAGCTGCACGCTTGACTTTTCTCAGTTCATGGGCAGTTATTTTGCGCCTTGGTTTTTCCACACGCTTCTTGCGACCCTGTTGACTATTTTGAATGAAACGCTTGATTGTTCGATGATCACGCTTCAGAAGCTTTGCAATTTTGAGACTGCTGCATCCCTCTGCAAGATATCTCACTATTTTTGACTTTTCTGAGCCTGTCAAGTCCTTCTTTTGACCCATTTTGCCAAAGGAAAGGACGTTGCCTAATAATTATGCACACCTGATATAGGGTGTTGATGTCATTAGACCACACCCCTTCTCATTACAGAGATGCACATCACCTAATATGCTTAATTGGTAGTAGGCTTTCGAGCCTATACAGCTTGGAGTATGACAACATGCATGAAGAGGATGATGTGGACAAAATACTCATTTGCCTAATAATTCTGCACTCCCTGTATTGTATGCTTATGGCCACCGAATCTGACTCATCAGGTAAAATCAGAACCGCCTTGGAGCGTGAATTAGGTGTTGAACTGTTTGAATCATGGTGGGATAAGGTGAATCTCATCATGCGCTCAAGTACACCATGTGCTAGGCTACAGCTTATACAGTTTAAACTAATAAACAGAGTCCATTTCTCAAAATCCCGTTTATCTAAAATTTTTCCTTCAATTATAGACCAATGTGACAGATGTCACGCCTCCCCTTGCAATCTAAGCCATATGTTTTTTTTCTGTCCGAGTTTGAACAAATTTTGGAGTGATTTCTTTTCTGTATTTTCGGGGGTTTTGGAATTCAGATCCAAAAAGATCCTCTAATTGCCATTTTTGGAGTTCCAAAGACTCCTCTTAATATAACTCCCCAGCAAAATGAGATCTTGGCCTTTTGCTCCCTTCTTGCTAGGCGCTGTACTTCTTTAGAACTCTCCCACGCCTCCATCTGTATTGCAATGGCTTAATACTGTCTGGACATTCTTGAGGGTGGAGAAGATCTCACTCACAGTGAAAGGTAGTTCTGCCAAATTTATCCACAAGTGGACACCCTTTGTGGAATATCTCAAGTCTTTTCCTTAGTACAATGCAATTTACCCACCCTATGACTAGATTGAAAATAATTTGAAATTTACTCTTTTCTTTTTGTTTGTTTTTTGCTTTTTAAGGTAGGCATAAAATTTAAGCACCCCCCTCCCCCTTTATTCTTTTCTTTTCTTTTATTTTTAATGTTGTTTCCTCAATTTTCTGTTCTTCTGTTGGTACGATGTTTTTTGTATTTTAATTTCTCTTTTGTTTAACAAGAAAAAGTTAAAATGATTGGGAAAGAAATGTTTGAGAAAATATGTCATGTAAGATGCATACAATACAATGTATATAAGTTTCTAGAATCTCTTGATAAACAAAAAAAAAAAGAAAAAAAAAGAAATGAACCCAAGTATGTCAAACTATTTGTTATGGCCCGTCTAGGCGCGGCCAGACCACAACATAAAGGGTGATCCATCCCCTTCCAACCCCAAGCAGCACGTCACACAATGAATACTTTGTGACAGTGATTTATTTATAATGAGTGAATTTAAACAAAGGAAGGGAGCGAATTATAACTTCGGGTGAACCCAAGTGTAACCCAGTGTTAAAAACAGGATTAAAAGTATAAATATTCATACTCTCACAATGGGAATAAATATTGATAAAAACAAAGTTAATTATAATAAATACTGATAAAAAGCATGTAAACACAAGTTTAATTAATATGTACACGTATAAATGGTGTGGGGGCAGGACTTAGTCCTTTAGAGTGTGTTTGTCAGATCCACTGAGCGACCAATCTTTGGCCGGTCTGACCCTCCCCCAGTCTGTGCGCTGCTCAGACACCTGTGTGTGCCTCCGTGTGCCAGTCAGATACGCCAGAGACACAGACGGTGAAAGATCAGTTTACCCGTGCAGCGAAGAAGCTAGCTGGATAGTGAAAGTCCTTTTTTTGGCGAGAATAATAAGAGTGATACTGTATTCCAGAGGCCGTGAGCCAACGTGAGCACTGTGAAGCCCCGTGTAGCATTTGTTGCTTCACATGGTAAGTCCCAGGCAGTACACGTGCGCTAGCATAGCATGCTACTTGCCGCTAGCTCTGATGCTAACTTCCGTTAGCCATTTTGCAATGAAAGTGCCTTTTCCGAGGCTAAAGCAATTAGCACTGAGTCTGCTGCACTTTATACGAGATGTTCTTTAAAGGTTTATGTCACATTACTGTGGTATTGATGTATAATGTATGGTTTTGTGCGAAGTTGTTATGTTAGCACATGTTCACTTTTCTCATGGTGCTAATTATAGTTCTGCACACTAAGTATTAGCAATGTGAAATTAAGTGCCTTCACCTGCACTTTACTTAGCTGAAACTTGATAAGTCTCAAGCCAATGTGTATTTTTAATGCACTGTTGAGCTATTTTGTACTATTTTAAAGGTGTTTTTCCTATGCACTTTTTCCCTTTGAAATGAGAATAATTTGTTGTACAACATAGAATATTTTGAAAGAAATTTAGAAACACTACAAGCAACCAGTAGTAATAATAAGTTACAGGTATGATAGCTTAAATGTTGAACTACTGTGTTCTGGCCTGGTCCCCAGGTCAGGTTTTTTCCCTTTGCTTATTTGGATTGGATTGGTTTTGAGGACCTGAGAAGAATCGAGGATCCCTTTTCCAGTACTGGATGGCGAGCCCAGCCCAAAGAGCCGGATGAACTGGTAGATTGTAACCCGACTGGTTACAAACACACTGAGTGACTAGTGAACATTGAAAGACTGAAATTGACTTTAAAAAAAAAAGACACAAAAGACAATATATCCTTGAGTCGACCATTTGTGGGGTTTATTTTATTTTATTTTGTTTTCAAGAAGCGCGCTCTACTTTTGTTAAATGTGCACAACTTTAATAATTGCTAATAAATGCAATTGTGTTTTCTACATTTGTGTACAAGTCCTCTGTTGTCATACACCCTTGGCTCCTACGAATCTAGAACCTGTCTGATCTGGTCCATATTTCCCTTCTGTCCTCGTACTGTGGTTAAAAGTAACTATACTGCCCGTACTACAGGCAAAGAAGGCAAGAAGTAGCACTAACAGGTCTAGTATTGCACCACCAGTGTTACACAAGGCCAAAACAACAAACAAAAAGTAGCCTCAGGAGTAAATACAACTTACCTAGTCAAAAGAACTAAACCAAACGACAATTACTTTCCTCCCTATCTAACAAAAACAGGAGAAAACTAATCAAACAGAAAGGCGGTCCACCCCTACATGCTCCTACATTAAACCAACATAGTGAAACACACGGTCTGCCAGTTGGGTTGGGCCGAGGATGAATGACCTGGCAGTCCCTGGCGGTGTCTTCTTATGCGCTGCCTCCCGGTCGTTAGCCAATCGGTACGATCCATCCACCCTGGGTGCACCAATCATGGAGGAGCACCTGCACACTCAAATTTACATATTATAATTACGACAACAGTCGTAACAAATCACTCATATTTATAGTCATAGTCACCACCAAATGGCACAACACAAGGTAATAAAACACAAAATATAAAAATTTCATTAAAAAAAGGATAAAAGGAGGAAAAACCATGAAGTGAAAATTACAGGTCTGCACTCTCCCAAGGTTGTGTCAAACCTCCCCATTTACCAGTAACAGTATCAAAGAGGCAGAGGTCAGGTCCAACATCAGCAAGACAGAGCATTCTCCTGCATCACATCCAGTGACATTCATCAGAATCTAATAAATGCAGTTTCAGAAGGGTGAACTCTACAAAAGCCAGATTGGAAATGATCCAGAATGCTGTATTCATCTAGAACAGCTATAAGCTGCTTAGCAACAACCTTTTCTAAAATTTTAGCAATGAATGGTGGTTTTGAAATTGGTCTGTAGCTACTAAGAAGAGAAGCCTTGTTTTTTTTAAACATGTTATTATTAAATGTATTATTTACTACCTGCTATGGAACGTTCTCTGAAGATTACCTTGATGTTACACAGGGGTTCCTCACACCTACTGATGATCAGTTAATCAGGTTTATTTGAATACGGTGATAACAGTGCCGGTGCTTAAACGGTGCTCGACGGTGCTTAAAGAATGGAAAACACCTAAAACCTCTCATGTTTAGCTGTTTTTTTGTAAAAAGATAACAATTTTAGACTTTTCTGCAGCTATAGGGCATATATGGTTTCACTCTATCAAACAAGAAGACGGCCGCATGTAACTACGACGGTGTTTGCTAGTTCACCTTACATGCATTAATGTAATAACGTGGTTAGCCTACTCAACGTAAATTACACATGAACAACATTAAGCTACTCACGCAGAGAAGAACGGCTGCTGCTGCAATCATCATCCGTCATCATTTCTGCTACACTGGCAGGGCTAGGGGCCAGGACTCTCCTCTTCGGGTTTTTGGGGGATGTTGCAAACTCCGGGTCCGATAACAGGCACCACACCCGCAGCAGATGTGCTCGGTGTGAGGTCTCGCAGCAAGCTATCAAATACGGCGCATTTCTCGGCTTTTAAAGAAACGCTATGCGTCACCAGGTGTTTCATCAGATTCGAGGTGTTACCTCCTTTGCACAGTATCACAGTATCACCTTAAAGCACTTGTTGCAGGCTGCTGAGTTTGCATATTTTGCTGTGAAGTACAGCCAGACTTTTGACCACTTCGCCTTGGGCATTTTGAATCTGTAGCTCTGCTCTAAAAGAACGTACGTACCTGGGCCCGCCTACTATCCTTGGAAAGGTAAAATGATTGGCTAGAATCCAAAGTGTATGACATTTCAGGGGAAAAAAAAGCATCAAAATGAAGCACCGAAATGTGCGCTGCTTTTTGGTCTGGTTACTACCATGTATGTCAGAACCGGCGCCATAATGGCACCGGATACCGGTACCCATCCCTACTGGCTGTTACGTACCCTCTGAATCCCTACTGAAGTAGTAAAGCTGTACAATTATTCAAAGGACTTCATCGAGTCCAGTAAAACTCTCTTTTCAGGGGTGTCAAACTTAAATGAGCCCAAAACCACCCAAGAAATGAGGGCAAATAATTTAAAAAACAAACAAATAAATTAAAAACAACATTAAACCTATATAGGTCCACTAGCACATCTTATACCACTAACTTTGCTTGAAAAATGAAAACAAATAATTATTTATCATTTCTCAACGGGGCAAGTTTCTTAAAGGATTTCTCCCAGGTCCAATGATTTCTAAAACAATGGAAGCGCTCACAGTGCGACTGTTGCCCAAACCAGTTGTAACCGATGGTGATGAAATCTCAGAGTGAAGCTTCCACACAGTTTTCCAGAACTGTTCCCTCCCTGATGAATAACGAACACCTAAATTAACAGGAACATTGTTTTGTGCATAATTACACACTGTCATTCAGTTAAGATAAAATGTGTTAAAGTCAGTTTACCCTCAAGAGGCCAACCTTTAAACGAATGACTATAACTAATATAATGTTCATCCTGTGGTGTGCCGATAGTTCCCTGGAGTTGGAGGGAAAACGATTGTCACCACACTCTTTGTTATTTGTGTTTCTTTGGCACTTTAAGTGGAGAATTGCAACCTCTGGAGTATTTTTAGCGCCTGTCAGCCATTGGCTCTCCTAAGTGGCCTTAATCCTTCATCGGAATACATGTGTCAGTGCTTGTTAAACAAAAAGCGACAAGTATTTTCAGTGTTTGATAAGGTACACAATTTTCACGCTCATACAAACATACAATGCTTTGATAGGACTTTAATTAGCTGCTGATTTGAAAGGAAACTGTGTCATTGCCCACTCATCCGCTTTGGCAACACTGTTGTTTGTGTCACCATGGAGGTCACCGCAGCAGCAGCAATGATGGTATAATAAAATCACTTACAATGCAGGTCATAAATCTTAGTTACGATGGTAGCTTGCTGGTGTGCCAATTTTATTTTGGTCTATGTATGGAACTTGCCCTGCACTACAAAGGTCATTTAATTCTTCTCAAGGCTACAGGCCATGAGAAGAAAACACTGTTTTCCTCTCTCATTTAAACAGGGTCCTGCAGGGAGGCCATAATCGCTCCACACAGCAATAAGGCAAACTGCAGTCATAACTGCAAAGTAAAGAAGGCTCAAAGAAGGCTGATCAGTGTAATAATCCTCAGTAAGTGCTGTGTTGACTTGCTAAAAAACCAACAAGCAAAAAAACAAAAAAACAATCTGATGAGAAGGTTTTGGTTATTTGGCATGTTGAGCCTTCTTATGAAACCTCCCACAACACCACAGCTTTGGAAAATATTCTGCATGGACCTGCATGGATGAAAAAGTGGATCAGCATTGATTCTGTCTGCAGCTATCCATGAACACAAAACCAAGTCAGCAGCCAATTTTAAAATGTACAACTCAAGCCAGAGGTTAGTAGCATCACACAGTCTTTAATACAAATGGAAGCCTTTGATTCGAATAACTCTTTTCAGCAACCTGTGTTAAATTTATGTTATATACATTTATATATATTATCATAAATGGACAAATTAAAAGAATAGAATTCTTCCCAGTAAAACCTTTGAATAAATATCATGCTTATTTAGTACCTCTAAATGTATGTGACACAAAACCAAAGCCAAGCATCTTTGAAAAATCCATTATTTACTCGATTTGCACAACAGGTGAAAAAAAAAATAGACCACCAATCCATAGACTGTATATGAAAGATGGGGGTAGCAACCATAATGTCAGCTTTTGTCCACATTCTGAAAGTTTAATGTTTTGGCCACTGGCAGAGGGTGGAGAGATGTTCAGCATGTTTCACTTCATACCTTAGTTACAAGGAGTGGTTAACTACACTCTAAAAACTAAAACTGACATTTACTTAAAATTTTCGAGGCAACACTTTTACACTTAAAAATATTGAGTAGATTTGAAACCAGTCAAATCTGTTCAATATACTTGATCAATTGAATAACTAAAGCTTAAACATATTAATTTGAAATGAATAATTGTAGTCATTACACAAACATGAAAAAATTGAGTAAATAACACTGACATGCTTGGTCAATGTAACTGAAATATAGATGGTCAGTTAATCCAAAATTTTGTTCCATTTACTTAATATTGTAAACTGAACGTAATCAAAATTGTACTTAGTATTAAATATGGTAAATGGCCTGCATTTGTATAGCGCTTTACTCAGTCCCTAAGGACCCCAAAGCGCTTTACACTACATTCAATCATCCACACACTGGTGATGGCAGCTACATTGTAGCCACAGCCACCCTGGGGCGCACTGACAGAGGCGAGGCTGCCGGACACTGGCGCCACCGGGCCCCTCTGACCACCACCAGTAGGCAACGGGTGAAGTGTCTTGCCCAAGGACACAATGATCAAGGCTGTCAGAGCCGGGGCTCGAACCAGCAACCTTCCGATTACAAAACGAACTGCCAACTCTTGAGCCACGATCGCCCCCTAACATTCAAATATGAATGTTATTGTATTTCACTGGTACTCTTGGTCTAAAAAAAACCCAAACAAACTAATATGTAGTTGTGTGTTTCATAATACATGTATGAAAAATGACCACATGTTAACATTTTTCCAAATGAAAAATTTATTTTCATAAACATGGCAATAACTCGAAATAAACAGGCACTACAAAGACAAGAGCATTTTCCCTTTTAGCTCAAAGCCTTACATACTTGAAGGATAAATGGCAAACCAGGAGAGCAAACACAAAAGCTCAGAGTATTTAAAAAACAAAATGAACAATACAATTAAAAATGCTCATGGTACTCAATTACTCTACGTTATCGTGTTTTACTTACACTTTTCAGTTGTAGTTGCTGACAATAAATAATATTGATTTGGATAATTAACGATTTTAGTACAAGATGCTGATGAGTATAGGTACCTATTTCTCAAATATTTTGATTCAATTTTAAACAAAAATACTAAGTACATGCAAAGAAGGTATTCTGTGAACCACATACTGAATGTTTTGTCTGAGATAAATGTAAATAAATACCTTAATTTAACACAAACACATAAGTTAACATTTTAGACATTTATTTCAATTGATCAAACTCAAATAATTATTAAAAGGATATTCATAGATTTTATCAGGCTCATCTAACTTATATTTATAGTGATATTTACTAAGCCTCTGAATTACTTTTTAGAGTGTACATTACTGTTGCTATCCTATCAGCTGGCCATTATCTCCTGACCTCTGGCATCAACAAGGCATTTTTGCCCAGAGAAATGCTACTTACGGGATATTCTCTCCCCTGGGCCATTCTCTGCAAACCCTATGGCTGTGTGGGAAAATCTCAGTAGATCAGCAGTTTCTGAAACACGAAGACCAGCCCGTCTAGGCTCAACAACCATGTTCAAATCACCTTTCGTCCCCATTATAATGCTCGGTTTGAACATCAGCAGGTTGTCCTGACCATGGCTACATGACTAAATAAAAAAGCCACATTTACATGCGCTCAGGATGATTCAACTCAACAGGTCCTCACAAGTTCATGTAAACAACCTAACTCAAATAAGACCTTGACTGGACCGAGGCCAGCACGGGTCACTGTGTGCATGTGAACGCATCCCTTATGGAAATAGATTAAAAATAACTTCCAGTAGATAAATTCCAATTATCTTTCATTTTTTCCAGCTGGTACTCTTTTCCCCCAGATTCATTTGTAATGATTAATTGGTTTTTCTAAATACTTAACATTCAGTGCTAGCGTGGCATTAACAACAGCTGTGGCTCTCACATGAGGTCCAGAGATTAAAAAAAAAAGAGAGAGGGAAAAAGCAATTACGCGTTATGCTGCAGTAAACACCCTTCTGAAAAATCCAGCCTGTTGTGTCATCTTAATTCTCTCTTAATTCTTTCCAATTATCTGTAGGATATTTTGTTTTCCGTTTCCCTGGGAGACGGCGAACTGCTCAGACTGAGGGAAAGTAAAATTCTTTGTGATTCAACATTACTCAGTTTTAAACCTGTGCACATTGAAAACATATGGGCGGTCTAACATGGGATTGTAGTATTCTAGCCAGTGGAAATAATCAGAGGAGCAGATTCATAACAGCAAAACAGACACAATGCATGTGAAAAAGCCCTCATTGACCTGTAATCCAGGATTATGCAACAAGCAAAGGACCATTCAGAGATTGTTTTGTTTGATTTAGAGGCCTCTGCAGCAGGGTGCCTCGTACAATAACATTAGAAGACTCTGGCTTTGAATATTCTGGATGATTCAGGGCAGGGGGGGGAGCATTCTTAGGACCATCCTTAGGGTTCAAAGACAGGGTGATGATGTTTAGCTTTCAAATACCTCCCTTTGTTTAGTTTTCATTGCTGCAAAGACAGATCACACATTTAAGCAGATTCTTAAACTTGCCGGATCGAGGCTGCTTTTTGTTATTTATTTCAGAATATCTATATCTCAATAAGGCTGCTGATAAAGCATAATTACATAAATCCCATCCAACCCCGGAGCCAACAATTTTCATTTTATGGCCTGGGGTCACTGCATTCACTGGAGTTATTCATGGGGCGATAATTAATCCCCGACCAAAACCTGTAATCACACTGAGCATTCCTTCATTTTGGCACCGCCTGCATGACCAGAAATGAGTCTCCAGAGCTCATCCAGCCCACAGAGAGCCATGGTCTAGTTCACAGTTAGTAACCTCCCTATTTTCCCTGAACATCTATCATGAGTGAGGTTCTGTTTGTTTCAACAGTACAGAGACAGGATCAACATACTGTACGTGGTATACAGCTTCCCTGCTTCCCGGTCAGTGTTTTGGGTTTTCAATTTCATGTTTAAGAAAAAGAGTGGTTTATGTTTTGCACAGACTCAGGTGACAAAAAGAAAAAAAAATGTAAAAGATTTTAGTTTGAATTCAAATGTACTGTACATGAACACCGCTTCAAAATTTATCAATTAAGCATGGCCAGTGTTTCAAATAATGAGGGTAACTATCCTATGAACAAAAAGCACTCAGTTTGAACTGAGTATCACGCAAAACTGCAGTCCAAGAATACAAATATAGTGCTGGAAGCATAACGGGTCTCCTGGACGAGAGGACAAAGCAGTTTTCAGAAATATATTTTAAAAATGTGCGTGGCACACAATGTGTGTGGGTGAATTGTGTTGCTTACATTGTTGAGATATACATTGCTGTGCTTGAGAGTCACCAACTACCGGAACCAAATTCCTTGTATGTGTTTGTGCATATACATGGCCAATAAACGCGATTCTGATTCTGATTAGGAACTTTTAGAAGGCCAGTATCCTGAGATCAGCGAGCATGGGATGGAACATAGAGGTGCAAAAGGTCAGAGAGATATGAAGGCGCCAAACCATTTAAAGACTTAGGTGAGCAACACGACATCAAAATCAGCTTGTCCTGTCAAGGCAACCAGTGAAGACATTTCAGTACTGAGGTAATGTGCTCAAATTTCCCAGTTTTGGTTAGTATGCAAGCAGCTGCATTTTGTACCATCTGTAAACCTCTAAAACTCTTCTTTGCCAACCCAGAAAGAAGAGCATTAAAATTATCAATGTGTGAAGACACAAATGGATGAAAAAGAACCTCTGCAGTCTTTCCAAGTTGGTTTCATCTAGCCAAAAATGTTTTGTGGTGTCACTGCAGCCATGTTCTTTCTGAGAAAAAGACACTTTCTCCTCTTGCAACACTGTTCTGTCTTTCTCTAATGGTACTGTCACGAACTTTAACACATGCTGCGGCCTGTAGAGTCTGAATTTTAGCTGTTTCTTTGCTTGTCTTTTCAGTTTCTCTTATCTTCTCTCATTGCATGGTCTGATCTTAGGGTGAATTTGCTGGGACGACCACTCCACACCTGAATGCTCCAGATCTGCAAATGACCAAAATTTCTGCTTTCATAGAGCTGGTCATGCTTGATTATCACTTAATGCATTTGCTTATTGCTACTAACCCTCTTAATTTGTATGGAAGCAGGAAGCAGGAAATAAGGTTGTGTTGTAGTTTTGTTGAACTTCTACCTCTAGCGTTTAGGGTTACGGATCACGGTAAAGAACGTGTTTTCCTGTGAAAGAAGCCACTTAGAGTTTTGGAAAAAGGAAAACTGAGATCTCTACATTGGGTTTAGACAAACGGGAGTTAGTGATTAAGGTGTTCAAGAAAACTGTAAGACACTGCAGTTATCTGGTGCAGCCTCTCTTTATTCAAAGTGGCAGACACATGGCATGATTTGTCAGCTCGTTGAATGGTGTGCTTGTACAGAGTGACAGTTTAATGATTATCTGGGGAAACTGATGTATCAGATTATGTTCTTGTCCTTCTATAGAAGATAAATTGCAATTAAAATGGGTTTAATGATGTATATGTGCTGACATATTTTGGTGCTCTTTCATATTTTGGATCTTGAATAATTTTTCTTCTGGGCTAAACCATTGATTTTTGTACATGAACGTGAAGCCATTATTCATTCTATGAAAATGATTTATTGAATGTAAAGGGAGCAAAACTGCACCCTGTTGGATTTTCCTAACCAGCAACATCTTGTCAGTTGTATGGTTTTGTCACCAAGTTGGTCTGGATGAAAATGTCTAAATTGATGGATTGCTATGAATGTTTATACAGGAAATCATGGTCCCCTGAGGACTCTTACTCTAGACCACTATGACATATTTGTGGCTTTTAGTGCGATGTCTTGACGACTGTTGCATGGATTACCACAATAAATAATAATTCAGACAAAATGTGTTTTTTGTTTAGTTCTTATTGGATAATGTTAGCGTCACGTGTTAGCTGCAAAGCTCTCTAGCATGCTTAGACCATTGTATTTTGGTTTTATAGTCAAATATTCTTCCTCCCTCTCCCTGAGACCACCAAAGTGAAAGCCTTCCGCCAGAAATTCTGTCCATAAAATTTGTGAACAGAATCGGTGACAAAGGGCAGCCCTGGCGGAGCCCATCACCCACCAGGAATGAGTCTGACTTATTGCCGGCTATGTGGACCAAGCTCTTGCAATGGTTGTACAAGGACTGAATGGCCCGTACAATGGGCCAGACACCCCATACTCCCAGAGCACCCCCCACAGGACCCCCCGAGGGACACGGTTAAATGCCTTCACCAAGTCAAAAACACATCTAGACTGGTTGGACAAACTCCCATGCACCCTCAAGTATCCTTGAGAGGATAAAGAGCTGATCCAGTGTTCCACGACCAGGACGAAAACCGCATTGTTCCTCCTGTATCCAAGGTTCGACTAACGGGCAGACTCTCCTCTCTAGCACCCTGGCATAGACTTTCCCAGGGAGGCTGAGGAGTTTGACTCCCCTGTAGTTTGAACACACCCTCCGGTCCCCTTTCTTAACCTCCTAAGATCCGAACTCTCCCACGGCATGCATTTTTGATTTCTCTTTGATATTTGGGCATATTAGGGCCCAATGAATGTAAAAACAAAGAATTACCAGATTTTTTTTTTTTACCTGATTTTTGTTTCTAAGAAAAATGAGAGCCACATATGAGGATATTCATTTAAAATTTCAGTAGAACAGTAGCAGTATAATGTCCTCGTAAGTGGATCTCAGGCCCTTGTAGAGCAAAATTGAGTATTTTGGTCTAAATAACCCAAAATGTGTTGTCCACATATGTGGACGCCAGGTCCTAGGAGGTTAAAGATGGGGACGACCACCCGGTCTGCCAGTCCAGGGGTTCTACCCCTGATCTCCACGCAACATTGTAGAGACGTGTCAACCAAGACAGCCCTACAACATCCAGAGCCTTCAGGAACTCGGGGCGGACCTCGTCCAACCCAGGGGCTCTGCCACCAAGGAGTTGTTTAACTGCCTCAGTGACCTCGCCCCCAGAGATTGGCGGGTCATCCCCTTCATCCCCAGACTCTGCTTCCACCACGGAAGATTGGGATATTCCGCCAGTGGGATTGAGGAGGTCCTCAAAGTATTCCTTCCACCGCCCGACAGTTTTCTCAGTCGAAGTCAGCAGCACTCCACCCGCACACACTATACACAGTGCAGGTAGAACACTGGTTTCCCCTGCTGAGTCGCCTGACGGTTTGCCAGAGTCTCTTCGAGGCAGTCCGAAAGTCTTTTTCCATGGCCTCTCCGAACTTCCTTCACACCCGAGTTTTTGCTTCAGCCATCTCCGGTTTGGTCTTATTAAAAAAAAAACAAAAAAAACATTTAAGCAATCATAAATCATAAATTGCCAAACTACATGACTAGTACAGCCTAGCCAATTCTGTAAGTGAAACTCAAACAAGTTAAGGCCTCAGTCACACAGGTCTAAGGACTATGCTCAATCTTTATGCCAAGTAGTCAAAAAATATCCTCTTGTGCTTTGGTTTCTAGCAGATTCCCATGGTTGCTCATAGTTTGCATGAAAGTAACCAACTAGTCAGCAAAGACTCTGCACTTTACACCTTCAAAGTAAATGTTGTTGCCAACAAAATGCCAATAGGGTGCAGTGTTTTACTTTGAAGGTGAACTGTTTCTGTTCCCACATAAATGGTTTATAGTTTCACTGCCACCTGTGATGAAAGTAATCCAAAGGAGGTTCTTGATGCACCAGTGTATACTTCTTTGTGACCAGTTTCACACTAGTGAGTGCCAGCAAACTCCTGCAACCAGTTTCCAGCTGGTTGAAGATTAAACAATTTTGCCTCGTGAAAGCTGTTTGCCAGCTGGTCACCAAGTGATCTCTACGTTTGTGAGTGGAGTTTAAAGTACGAAGCTAAGAGGATTAACTTCTTCAGTTTGCTTTTAATTTCAAATGACTTAATTGTTCCATTGGCCATTTAACTTTTCCAAATATATCAATAATACTTTTTCCTTAGATAAGATGAAAAATATACCTGCTGATAAAGAAAAACTCACGACTGTTGTACTAAGTTAATTACTGCCTTAAAAATGAACTTTTTTTTAGATAATTGTTTATTGATTATGCACAGCTGTATAATTTAAGTTTTAGATTAGTCTTGGAGAATGGTCATGGCCTGCACTAAGATATTTTATATGCAGATGGTGGCTATTTAACAATATCAAGTACTTGCTAATGGGGAACATTAGCATATGTCTGGAACAGGGGAAAAGTGTTGTTCTGTGTCTCTGTTTATCTTTTGCTCCCAAGCAGCAAATATTCGTACTTAAAAATTAAGGAAAAGAAAGAATGCCAAAACATGACACATGACACTGGCTCTAAATGGCCCTCCACGCGGTTGTGTAGGTTGCAGTGGGTAGGGCCACTACCCACTGCAACCACTGGCTGTACTGGCTCAGTACAGCCAGCAAAGCCATTTGCTTGGCTTTGCTGGCTGTACTGAGCGGTGACCCGGCCCTCCTTTTAATTACACTACAGTAATTATACACACACACACACACACACACACACACACACACACACACACACACACGAAGACTGCTGATTTATGTATCTGTGCATTTTCATATTTTTGTGTTCCAACAGCTGTATGTTTTATTTTCCCTTATGTTTTTTCTTACAGGTGCAGCAGTCGGTGATACATTGTGCTCTTCTATTTGTATTCTATTTTTTTTTATTCTATTTCCTCCTATCCCCCCTCCTCTTCTTTTTTTCCCCTGCCTGTCAGTTTAGACATTGTCATACTACTCAAATAATGTAAGAACTGAAAATAGAAATTAATAAACAAACAGATAAAAGAAACTCCAGAACAAGAGGAACCTATAGAGAATCTCTATCCTTCTGACAACCGATGAAACAAGTATCTTTCAGTTCAACCTTTTTGTGATATAATGTCTATTTGGAGCTAAAAGAGGCCACTCAAACACATGAGATATCATTTGGAAGGCCAGGACGTCCTCTTTTGAACGCAACAGGGCTTATTAAGGTAACTCAAAATATATATACAGACAACAAATGTCCTTTAAAGAGGACATAAAAGAATAGGCAAAGCTTTTTTAGAAAAGCAAAATGTGTTTGGCAAAACAGTGCATTTAGATCATAATTCTGATTGCAAAAGCTGACAGACAGGTTTTTTTTTTTAATGAAGAAGACGTTTTGGCAGTTTGCTGGTCTGGAGCATCCAGATGAGTGTTAACGCAACTCCAAGGAGGGAAAACAACAGTAACGATCTTAGAGAAAACAGTTGCTTCTGTGAAGTGTTATGAGCCAGTCTTCTGTAGAGTGGATGTCTGAGCAAAGTCACCCCTAGCTCAGACTCTGCAGTGCTCAGAGAACTGCAACAGTTAGCGTACAGATAACATACGTACAGCAGACAGTACATTTAGAAAAAGACCAAACAAGTATGGCTGGTTTGTAAGGGTTTACAGGAAGTCTGTTCTCTCTAAAAGAACACAGCAGCATGGCTTAGGTTTGCTGTCTTCCCACGTCTCCCTGCGTCTCTGTTTAAAGGTCTGTTTCTGTTAGTTTTTCCAGTATGGGTTATCTGAGGTTCTGCACACGCCATCTCCACTGCGGTTTGTACCTTCACCGTTTCAATAAAGCTCACTCACTTCACAGCAGTGTCTGCATCTTGGGTCCTTTATTAAATTCACAGCAATACTGACCCAGCCAAGGTCCAGATCGGACCTTAAGAGAGCCGTGCATGAACCAGTGTCCACAAACTTCAATCAAGTGAGACAGTGCTGCAAAGAGGAGTGGGGCAAAATTCCTCAACAACAATGTGAAATGTGAAATAGTCATATAAAAGATGGTTACAAGATTGTAACTTCAGGTTATTGCTGATTTCATTACATTCTACTAAATCAGGGGAAGTTCTCCAGAGGCCTGGTAATGAACTAATCATTTGATTCAGGTGTGGTGACCCAGAGTGAGATCTAAAACCTGCAGGACACCGGCTCTCGAGGACTAACGTTCCCTACCCCTGTACTTAATCATGGGATGGACTTTCTGTGATATATTGTGGATTTTCCACATGCATGGCATGATGCAATATGCCATAAGGTGTTCTTCATAATTTGAAGACCTGTAATTTTTTTTCCTTCAACTTTAATTCAACTAAAAATGGTAAATGGCCTGTATTTGTATAGCACTTTACTAGTCCCTAAGGACCCCAAAGCGCTTTACACATCCAGTCATCCACCCATTCACACACACACATTCACACACTGGTGATGGCAGCTACATTAAAAGTCTGTTTGCCTTTTTGTGTCTCACCCACACAGTCTATTGACCAGTCAGTGTCATTTCTGGTAACAAACCAAGATGGCAACACCCATAAACTTGAAGTTGAAGCTTCAAAACAAGACTTCACAAACAAATGATTCATGTCACGGAGCCGAGGTCCATTCTTATACAGTCTGTTTTTGTTCCTCATAGAGAAACATCATAATTAAGACAGATGCTTATTGAATGTCATTCAAGGCAATTTGCTGACTCAACTCGTACCGTTCTTTGCCTTTTCTAGTTAAGTGCATGTGTAGTGATAGTAATAAATGGTAAGAATCGTTGCTCAGTAAATATAAATGTGAGTATAACCATTTTTTCTCTATTTGTTTGACTCTCTTTCCGCCACGTTAACTAATCTTGGCTGGTATTGAGTACACGAATAATAATGTCAGCCCAAACTACAACAATAAAGCCCAGTGTTATAAGAAGTAGACTTCACAGTTACATGTTAATGGAAGCTGGAAACTATGGTAACTGTGACTAAAAACAAACAGCCCCATTTCCCCCTTGTTTCCATTAATGTTGATCACCGTCACTGAAGTACTCTGAACTTCCATCACTGCTTCCAAAGACTTCCCAGTTTCTCCTTCACCCCCATCAATCATACTCTCCGGTGACTCTTCGCACTGGTTTACAGCTTAACATCTATCTCCCTTACAGCTCTCTGTGTAGCACTTATTGCTTCAGCCCATGGAAATCAACAAAAGCTATCTTGACACTGAGCCCATATCCACTTGGTGTGATCCAAAAAGCCTGAAACCAGATGTGGAGCTTCCATTTCATGGTGTCCTTTCTCATCATTGTGCCCTTGAGCTGTGCCAACAAATACAAATCTTCAAAACCCAAATGTTTAATTTGCTGCTGATGCAACAATTGAGTGATAGCTGCACATTTAAACTCCTTCATTGACACACATTCCAAAGGCTCGATTTGTTTCATGAAAATTCTGAGCGGCTTAGCAGAGTTTGGTTAGAGTCTTATTTAGTTTTGAACAAGCGTGTTTAGCAGGGTGGATCAAGAGCATGCTTTGTGAATTAGATGAATAAAACCCACACGTTTGTTTGTTACACCATGTTGTTCAGTTCTGCTGTCAAGGGAGCAGACAGGAGTCACAGAGAGTCTGTGTGTTTTAATGTAATCTTCCCTCGGACGAGTGAAACTTCCCTTTCTGGCAGTGACTGACGTTTAACTGCACATCTAATCCTGAGAGATGTTAATAGAAGATGAAGAGGTGCAATTTCAATAGCATATTTCAGTGTTTCTACATAAGTGTGTCAAATTTCAGAAAGAGTTCATGGGCTACACTGTCCCATATTTATAAAACATAACGTTTTTATCGGTTTATTTTCCAAAGCCATTCAGATTGCACTGTACAGATTACACAGATTGTTTTTCTCAGTAGCTAGAATTTGGTCATCGTGTCAGTCTTTAATCCTAGAACTTAAAGTTGTTCAGTTAAAAAAAATTCAGATTAGGAGTGGTTACATTATGCGTAATTTGAAGGGAAGGCCAACATTATGAGATATTTGGCTTTGCCTTTGACTCTTGATCCTTCATGTGCCAGCGCAGCAATGAGTTTTGCAAAAATATTCTTGGCAGTGTCATGTTTCGGCTGTGTGCAGGCAAGAGAAGGACCCAAACGCAAAACTCACCGAGACAAAAGTGAACTCAAAACACTGCTTTATTGCAGGCTCGGAAAGGAAACAAAGAACAAAACTAAACTGGGGAAAACTACAAATAAATCATACGTGAAAACACATGGCAAATCATACCGCTATGACAGAGACTACAACACTGACAAAGAGAAACACAGGGCTTAAATACACAGAGGGATAACGAAGGAATGAGACACAGAAGGAGAGCACAGCTGGGAGTAATCAGGCTGGACGAGACAAGGGAAGCAAAACTAGAATCACTCACATGAGACATGGACCTTCAAAGTAAAACAGGAAACACACTGACTGAACTCTAGACATGCAAACTTAACAGTAACTGAGAGGACAGAACATAGGGACCTGAAACATGGGACAGAAAGGCACAGTAGACACAACGTGGACATAACAACGCCACAGGGAAAGAGTAAAACAAAACACAGAACCTCTTAGAAAATAAAATAGGAAACATAATGAAACGCAGACATGACTACATGAACTTGACAACATAACAGACATGAAACACATGAAGGGCAAGGGAGACTTAACAGGGGTTGGAAGACACAAGGGGAATCTAATAACAAAGAACTAGAAAAACTCATGAGCTTAATCATATAAACATCCAAATAAACTAAACTCAAAAGACTGGGTCATAAGACCCAGGATCGTGACAGGCAGTAGTATTAGGAATCTGCAGGTTCAATAAAATTTGTGTTTTTTCTGACTTGGACTGGTTTGGAAATAACCCCCAAATACACTCAGTTAAACTCTTGGAGGAAGGTATGCAGTTACTTGTAACGCGTTACTGTAATCCGATTACTTTTTTCAAGTAACGAGTAAAGTAAGGGATTACTATTGCAAAAACAGTAATTAGATCACCGTTACTTTCCCGTAAGCACGCTGCGTTACTGCGTTACTAAAACCGTGATTTTTTTTGCGAGAGTGTCTCATGACAGTGACGTAAGCGAGTTTGACGTTCGTGACAACAGCTGTGTGCAGATCAACAGTGGATCATATATCGAGTGCGGGAGAGTATGAGCGTGCAGCGTTTAAAGCGTGGAAGTACTGACCTTACTTTGAGTTTGATTCCATAAAAAGTGGCAAAAACATTAGCGTCCGTTGTAAATCATGTTTTTAAAAAGTTTTTAAAAAGTAACTAAGTAATTAATTACTTTTGAAAATAAGTAATCAGTAAAGTAACGGGACTACTTTTTTTGGGAAGTAATCAGTAATTAGTTACTAATTACTTTTTTCAAGTAACTTGACCAACACTGAAGATATGTGAGGATGTTTTCAAAGCAGAAAATGACTGCGCTGCAGAGGAATAAATATCAGTGCTGAAAGACTTAACTGGAAAGATCTTACCTACAACACATAATACTATTTTTGCTAAAATATGAGATCAATTCTAAGCATGTAAGCCTACACACAAACACAAATATGAACACACATTTTCTCATTTCCTGGCATGAGAGATATGCTGGGGTGTCAGGCGAACTCATGTTTGCATGAGTAGCACACCCTCATCTGCTTTCACTTATTCTCATCAGCTGCATGTCTTGACCCTGGCACCCAACACAGCTTGCAACGTGGCTAGAGGAGATATCCACACTTAGATCCAAATCTTTGCAGAATGAGTAGAACTGGATTGTGTTTAATCATCTCTTTCTTAGTCATTTTGTGCCACATTCATCCTTTGACCTGTGTCGTTTCACAGCCTTTATTTAGCTTTCAGTTTAAACTTGCAATCCATGAAACATCCAATAGTGTATATCTTACGGTTCATATCATTAACAGCACAATAATTGTTTCATTCAGACTGAAAATACATATAATTGTCAGAGTTCTGGCAAGGACCTTGTTAGGGTGTTTAGTCTTACTGCTGCAGTTGCTGTGTTTGAATGGGAAGTGTTAATGTATATCGTCTTGATGCATTCTCAATCATCCAGGTAAGTAAATCTCCAAAGGTTGATTCTTCTTTGGAGATTTACCTTTGAATCAACCTTTGGAGATTAACGTATCATAGTTTTTCTTCCTTTGAGATGTGATGTAAATATTTGTTGCTTGAAACAGATGGAAAATTGTCAGGCCTGCTCTGCAGCTCTCGTTTTGGCTTGGCGGCAGAAGCGTGACTTATGAATGTGATAACAACAGTTGCTTTAAAGTGCTTTATATTGTAAGGTAAAGACCCTACAACCAATGTTCCCTCTAATTTTTCATGTGTCTGAGCGAACGCACAAACTCCCTGAGCGTCCCTTGGACCACTGTGAGCAACAGCAGACGTGTGCACTGTGGTCACGCCAGCATCGAATCCATCCAAGTTACATGTTTATTAAAATAATAAAATCACAGCATTTACATTTATGTTAGACTACTTTTAATTAACTGCTTTAGCCCACTTACAATGAAAAAAAATCTTGTTCATGACCTGTGTAGCACACTGAAAAAAATGCAATAGGGTGGTTGTTGAATTTGCATAGAATTACTTCATATATCCAGCATGACTAATTTAAATTTCACATCTAAACATATTTTTGTCTTTTAATTTTCACATATTCTTTAAGAATATTCATTCTTTTAGAACAAATCATGTTGAAAAGAAACAAGTTAGTCGTGTTTTATCCTCAAGCTCCGCCCCCTGGAAAGGAAAAATCGGCTGCACTGTCCGCCATTTTTGTCTCTCGCTTTGGAAAATCTACTACCATCTAGAGTTTTACACTTGAAGGTAAATAAGATTTTAAAGCTAACACACCAGTGAGAAAGAGTGTAGACCCTTTATATATGTGGACTTTTACTGGGGTGTTGTTATTTTACAGGTATGTGGGCTGTTTATCTAAAACCATGAAAGGCTAATGTTAGGCTCCAGTTAGCTAATGGTAACCGAAATTATGCGATAAGCAAATTAGTAATTAACATATATAATGTGATTTAATATTGTTTGTATATTCTTTCAGTCTAAATTAACAGACTATTACAAACTTGCATCGGTGTCTGTAGTAAGTGGTGGTACCTGCAGTGTCTTAACCATTAAACAAGCTAATGTAGGGCCGGGATATGACTAGTTTGTTGAAACATGTCTGCTGCCAATGTGACTGCTCACACACGGTAACATTACCAGCACATAGCCACAGCCGCTATAAACATGCTGAAAGGTCAATCTAGCTTCTGTAGTCAGCAGCTGGAAGACTCAACACAGACCCAAGATTCAGTGTAACGGTTATCTAAATGTTGTGTGTCCTGTTTGTAAGCCCAGAAAAAGAAACTAAATAAAATGACGACTTTGAGCTTCAAGCTAATGTAAGCGTAATGCTATAGCATAAAGCGACTAATGCAATGATGAGGTTGTTAAATTAGTAAAAATACAGTAAATATATCCAACATGAATCATTTATATTTTTGGTCTAAACATAATTGAGTCTCACGCCTTTCACTTGTTTTAGAAGGATGTTCAGTCTTTTAAAACCAGTCATATCAAAATAACAGAAAATAGTTACGTTTTCTGTTGAAACTCCACCCCCTCCAGGGTGTGTTCTACGAGGGAAAATTCACTGTGGCGGTCCGCCATTTTTTGTCTTCGCTTAGTTTACGTTTGGTGCTGAGCTTTACTTTGTCGAGGTAAACTGAAAACTACATGTTTGAGAGGAAACGAAGAGAACATCCATTAGATGGGGAAGTTTTTCTCATGAATTGCTGTTGAGCAACATAATGGAAAAAACAAGTCATTCCTTAAGTTAACTAACGATAATGCTAGCTTAAGCTGCGGGACAATATTATGTGCATTAGCTTTTTTTCAGTGTGTGCCCAGTCACATTCGCTTGTTTTTTCTCAGTGAATACAGACTAACAAACTTGTGTCCATTTAGTTAACTGGTTGTACCTAAAATGTTTTAGTTAAACAGTTAAATAAGCTAGTTTGCCATGGGGTGGGCTCAGTGTGTGTGTGTGTTGGGGGGGGGGGGGGTGTCTTCACTAAAGTCGGTTTATTTAGGGCATGACACCTATGCAGTACTCATTAGGAGAGGAAGTGCATGACGTGGGGCTTTATTTCATGTTCTGGGGCAGTAGTGAATGTAATGTACTGATAACATGTTAAAGACACACAAAAACCCAACAAATTATTTTAACTGATTTATAGAGAGACTGAGAGGAGGGCTTAAAGAGATAAAAATAATGACGATAGAAATATGTTAAATTTATTTTTTCTGTATCGATATATGGTGCTTATCCCTGCTGAAGGGCAGATTGGTGTTGCTTCAGAACAATTCTCTAGCGCTGTTACGTAGAGGTGTTACAGTTAAGGTTTTAATAACATTATTTTATTTACTAGTGAAGATTTGCATATGTTATCTCACATTCTGTAAGGTAAATTTTCTGGAAAGGTCAAATTAACTAATTTAACTAAGTATTAATGAAAGACCTTGATGTGTATATGACAATAATAGATGTAGTTTCTGGGTCTTTTGGCAGAACTGCAAAATGGCCAGAAGGAGGCAACTGCTGTGGTTGCAAACAGGCTTTGGGTGGTATGGAAGTAAGGGCAACTATGGAACTGCTCAGCAACATGGGACCCATAGCTAATAAATAGTAATATGACAAAAAATAACAACTTTGTGTGGATGTAACCTTGTGAGATTTGAGATTTTGACAGCATTTTTATGTGACAACTTCTCTTTTTAGATAAATGCAGAGTTTAAGCGCATTACCACCATGCCACTGCAGTCCAGATTACTCTCGCAGATAGATGTGCTATCTGACAAACTAATAAAGGTCTTCAAAAGGCGAGGAGGACAAATAGGAAGAAGACTTCAGAACATTCTGGAGCCCACGGCCCAGGTAAGAAAAAAATTAATTTGTGTATACACTTTAGGGAAAATAATAATTTTAACAAAATGCTGCTTGTCACTCTATGCCAGGAGTATGTTGAAAATCACCTGGGATTTTCACAATTTACCATGGGTGCGTTTTTTTTTTCTTCTTTTACCTGCATTAGAACTATGTGTGGAGTTCATAGTTGAACACCTCTCTATGATCTGACAGTATTCTGCTTCTTTGCATGGAGATTTCACTTCAGAAATGCATTACCTTTTTAAGCATTCTGAGGACTCAAATCACATGCTGTAATGAATCCATTTTTGTTCACCTAATGTGTTAATGTTAACATTTTTTGGAATAGTGACACAGATTAAAATAAGATTTGGTATAATGTTCTTTGACCAGTGTTTTGTTTAATTAAATTTTGGAATTCTGCATTTTCTAGGCCACAGATGAAGCCATTATCCAACGATCTAATAAGGAAACAACCATGGGAATTTACATCATAAAGTCAAGAGATGCCAATGGCAGCCCTGAGGACATCGGGATAGTCCTTGAAGGCCAGAGAGTCTGGCAGGATTTGGATAACTATACCCTAGCAGCTGCAATGCTGTTTGGACTAATGTACACTTTGAACCTCACCTACCCACTGGAAAAGTATACCTTCGAGGTATTATAGAAACTGGTTATGGAGCTCAAAAGGAACAGCCTTTCAAAGAATGCCCAGGTTTTCAGGACCAGACTGTACGATTGAACAGTTTTCCAGTTATGATGTGGGAACAACATGTTTACCTCTTCGAATATGTACCATCCTTTCTTTTAAGCCAGCACTGGTAAAGTTGCAGTACATAGTGAAACTTACTTTTCTGGCACTTTTCAACTTGGGGCCTTTATTACTGCAGTTTTCACTTTTCAAGCCATGGCTCTTTTAAAAAAAATTCAAACTTTGAATTTCCATTTTTCTCAATGGAAATGGTGCCTTGCACCAATTTCACCAGCTTGCAATTTTTTTCCCAAGGTGCACCACTACAAACAGATTGCATCGTCTAGTATTAGTGATTGTGATGTTTAATGATAGAAGCAAGCCAATACTAATCAGTTTAGGTCTCTTGGTTTTGTGCCTGTGGGTTATAATGTTATTTTAAGTCTCTTCTTTGTGTCATTTTAATAATTACACCCCTGTTGCCATATTACCTTATGGCTCTTACATTTAAAAAACTATTTTTTACATAAGCGCGATGTCATAAGGCCCCACAATGTTGAATTCAGCTTACAGAAGATAACTTTGAGGAATGTTGTGGAATGTTTTTCAAGAGATGCATTGTACAAATATGACTCATGTATATTTTGGAAGCCTGAATTGAAAGTCCATTGTTACAACTGTGTAGTATTTTCAAAAATACAGGTCATTGTTCAAAAATGTTTTGCTTATTTCTTTGATTGAAGAGAAAGTGTACAGTACATACAGTAAGATCAGCCTTAATTTAGTTTTATTTATTGAACACTCAATTATATATTAGATTATATATTATATATTAGAAATTTGTTATAAAATAAAATAAGCTTACCATAAAATAATCTTGTCAATATAACACATAGTAGTCCAATACAATTAACACAAAAAGTTCATGTCTGATAAACAAGTGGTTTCTGTAACTATTTGACCGGAATGAAAAACATAACAACAACATAACAAAGTCATGTTCATATTACCAGAAAAATGTGTGCAGGTATAACATAAAAAACTAAGGTTAACCAAACATAATTTAATTTCGTGCAACCGATTACAATAATTTTTTTACGTTTATCCCACTGATTATTTTTTTCAGTGCATGTTAACACTATTGGAAGGAAAAATAACTTGAACTCCAATTTTGAAAACACAACTTTCTTTTTTCTTTTTTTTTTAAAATAAAGCTCTGACTTGTATTCTAAGTCTGTGGTCGGGGGGAGAGTCTGTAACTCTGTCTGCAAAATACAGTAAATAATGACCAATGTTTACCTAAAATGCTGCCAAGTCATTTTTTTAAACAAACATTACAAAATATTTACAGAACAATCAGCTGTTCTGCATCAAATCTGATGCCACACAAATTATTTGTGCCACTCCAAAAAATAATTTCTGTCCACTATGAGATAAATGCAAGGCTCGTGATGACGCAGCATACGTGCCCTTACAATGAAACAGTGCCTCTTTGTGGTGACAACTAAAATACTCTCTCTCTGTTACACAACAGTAACCATAATACTGTTAAACAAACTGTACAACATGAGTACACACAATGAATATCTTAACAAATGCATTACCAGCTCGGCAGAGTAAGTGATTGATGGTCCTCCGAGCCGGAGCCTAACACATCGTATCCACCGAGGAGAGGGAGAGGACGCCACCGCAGTCTGCTAGCAGCCATCGTCTGGGACGATTGACCAAAGCCCTGGTACTTTGCTTTGTTACCAGGCCGGAAAGTTCGCGCCTGAACTCCCCTCGGGATGGATGGTGATTGACGGGATCCAGAGACTCTTCCCATGAACGTAAACAAACAGTGAGTACAGAAGGCCTTAGAGAGCGGCTACATGCCCGTGCGTTAAAGCAGGTACGTGAGTGCGCAAGCTGTGCGTGTAGACGCAAGCTGCCTGGTTTCTCCGCCAGCGTTTTTGTTTTTGTTTTAATCTTTTTGATTTATTTAAGGAGGGTTAAGTCGGTTTCTCCACCGAAGGAGGTTTAAAGAGGTTTCTCCACCGAATAGAAGGAGGGTAAGGACGGTTTCTCCACCGAAAGGAGGATAGAGCTCTAAAAAATAAAAATAAAAAAGGTTTCTCCGCAGTTAAGGGCGTCGAGTGTTTCTATGGTTTCTCCACCAATGTTAAGGAGGAAAGAGCTCGCCGCGGTAAGGGGGATTATAGGCCTAAAAAGAGTGTGAATGAGCATATATGTGTGTGAGTGCCAGTAAGTGAACGCAACAGCGCAGAAGGAAACCTAAAGCGGTGTTAACGGAATTCTGTGACCTGTTGTGTACACGTAGCCTGGGCTTTGGTGTAAGTCGCGTTGCCTGCTGCAAACTTAAAAGAAGTCTGTCTTGAAAGAGGATGAAATACACTGCAAAGTTTTTATTGGGCAGCACGTGGTGTGTAGATTGTTGACGAATGAAGTGAAATTGTGCTCTAAGCAGAAGCGAGTGTGAGCGTGTTTGACGTCACGGTGTGTGTGAAAAGGTATCCAGCTGGGGCAGACGTGATTCTGCAGGTCACCTGCCCAGTGGACAAAAGAAATAAAATAGTTGTGTGGGTGAATGATAGCACGAAGAGTGTTTGGTGTTTCTCAGCCTGAAACAGCTGTAATGCTACTTTCTGTTTTGGAGAAAAGGACAGTTTAAAAAAAAACAGAGAGAGAGATGTGTGTTGTTTAAAGCAGTGATGAGAATAATGAAAATGTGATGAGAGAGGAACACAAAAACATACAGAAAATGCATTAACCATACTAACCCTACATGCATATACACATACAATGATACTCATGAAGACCAGACAGCATCTTAAGTATGAGATTCTGTTTGTCATCTTGTCCAAGTCACTAGTAAGATGAAAGTGATACATAGACTAGTGGACTGAATATTATAGGAGGACAGATGGTTGCATCATAGAGGAGAAAGCAGAATGCTGATGAGAGGTCTTAAATGAGTGAGCTGAGTGCATCGAGCCACCTGGGGGGCTCTTCAACTGGTGGAGGAGGTTGTTACACCTTGCAGGAGCTCTCCTCTCTTCAGGAACTCTCTCTGCAGGAGGGGGAGATACAGGAGAGGTGGAGGAAGATCTCAGCCTGGGCGTCTATTGTCTTGTGTAGTCTGGAAGATGAGTGGATGATGGGGTGGGTCTGCTTCTCCCCACCGCAGGGAAAAGGGTAACACCACCTGGGTCTGGGTGCAGTTTCCCCCTCCAGGGGCAAGGGTACCTAGACCCGGTTCTTAGAGTACGCTTGGGGAGTGTGATTGTGTGTACAGTGTCTTTCTATGTCTGTCTCCACGTTGGTTGAGTGTTGAGTAATTGCATATGAGAGCATGAGGGTGGGAATGGATGTTTGTATCTGTGTGTCAGGTCGGGTATCAGACGCCACCTCTCTGGGGACATCTCAGGCACTCCAAGGTATGGAGGCCTATCTCCCCCCATCACTTCCCCTGCCGGTGGCAGACGCCCTCAGACATCGGTGCGTTGGTGGTTCTTTGTGTCCGGGGATGGGCGTCCAGGTACACACCGGCTCACTCCTTGGTGGCTGCTTATCGGGGCCTGGAGCCTGGGGCTCGCTCGGGCCACTTTGGGGGTGGGGTGATGAATGATAAGACGATGTCAGAGGAATTGGTGCGCAATTAATCGTCACTCACCAATCAGTGCTTCTGCTCTCTACACACCGCAAAATGACAGTGAAAGCAAAAAACAAGTGGAAATTCAAACGCGATTTCAATATGTCACATATTGACAGTGGCTCATCGATGCCAATGACATAATTACTCAGCTACATTTTCGAAAGAATGCAAAAGCATTGACATATATTTTTCCTTCCTATGATAGCCCGACGGGCAGGGCTGAGATAGATTTTGGTAGCCCGACTGGAAAAATCGCTAGCCCCGGGACATTGGGCTAGTGATTTTGCGAGCCCTGTAAAGGAGAATATCAAAAGCCTGATACCGGCAGGCCTGACAACAGGCGTTCTCTAGCATATCGAGACTATCTCTCCACACCATAACATATTCCATATGTACGGGGTACGACCCCTCCTTGGTCGTGGCACCCGTACATATGGAGAGATAGTCTCTCACTAAGAGAACCAAGGTTACACTGTAACTGTATGATGTATCACTCCTGTAACACCTGTAACATTTAGCAGTCGCCTCATTTTTCTGACACACAACAAAATTATTGACTTGACTACACACTAACTACACAAGATTTGCACTAAACGTTGCAAATCTCTCACATCTCAAAACACCGCCACCACTCCTAAAACTTCCTCTCGTTTCTTAACAACTAAATGCCATGTTTTGATTGGTCGACATGGTACATTTTTCGACCAATGGGAAGGGGTGGGGGGTGTTTAGAGAGTTTAGAGTACTTTTGAGGGTTTTCCTTATAAAACACAGGTTTTACCGTTTCTTCCCGCAGTAAATATGAAGAGCAATAGTATTCAGGAGGAAAACCAAACATTGCATATTTTTTGATCATAACTCTGGTTTTACGTGGCCTATCAACACAATTTAAAAACTGCTATAAAGTCCACACTTTTTCCATCAATTGTTCCGTCTGTCCTGCTCCAATGGTGTGAGATGTGTACGTTGTCATTAACGTGGCTTCACTCCTCATCAGCCATGCCGCTTTGCTAGCTAAAACACCGTTGTCGGCACATAAGGACGCTGTCATAGCCTGTCAACGATGTTGATTAGCTGCGTATATACGAATGTGCATCGCATTATTGGCTGGACTATGGGATAAGGTGGCATCGTTCTAATCCCAAATGGGAGCAGCCAGTCACTTACTGACTAACACTGCAAAACAGAATTGTTAAAGTTTTACTTTAATTTCATTTCAGGTTAGATTTTTTTGTGTGTGCGCAACGCAGATTTTTTCTGCGCAGAGACCGTGCCAACAGTGCGCAACTGTGCACGCGCACAGCTTAGAGGGAACATTGCCTACAACAATACAGAGAAAACCCAGACAATCAGACGGCCCCCTATGAGCAAGCAAACACTTGGTGACAGTGGGAAGGAAAAACTCCCTTTTAACAAGAAGAAACCTCCAGTAGTACCAGGCTCAGGGAGGTGTAGCCATGTGCTGCAACCGGTTGCAGGTGAGTAACTTTTTGAAATGACCACACTCTTGCATGAAAATGTTGACAACTGTGTAACCACAGCAACTTCTGCAGATGTCGTTCCTTGTTTTGGGTGCATTTGAATGAGGTTTTCAGACCTTCAGCAGTGTTGTTTCACCTTGTTTTTACCACTGAACAAGTGGCACCAGATGAACTTCAGTTGTATCCAGTGATCAGGAAAAACTTTACACAAAAACAACTGTGAAAATATCTCCAAATGTTTGGCTTTGTGTTGTGTTATGTCCCTAAATTATTCAAACAAAGATGTTTTGAGAAAAACTGTTTTTCCATATTCACTCAGTGTACTGACATTACGGAAGCATTACTGTCTAAAGAAATGCCCCAGCATGGCTCCTAAGTATAAACATGTTATTTTGTTGTGGTAGAGCAGGTCATTGGTAATGTCTTTGTCAGTAAAAAGGCTGTAAAACTCCCAATGATTCAGACCTCTAGCTAGGAGTAATTTAAGGCAGCCGCTTTTATGATGTGATCCACACTGAAAACTAACAATGCAGTGCTTCCTGGTTCGAAACACAGTATCTCTTTTATTTTCAGTTTTTGTAAAGTCATCAAATGGCACCTTTTTTGGTTTGTTTAACATGTACACTGCGACCACAAGCCCACAAAGACACTTATTTAACTTTGTACTGAGCAGTAATACAGGATCCTTGTAAGTTTGGAAATTCATGCATGCACATATTTTCTGTGTGTTAGGAATTAGTTCATGGTTTCTCTCCGACCTAAACCAGTTGCCTTTAAGCCCAGCAGGAATGAGAGGCACTGTTGTGGTTTTGAGCACAATGAGGTCATTTATTTTATCATCAAGCCTTCGTGCAAAGAATGTTTTCATGATTGTAACAATGGGAGATTTCAACCAATGAGAATCTGAAAACATGTTACAGCCGTTTTTTATTGCCCTGGCTGTTATGTCAACTCCCAGTGTATCTGCAGAACTGTCTTCAGTCTCTACTTTTATGCAGTTTCTACGGTAACAAAATCCTCTTAAACACCAAAACCAGGTGTTTATAATTAAGTCAACCACAAAAACTTGGAAAAATTTGGAAGTGACTCATCATAAAATCCATTTTAACTTAAAGAAAAAAAAAAAGCCAAAAAATGTGATTAAGTAATTAAACTATTAAGAGTAAACCATAAACTAAGGTTTGGAAGTATTTAGTAGCAGGTTTGAAGATCACAAAATGCTTTAAACCATTAGTTTTATCAGTGGCCTGGGGTGATTTACAAAAAGTCTAACAGAGCTGCTAAAACTGTTAAGCTGACAGATCAGCAGTTTTATACCAGGCTGTCCTTATAGCAGTTTGACAAAAAGTCGCCCAGGAGGCATCCTTTCAGATACCTGAACCACCTCAACTGGCTGCTTTCAATGTGGAGGAGCAGCGGCTCTACTCTGAGCCCCTACCAGATGCCTGAACTTCTCACCCTATCTCTAAGGGAGAGGTCAGCCACCCTTCAGAGGAAGCCCATTTGGGTTCTTTTTTGACCTCCTGAATGAGTTGTTGATGTGTTCTTGGAGTAGTCCAGTCACTCCTGGGAAGGGTCTCCACTCTTCCAATTATTCTCCATTCTTGGATAATGGCTCTCACTATGGTTCTCTGGTGTTCCAAAGTCTTAGAAATGGCTTTGTGACACTATCCAGACTGATAGATGTCCATGACTTAGTTTCATCTGTTCCATCATCTGTTCCTGAGTTTCCTCAGATCATGGCTTTATGTGTTGCTTTTAAGTTCTTTCACTTTGACAGATTCTGTTTAAGTGATTTCTTGACTCAACAGTTCAACAGTATTTATGTTGTGTGGCTGGTGAATTTCAGTTTCAATTTTACTTATTTAGCATTAAATCACAACAACAGTTGCATCAACACACTTTACATTGTAAGGTAAAGCCTGTACAATAATACAAAGAAAACGCAGAAACCCCTATCAATCATATGACCACCTCTGACCAAGAGCTTTGGTGACAGTAGGAAGAAAAAACCTTTTTAACAGGAAGAAACCTCTCACAGAACCAGGCTCAGGGAGGGGCGTCCATCCTCTGTGACTGGTTGGGGTGAGGAGAGAAATTGTACTTAGGTTTCCATGTAGATTTGGATAGCCCCCCCCCCCTTAATAAATGATCTCATCATTTAGAAACTCCATTCTGTATTTACTTTAAGTATGTTTTTGTAAACATAATTGTTTTTTGGTCTGAAACAAGAACGTATGGAAAATATGCAAACAAAACCTAAGAAATCAGGAAGGGGACAAAGAGTTGTCTCTACTTTCTCAGACATCTGAGGTCTTTTAACATCTGTTGGACAATGCTTAAGATTTTTTATGTGTCTGTTGTGGCCAGTTCCATCCTCTATGCTGTTGCATGCTGCAGCAGGAGGTTGAGAGTCACAGATGCCAACACACTCAAGAAACTGAAACTGAAATTGAAACAAGGCCAGTAATGTTGTGCAGATGGAGCTGTAATCTCTTAAGTTGGTGTCGGAAAGGTGGATGTTGTCCAAGATGAGGACAATACTGGACAACACTTCCCACCCACTTATGATGTGCTGGCTAGTCACATGGACACGTTCAGTGAGAGACTGAGTCTGATTGCACCACTGAATGACACCGGATAGGATGCCATTCAGCAGTGATATCAATTGGGTATCTCTACTTTGTTTTACGTTTACATTTTAACCCAACAATCCACATGTTCTACTCCTTACATTTTCAAAACAGGCTTGCTATTTTAGGTTTAATGCAACTGAGGGCAGTTAATATTTCACGTCAAGTGTAGCTAGTGATCATAAAGGGAGTAACGTGTCATAGCAGGTGGTTTCAAATGCAACATTTCAGCTCAGCAAACTTTTTGGTGTGCAGGTTGTCACACTGTGTTTCTGCTAGCTACAGGTACAGAAGCTACATGTAACTCATTACAGAGTAATGAGCAGTCAGAATTAGATCGCAGTGAGAGGCGAAAACCTCCGTTTTTGGTGTTACAAAACGTTGTGTAAATCAAAAAGTAGTAGTAGTAGTGGGTGGAATAGAAGCATAATTTTTGTACTGGGTGAATCAGCAGACTTTGGTGAACTTTCAAGGCGATATTCAGGGCTCTCTGAAACTCCATATGACAGAGATATGACAAGAGAAGCAACAGCTTCATTTTCAGAGTTCAAAACTGAGAGGACAGATTTCCACCCCTCAAACAAATATAATCTGTGAGTCAACGGTATGATAATTGTAAAAACTGCTTCCACCATGAGTGTCAGCAGTGTCTGAAGATGAATTGGCACAAGCCTCGTGCGTCTTCATTGAATAGTTTAGGTCAGGGGTCTGCAACCTTTAACACTGAAAGAGCCATTTGGACCCGGTTTCCATGCAAAAGAAAACACTGGGAGCCACAAATAATTTTTGACATCTAAAATGAAGATAACACTGTATATATTGTTTTTTACCTTTATGCTTTGTGTGAACAACTAAGGTGTGTTGCTTATGAAATCCTTGAAGTGCTACAGAGAAAATTACATTTTATTTATGCAATTAACACATTTTGAACTCTTAAAGAAATATAACCAAAGGAAAGACACCCAGCTGAACTAAAATTATCCATGTAGCAAACAAAAACTGTTGTGAGCCGCCACCCTTATATCGCCTGTGGGCTTTTGGAGCCTTGACCTGACTTTAAAATAATTGGGAAAAAAGCACTATGCTGCTAAAAAATGAAAAATAGATATTTGCAAAATTCTGCCTAAATATGTATTTTACCTGGTTAATGTGTGTGGCGGGGCGTGGTCTGCAGCGCCACTGCAGGGGAGGCGACGCACCTGAGCGGCACCCACAATCACGCCTCGCCGCGTTTACGTCTGTGCTCTCTATGCTGTTGTGTTGGTGTGTGTCGGGCTGTGAGCTGAAAAGCCAGGCTGTGTGCGTACAGCAACCGTGTGTGAAAAGTGGTCAATAAAGAGATGCTGAAAAGCGTGTTCATGCAAACATAGTCGGGTCTGCCGTGATATGTTTACAATAAGACTTATTGTCCCGAACCTCTGTGCACAGCGTCTGCAAGTCGGGGCTGTACGAAGTGACTTTCATCTTTACGCAGGACTGTAAGATGTCATCTGTGAGGCGTGAGCGGTGTTTGTTTTTAACATAGTTCACGGTGGAGAATAGCTGCTGACATAATGTGGATCCAAAGATCCATAATTGGCCTACCTGGGGTTGAAAGTCTCGATAAATGCAGGCATTTCGGCGGGTACACCGGCTTCCGCGAGTGTGACGCTTATTTTGAGCGATGAAAAAATAATAGAATATAATTTTATTTTTATATTTCAATATCACAATAATCTTCCAATTTAGAACTACAAGTTAAAAAAAGAACTAACATAAATAAAATACACTTCAGCTAAATACTTCTAATTTATTTTCCCAAACCACGCGGAGCCGCCCTATAAAGACTAAAGAGCCGCATGCGGCTCCGGAGCAGCAGGTTGCCGACCCCTGGTTTAGGTGATATGACGATTTGAAAATGCCTCTCATTAGAGAATTCCAGCGGTGATTTTGAACAAACTCCCCATTGAGTTTCTATGGAGAGTTTTCAGACTTCGTGTTGCTCTGAAGCGATTTGATAAAAATCTGTAACTCCCACAACAATGATAGTGACATTTTCTAAAAGCCAGCAAAAATTCCTACATTTTGATGTATAATTTGTGGAGGTTGAGTGAAAATTGAGCGAGTAGCAAGAAGTTGTTCGGACATGAAGAGAAAGTTCAGTGGCCACTCTTAGCCAGCTGCATAGCAACCATAACAACACATGTATTTTCTGAAAAAAATCACAATGATGCAACTGAAAACTGAAAGAGGCATTAAATTAAAACGGTAACAGATATGAAAAAAACTGAATGACACATGAATAGCCAAATAATTTGAGAACATTTTAAAGTTTGAATGGAGTTTCTATGTGAAAGTATGAGGATGTAGTTAAGTTTCAAAAACAAGCAAGTTTTAGCAGAACTGTGGAAATTTCCCATTCATTTCAATGGGACAAAAAAAAAAGGAAAAAAAGCTTAATATTTTAACAAGTGTAATAGTAATAAATACCAAAAGTCCTAGCTGGAAAGAGCAGAAATAGCAGAATACTGTAAAATTTGAACAGTGAAAATAGCACAAAAAGTGAGGAAATAGTTAAAGGCCAAAAAACGTACGGAAGCAACTAGAACTAGAAAAATTTGCATTTCCTGCGAAAATGCTGTGTGGATGCTGTAAAGCTGAAGCTGTCTGCTAAAAACTGCTGAAAATAGCTGAAAATAGCTGAAGAAGCTAAAGTCAGTATCTGAAAAGTTGTTGAAATTGCAATATCTTCGCAGACGAATAACAACGTAGCAAAAATATAATAACTTTGCAGAAATGGAGTTACTTAGAAGAAACATAATAAGTTTGCAAAACTACTATATTAAAGGAGAATATAGGAGAAACAATCTGCTGAAAACAGCTGAAGTTAAACTGTGCTGAAAGGATGTGAAGAAACTGAAAATTCTGCTGAAAACAGGTGAAGCAGTAGAAATTTTTGCTGAAAAGAGGTGAAAAGCCAAAAATTCTGCTGAAAAGGGATGAAGAAGCTGAAATTTGTACTGAACAGAGGTGAAAGAGTTGAACTGTCTGCTGAAAAGAAAAGAAAAAGTTGAAAATTCTACTGAAAACAGGCCAAGAAGCTGAAAATCCTGCTGAAAAGAGGTGAAGAAGCAGATCTTTAAACTGAAAAGGTGTAAAGAAGCAGAACGTTGGGCTGAAAAGAAGCAATGAAGCTGGAATTTTTTGCTGAAAAGGGGGTGAAAAAACTTACAATTCTGCAGAAAAGGGGTGAAGAAGCTGAAATTTGTGTTAACAACAATTTAAAAAGTTTAAATGTTATCTGAGACAAACGTTGCCATAAGCCAGATACGAACCCGGGCCTCCCACTCTGAGAACGGCTGCTCATCTCACTGAGCTAAAACACAGCTCACCCCAGCAAGCAAAATCAGTGACCACACTGATAATGTGGTCCATTCATTTCAATTGCACCCAAAAATTGTATGTAATATCTCAAAAAGTATAGAAGTTTTGTGCACAAAAAGTCATAGCAGGAAAGAGCAGAAATAGCAGAATATTGTAAAATTTGAACAGTGAAAATAGCACAAAAACTGAGGAAGTAGTTAAGTGTCAAAAAAACGTACAGAAGCAACTAGAATATAGTGGAATAAAGAATCCGGTCGTTAAGTGATGACATGATGAATCCTACTTCCGGGCCTAAAGTAGTCTGCGTTTAATATGGCTTTTGTGTTGTTAACATGTTTAATGTTATGTATTTTCTTCTATTTAATCTCAAAAAGCTCCTAAAACAGTCAGTGATCACTGTTGACCTCCCTCGGCTTTTATTACCGCTAATCATTTATTTAAGCTCAGTTTTTAAAACTTTAGGATGTAACTACAGCCCAGCCCATGCAGCAGTATATGAATGACTAACCTCGTATTGTGGATGGATTATCTCAGTTGTTCTCCTGGCTGAAGTTTGGTCCTTTTACAGCATCCTGAGATGCGATTACATTTGTTCCTGACCACCGAGAACACTCACGTTAACTTTTATCGAGTGAAAAAAAAAGTTAGCTTGTTTATATTATGCTAACATAGCTGTGTCGCTAGCGGTCACGTAGCACATTATTATATACCAGCTAGCCAAACTTCAGTAACCCTACAAATGTCACTGCTGTTTAGTTTTCTGTCTTCATTTATGTTGGAAGTGATAACAGAGCTGTACGTTTTAATTTGTTTCCAAAACCCCGCAGTCAGGACATGCTATATTGTATTTAGATAGAAGCTAGCGAGCTAACTTCCTGCTAACTTCTAACTCTGTTAAATGTCATAAATTCCATTTTCATGGATGCCTGGATGTTAAACTCAATCGTTACACCTGGTAGAGCAGAACGCTGATCATTTTATTAAAGATGAAAGACTTTAGACAGTTTTTCAACTCTCAGTAATGCCATAGTGATCGTTTGATATATGGACCTGCAGCAGAGTTTAGGCCCAGACACGGCTAGTGACGTCAGACTTAACGACCGGATAAAGAGAAACAGGAACTCAATAGTTTGAATGCCTATGAGGCATTCACACAACTAAACTGGGAAAGAATAACCTAAGCTCATGGGGAACACAGCCATGAGAGACAATGCAACACTGAAACAGAGAAACACAGGGCTTAAATACACTGGGGAATAACGAGGGGAATGAGACACAGGAGGAGGGCACAGCTGGGAGAAATCAGACATGACGAGACCAAGGGAAGCAAAACTCAATACATTCACCTAGGACACAGACCTTCAAAATAAAACAGGAAACTCACACATGCAAAGACACAGACCAAGAAACATGGACTTTACACAGAGGGAACACACAGGCAGAGAAGACTAAGCACAGAATAGAAGGGGCACAGAGAAACATGAGAGGCAAGGGATCAATACCTAGGAACCATAGAATAGATTACAAATGAACTTGACATAATACAAAAATCACAAAGAACTGAAAACGCTGGGTCAGGAGACCCAGGACCCTGACAGAAGCAAAGGATCCAGAGTTTTGCATGGTGATGCATGATGTCACCCTCACTCACAGGGAATGAGAGGCGAGAGGAATCTGTGTACGTACTGTGTATATAGGGACACTTGAACACTACGCTTGAAAAAAGTTCTTGGCTGTATAAATAAAAAATGACTGCCTCATGGCTGAAGGCTTTGGTCACATTTTTACATTTTGCTTTACATTGCCTCTGGTGTTGTGTAAGACACTGAACATTTTCTGTTATTTCTACTGGCAAGACTGAAGAACACACAGTGTGCTGGCTTGTTCCATTCAAATGGAAAACTCAGAAAATAGCTGCACATGTGTCTGCTGCTGGAGCAGCACTAATCAGTGGCAAATGATGGATGATGAGACTCACAACAGCTCGGATGAGTTTGGCATAATGTTTTGTTTGTGCAAAGGCTGCGTATAGGAACACGAAGTTCACTTTAAAAAACACTCTTCATTGGAAAATTTACCAGTGTGGAAACTTTTGTGACATGAGTAACCTAAAACTTAATAAAGACAATGGTGATTGCATTGTGTGAACTTGTAGATATGATGAAAACAGCATTACGCCTGGACTCAAAGTTGTTTGTACTATAAAATTATGTTATATTATTAATTTGACTTACAGGTGTTTGTTTATCCAGACAGATACAGACAGTAATGAACCAGCAGCTGCAGAAAACACATGTTAAAAACACCGTTATAATTTGGCACTGGTGTGGAATAGTTTGGTTAGGTTTAGGCACAAGCAAAGACTTGATACGGTTAATGAAGTGTTTATGGTTTGGATTAAAAGAAGTAGTACATATTAACTCTCCAGGATTCAGATTTATTGAATTGGGCTGTAAATTTAAGAATTAAAACGTGCTGAAGCTTATAGGCGATCGTGTAGGCGATCGTGGCTCAAGAGTTGGGGGTTCGCCTTGTAATCGGAAGGTTGCCGGTTCGAGCCCCGGCTTGGACAGTCTCGGTCGTTGTGTCCTTGGACAAGACACTTCACCCGTTGCCTACTGGTGGTGGTCAGAGGGCCCGGTGGCGCCAGTGTCCGGCAGCCTCGCCTCTGTCAGTGCGCCCCAGAGTAGCTGTGGCTACAATGTAGCTGCCATCACCAGTGTGTGAATGGGTGGATGACTGGTTGTGTAAAGCGCTTTGGGGTCCTTAGGGACTAGTAAAGCGCTATACAAATACAGGCCATTTACCATGAAGCTGGTTTAATTTTGTAACAGTAGATGATGACATCTGGTCAACGCTATAAAATTAAACTGCTTTTCTGTCGGGGCTGTTATAATCCCACATATCTCTGATAGGATCTGTATTTGTGACTTCAAACACAGGCTGTATATAAAAATTGTATGAACCTTCTTGTTCTAAAAGTTGAAGGAAGTGTGAAAGACTTAAATCTGCATTCTTTCTAATGGCCAGCAGGGGGCGACTCCTCTCCTGGCAAACAGACATTTGGCCGAAGCAACAACTACTAGAAACTTCCCCCTGCTTTAGTGCTTCAGTAGACTCTTTCCTGATGAATTTACGGTCTCATTCACTGATGTAGATTACTGGTGAATAAAACGTGATGTTTAGATTTGAAATTATGATCAAAATAGAGAACAAAGACAATTATGGGTTTCTGATTAAGTGACAACTCACCAGCCTATGAGCTACCTGTGTGCCTGAGTTTTTCCAGCAGAAAATGCCCAGCATAAGACTTCAGAACGGAATGGGGCTTTGGAGCGTGATGTCACGGGGATGGGCGTGGAAAGGATTTTGGCCTGATGCGCCATTTTCCGGGGCCAAACAAAGCGCAAGCGAAAAAGAAGCGAAAGCACACACGACAGCCATGGTTTGTACTTGCTGTGTGGTCGGCTGTAATGTTTGATCGCACGACTGGCAAAAGAATAAGCTTGAGAATGGTTTGTCTTTTTATTCTTTCCCAACCTGGAAGCAACATGAGGGAGCTCATATAGCGGACCTTACCAAACCAAGGCGTCTAGCCTGGATAGCAGCCGTGAGACGAGCTGATATGCAGTTCTCTTCCATCTCCAGATATCTGTTGGTGTGCTCCAGACATTTTCATTCCGGTAAGTTCTATATATGTTCATATCACTCTTTATAGCTTAATAATATTATTGTTTGTGGTCTCGGAGGTTATAGAAATTGCGAACAAACATCGACTGGAGACATACGTGCTATGTAACGATTCGCTAATTCTTTCGCACAACTGTAGGGAAGCCTGCCTATGAAATGTATGTAATATCTTGCTCGATTACCAATGAGGTAGTTTGCATCAACTTTACAATTATGGACACATAATATGACAACGAGATTTTAGCAGTTCATTGATAAATGTATAACATTAATCGCAGTGTAAGCGCTTACTCCACAAACAAGATACGTAAAGATATCGGGGTAAGACAATGGCGGCAAGTCATCGGGGTCTTTACTCCACTGCCGTGTTTCATATGGGTCCACATTTGCGATGCACTCTATTTTTTTGCAAGTACCACCACTTCGCCTCTGGACGCAATCGGTCTCTATACCGTCCATTTTCTTTTGAACTCCTTTTAAGCATGTTTCTTGTAGTCGTCGTTCCAACACAGTGTTTGTTTTGATTCGTGGCCCCGGAAGATGGCGCCGCGCTCCCACAATAGATTGCGGCGTGACGTCAACTCCAAAGCCCTATTTCACTAATCAACAACTGACATGATGGCTGTGTTCATCCTTTATTTACAGTCTTTGCTTTCAACACAACCTGCTAACGTTATAAGAATATCTTCATCACTAATGATCATTGTTAGCAGACACAGGATTCTCTTGGGTATTTATGAAGCTTGGCCTTGCTCCATGCTTGCTCAAATCTTTTGCACCATTTTCATGCCAGACGACTGGGAGCAGACTAGCAATGCTTCTTCTGCCCCAGAAGGAAGCACACTGTCACAATCTGGCGAGGGCAGACTGTATGAATTGACGAGAAGGACCCAAAACACAGACTCCAAGGAACAGGGAACAAAACTTGAATGTTAATAAAACGTGAGCCGTTTAATGAGGCTGGTAAAAAAAAAAAAAGGTACAACAAAGGGCAAGGCAAACTGAAGTAAAACTAACATTAACCTAAACTGGAAGAACTAAACAAACAACAGGGAAAACTTGGACATGAACTCTAGAAACATGGCATGGAAAACAGGGCGTGAACAACAGACGACCTGACAAAGAATGACCAGAAACACACAGACTAAATACACACAAGGGTGATTAGGGGAAGTGGAAACACATGAGGAAACAGCTGATACTAGTCTGACATAATGAGACAAAGGAAGAAAAGCTGACTACACTGACATAGGACACAGACCTTCAAAATAAAACAGGAACATGAGATGCAGACAAGACAATATAAACCTGACAACATAAGACACGCAGGATGAAACACAAAGGGTGAGGGAAACTTAAATACGGGGGAAGAAAACACGAGGAGTCTAATAACCAAATGAACTTCGCTAATCTAATGAACTTAAACATAAACAACATCCAAATAAACTAAAACTTAAAACACTGGGTCAACAGACCCAGGAACCTGACACACACGCATTAGGAGAATTTTTCTCTTGTTTATTCTAACAGTCAAAGAGTGATGCCTTTTTTCCAAGGCTATTAACAAGGAGTCTAAGTACAGCTATACAGCTCCTCGTAGCAGCTTCATTGTTTCTTGGAATTTAGTGCTGGTCTGTAAGATGAGACATTCTTGGACATATGTCTGTGAAGATTTCAGTCATCCAGGTCCAGTTCCAGATCTAAGCCCTAGGAGAGTGTCCCCCAAGGGGGCCATGAACCCCCTAATGATCCTCTACCTAATCACACAAGCCAAGGTGTGAAAACGGTGTAGGTCACCCGTTTGAAAGATGAGTGAAAGAAACCATCTATTCCCACTGTGAACGACCATCTTTGAACAGAGGCGATGGTTTACGACACCAACTGTCTGCCATCTATAATCCAGTTTTGAGGTCCATCCCAGATGCCTTAATGCACACTCATATCCTGGGCCATCTGACCTCAGGAAATCACATGATGGGGCGGGGCTAGGTTTCACAGCCGGTTCACCCCAAACCCTGGCTGATTGTGATCTACAACTGTTTTCACACCTCTGCTCGTGTGATTAGGTAGAGGATCATTAAGGCAGCGGTCCCCAACCCCCGGGCCTCGGACCGGTACCGGTCTGTGAGTCGTTTGGTACCGGGCCGCGAGAGTTGAGGCTCAGGTGTGAAATGTATGGTTTTCAGGGTTTTTATCGGTTTTCAGCGTTATTTTGTTTTTATCGTTAACTCGGTTTTCCTGGGTCTTTTCACGTGTGTTATGAATAAATCTTATTTTTTTCGGTACTGGTACTAGTTTTATTTAGTTGTATTTATCCGCGACACCTTAAAGGCCGGTCCGTGAAAATATTGTCGGGCATGAACCGGTCCGTGGTGCAAAAAAGGTTGAGGACCGCTGCATTAAGGGATTCATGATCCCCTTGGGGGACACTCCCCTAGGACTGAAATCTGGGACTCTTCACCATTTGACCCTAGAACTGAAGAAGCTCCTCGGATGAGAAGTGAAATGTCTTCAAGCATCTTAAAGAAGTCCAGACACTTTTTCTTTCCAAGCTCTCTAGACCTTCTTGGACAATTTTATTTTTTAAAAATGGGGGACCTCCCTGCAGAGGAATGCTGTTTAAACTGTTTAAGATAGATACACATTAGCAGCAGTATATGTGTTTGAAACAAAATGTGGCCTGTGGTAAAATACAACAATGTGTCTAAAGAGCCTTTTCAGCTGCCTCCTTTATAGATAGCACATGTCCAGCTGTTCATCCCAAAATACAAACAGTCTGATATGAAGTCATTTTCATCTGCAGTACCATCACTGTGTAACTCCCCATGAAAGATGCAGAATGTAGAACAGATTTAGAATATTTGATTTGTGAACCACCACTTCATGCAAAAGCAGAAATTCTGTAAGCTGTGTAACTCTATTTTTGTATTCTCAGACACTACAAGCATAGCAAAATAATCCTTAGTTGCCACATGCTGCACCAACATTTCTGATGGGCTGCTCCTGACAAACAAAAGATGTGATATGATGGCTATGTGATGAATGCGAAGTGAAGACAGCTCCCTTCTTGGTGACGTTGCAGAGAGTAAAAACAAACTGCCTGAAACTGAATGTGTAATATTCCCAAGCTTTCAACTCACAGGGATTACTTTTACATGCACTGACCTCATTATTTGGAACTTTGCTAATCCTAATAGTACACTCCACCAGTGTATTGGTAAATATACACTACACCACTTTTATACTATGTGTTTACTTTGATTAAGAGCTACTCAGTCTGTGTGAAACTGCTCAGTGAAGTTTAAGAAAGTAACCCAAGGAAGTAATACTTTTTTAAAACAGAAAATCTGTTCAAATAACCACACACAAAAAAATCTATCGCATTGTACTAGGGGACATGCAGGATTGTGGGAAATACATGATTCAGTGTTTCTGTAGCCTTACTAAATATGCTGACCTCAGATTCTGTGGTTTCTATCTCGTGTGACATGGATGGAGTGTGAGAAAAAGGCCCCTCGACAAAGAAGCACCTTCAACACAGAAGGAAGAAACCACAGCTGTTTGCAGCTGGTTTGGGTCTGTTTTTCACTTTAGCTTGCTTCTCTTTTTGATTCTTTAGCGTGCCGTTTAAAAAGTTTTGTGATTCTCAGACATTTGTAAGCAAACCACAGTTGTTTTTAAAGATGCCGCTATTGCTTTTCATTCACACACTTTGAAAACAGAGCATTTGAAAAACTCTTGCAAGGAATAACAAAGTCCAGAAGTGTTGATATGGAAAACTTTTTGGGGTTTTTTTAGCTTGTGTGCAACATTATCTGCTTTCCTAGCCTTGCAGCAAAGGCTAGAAACGGGACCTTTTGCTTGCTAAAGTCTCTGAAATGATCTCAGTGGAAGGGCGGCTGTCATGAAACTATTCTTCAGGAAGGGAAACAGGGAGAAAAGGCTGTCGTATGCCACATTACACATTATTGTCACTATACGCTTCGTCGCGCTGTTCAGGTTGCCTAGCAACCATGATACTAACCGCGAGACACGTTACATACAGCTTTGTTTGACAGAAATGAAGGAGAAAAATGTTTTGTTAGTCATTCATTTTTGTCATGACATCACTGTGATTAGTTGAGTATCTGAGGCTGAGACCACAGGACTGTAAAACCTGATTGTTGGGCTTCATTTCTGTACTGAGCAGTCAGTTCAGAGTAGTTAGTAAATAACAATTAGTTAATGTTGTTCATGAGACTAAAGTCACCTCACTGTGGTAATGTAAATATAATGTGGCCAATATTATAGTATTGTCAGATTATTATGATATATATATATATATATATATATATATATATATATATATATATATATATATATATACATACATACATACATATGTATATGTGTATATATATATACACACATATACATATATCACTGACTTTCAGCTTGTTGTGTTTGTGGATATATGACTGACTTTAATTATTAAACATTCGCACATAAATAAGTGACGTCATATTCAGTACTTTTGACAGTTCACTCTTCGGCCGCTCCATCTTATTAGGGAAATTCCATATACATAAATGTAAATTTCAAAACTCAACCCCATCATTTAATTTGTTTTTGATTGAAATTGAATATTACTTAAACTCTCTTAAATTAACTTCCAATAAAAAAGGTTTATCATTGATTGAAATTCATTCAGAAATGTTTAACGAATGAGCTGTCACAACTTTCAAGTACAAAGTTGTTATGAAGTCTGTCACATTCCCCCCCTTTTTTTCCTTTTTTTCTTTTTTTATCCTTTATTTATTTATCCTTCTTATTTCATTTTACTGTATATTGTTACTCTTATTTGCCTTGTATGTCTACTGTACAAACTGAACTGGAATGACTGACTGTTCGCTTTATAAGTTCAATAAAGTTTTGAAAAAAAAAAAACAACCTCTTCGGCCGCTCCCTTCTGCCGTATTTTGCGGCAAAATTATCCACACCCACCGCCGCGCTATGAATTGTGGGATATATGGGACCACGAAGCGTGCACCGGACCACGCTTGATATTTGGGGAAATCGACGGCGCATTTGGAGTACGCATTTGAAGCACACTTCGAATTGGGACAGCCGTCGTCGCGTGGCAGTGACGTAATCGCACTTGAAATGCGTACTTCAAGCGTGCAGACCCTGAATTGGGACACAGCCTGTGTCTGTAAGTTCAGTCTGTGTTATGTTTCCTGTTTTATTTTGAAGGTCCTTGTCTTATGTTAATGTATCTGGTTTTGCTTCCCCAGTTTCGTTAGGCCTGATTTGCCCCAGCTGTGTTTCCCTCCTGTTGCCGTGATTGCTCCCTCTATGTATTTAAGCCCTGTGTTTTCAGTTTGTCGGTGTTGCGATATATCCTTATCTTGCTGTGTGTTCTGTCTGCATAAGTGTATTTTGTATTCTCAGTTTTGTTCCCCTTTTGAGTTCAGCATTAAAGCTGTTTAAGTTCACGTTTGTCTCCGGAGTCTGCACTTTGGGTCCTTTTCCTGCCTGCACACAGCCGTTCCATAACAGGTTTGGCGCTGCATTTCAGCCAATGTTGGGGATCCAGTCAAAACTGCTGAAAGCATGAATGCAGAAAACCACTGTTGTAGTTTGGAGAGCTTCTTCCCGCAGGCGATACAGTCTCTCAATCACACCACCACACAGTACTGACCCACACATATGGTTCTTACACACACACTGGACTTTCTGGACATTGTTTTCACTTCATCACTTAAATCACTTTAAGCATATTTGCACTGCACAAGACACTTACAAATGTGGATTGCACAACACTGGACATTATATTTCTTCATTTCCATTTAATACTTGTACAGCTGCTGTTATTGTATATATATATATATTTATATTTCTTCATACATTCTTATATATTTCTATACTGTGTATTGTGTTGTACAGTTATTTTATTTTCAACTTTAATTTATATATTTTATCTTATTCTTTCCCAGTTAAATTTACCCTTCATTCTAATTTGTGTTGTACAGCTATTTCATTTTTAACTTTAATTTTTATATTTTATTTTATTTTATTTTAGTTTAGTTAAATTTACCCTTTTTAATTTTCATATTTATTTCCTATCTTATTCATAGCCTTTTCTTTTTTCTTTAGGTCACGAGCAGTTGTGTAAGCATTTCACTGCATATCGTACTGTGTATGACTGTGTATGTGACAAATAAAATTTGAATTTGATTTGAATTTGAATTTGATCATCCATTGAATACCATCTGGAGAGTGTCTGATTAGCAACAGCTTCATTTTTCAGCATGATATTGATCCAACACTGCAGTTAAAAAATATGTGTATAGGGACACACAGTGGAGCACTATCAGTTACAGATTGGCCTCCCCAGAATCTGGACCTCAACATTCATGAAGCAGTGTGGGATCATGGTACATATAATGTAATTGCAAGGAGGTATTTCTGTAGTCTATTGATTACTAGATAGTTGGAAAGGGGTGGGATTAAATAAGCTTATGCTTCTCCGTGCTCCTTTTTGAACATGAAAGTTATTTGTAGTTGTGGTTGCTCGTTTTCCTTTTGTTTTGCTTTGTTCATTTGTCTCTTTTAATTCTATGTTGTTGTACTTTTTCAACATCTTCAAAATAAAGATTCAATCAATCAATCAATCATCATCTTAACACAGAATAGAATATCAAATGATCTGAATAAAGAATAACTGTTACCTCAGTGCAATAGATGGTGCTATAGTGCAACCATGAATCCACACATCAACTTTTTGTAAACACATGTTCCTTTATGGCATAAATAAATATATAGGCGCATATGCAGTTTTTCTTACCCTCTGATCTAAATGTGAGAAAGCCCCTCTTAACACATGTCCATAAAACAGTCTCAGTTTGTGGGAGAAAATAATAATACTAATAATAACAATTAATAATGAATGTTTGTTTTGGTCTTTTTAAAGAACCAACAACCCAGAGTTCACCCATGTCTAAACTAGAGATGGGCCGATCCGATATTACGTATCGGTATCGGTCCGATACTGACCCAAATTACTGGATCGGATATCGGTGAGAAATAAAAAATGTAATCCGATCCATTAAATATCAAAAAAGCACCTCACAAAACTTGCTACATGGCATAACTCGGCTCATAACCGTAGCACGTCGCAGCAGTATGCATCACGTGATAGAGCAGCTGTGTGTATTTGTAGCCTCACCAGCATTTCATCTCCGAGGAAGTTATCGCAGAGAGAAGTAAAGCAAGTGTGTAAGTTCATCTCTGAATGTCTGTAAAGCATTCCCACGTTAAGCTTAACAACAGATATATGGAGCGACTGCCTCTCTCTCTCTCCGGCTGCTACTTCAATCGTGAAACTGATTAATGATCAGCTGATCGGCTTTTCTGTTGCGAGTCCGTCTCTCTTCTTTGTTTTTGGCCCACTTTGCACCAGAAAGAGGAAACCAGCGGCTGAACAACAGCAGCACGTTTAAGCTTGATAAAGTAAAAGTAAAGTGTGCGTGTTAGTCCCCATAGGGAAATAGCTCCTCTGCATTTAACCCATTCACCCAGTGGGCAGCCACCAATGCAGCGCCCGGGGAGCAGTGTGTAGGGACGGTACCTTGCTCAGGGGTACCTCAGGGTAGCCGTTCAGTGGAGTCGAACCCCCGACCTTCTGATTATGGGGCCGCCACTCTACCTACTGAGCTATCCCTGCCTAAGCTGTTGTTAGAATTTATTTAATATTACTTTCTACACCAGGATCTTTTTCTACGCAGCTGACGGCTGGTAACTGTGCAGGGGCGGATCTAGCAAAGTTTAGCCAGGGGGGCCGATAGGGCATGAACAGGGAAAAGGGGGCACAAAGACATACTTTTCTTTCTTATTCTCATTTAAACTGTCTAGCTTTTAATAAATAATTATCCGAAACTTACACCCAAAGTTTTAATCTGATGTAAAATATATAGGTCCATTACTGTAGTAACTGTTAAGTCTAATATTCCCTAGTAAGCTATAGTACTTTTTCCTTTGGGAAAGTACCATCTGTGAATTCTGCAATTCTGTTGAAGAAAGATGTTGAATCTATTTAATTATTCTTGAAAAATAATTTATTTCTGTGCATTTTTCCCCCTGCATCAAATTAAATTTGATTACGTCGATTAAGCATCATGAGGTGGAGGGTGGTTCCCTATTTTATTTTGCTGGGAGTTTGCAACCCTATTAGTTAGGTTGCTTAATATTTCTGCTAAGTACTCTTTAAAACACCAGAATAGGGAGGATGGAGCCGGTTTAAGTTTATTAGATTGATCAGTGTTGCTGAACTATGAAATATTTTGGGCGCAGTGCATTTTTTACATACAGGTATAACAGAATAGCTTTAGTGTTGTTTATTTAAACTTGAGTATGAACTTATACAAAATGCAGCAAGATATTAAAAAAACGTTTTATTGATTAAAAAACACACTATATCGGATTCATATCGTATCGGCAGATATCCAAATTTATGATATCGGTATCGGTATCGGACATAAAAAAGTGGTATCGTGCCATCTCTAGTCTAAACCCAAATGCTCTCTACATCACAAACTACATACAAACTAATGTCAGGGGACTGTGCTGCTAGGAATAAATTCCCCACAGTGCAAAGATGATAATGAGATAATGAGATAAACACATAAATTCAATTTATAAGAAAGGAACTTAATATTTGGAGTTCACATTGAATCTCTCTGTCTCCCCGGTGGGTGTTTCCCTTAAACAGCAAGTCTAAGTGGGACAAAACCTTTAGTCTCTGACGTAAGTGCAGAGGAACGGAGCTGATGCCATCTATTGATTAGTTCCACATTCCTGTTATTTGGAGGCTCAGGACACAGTGTACTTCTCAAAGAAGTAAATGTTGAGGAGGAATCCTCTATATGTTCCTCATCTGTGCACATGTGCAATGCCCGTTGTGGGTGGGGGGTGAAAAATAGAGTGGTTCTTACAGCTCACAAAAGTGAAATCTGTTCAGGGTCTGCTTTATGAGAGTTTGATCCAAATGTCCGACTGGAAAAAGCTGCAGTGTGGATACTTATTAGAAGCACATGTCCTGTTTAAAAGTCAGTACATTGCCTGCTACAACTCAAAGTTTTACTTGGTATTTCCTTAGTAATCTCAGATACCCTGAGACCTCAGTTGTTTCAGAATTACAACAATGCAGAACTGGTATGTTGGGTGTACAGCTAAGCTTCAACACATTTCACAATTTTATTTCTTTAGCTGTGATCAAAGTTGGGGAGAAAAGCTGATAGTGCTATGTTGCTCACTGGCACCATCCAGTGGCTACAATTAAAAAAATGGCACAGATCATGTGAGTCATACGTTTCTGGGTGACTGACTCATGCTTGTATTACGAGTTCATGGTATTCATCTGGCTGGGCTTTCTATAGTTTCCCTTTGTTAGATCATTAAGAGCATGAATTTCTTATAAATGGCTGTGACGTCTGCTTTGTGGATGAACTGGTAGAAAACATCTTGTTTTAATCTTTTTTTCTTAACCGTCACTGACCTCCTCTTTAATTTAATTTAATTTCATGACATAAAAACATCTTCAGTCAAGACCTCAGGAGACTGTTTTTTCTAATTGCAGTATTTTGTTTTCACTTCTTTCTATTTTGTTAAATGCCTTTTTACTCATCGATATGTGAAAAAAGCAGTAGAAAGATCTATACAGAACTGAGCAGGCATTAATGCTAACAGGTACGACACGTACCAAGTCAGTGTCATACCTGGGAAGCTGGGATGGAGGTTGGTTGCCAAGTGGCCTGCAGATGCAACAACTGTGGCCAGGCTGAAAACAAATACTGAGTCACATAATGGATTTGCAATTAGGATATGTAGAATGCTCTCAGTTGAGCCATGAGATGATGTGGACTGATACTGAATTAATGAATTTAATAAAAGAAATTCCCAATATTTCAGAGTTGTGATTCCACCTCAGGTTAACTGTATGAAAACCACACGTCTAAAAAAAATGCCAACATCATCGCTCGAGTTCATGGTAGGTGTGTCCTGTCTGGAGGCTGGCCACACATGAAGCGAATGATCACTTACCTGCAGCTGATCAAGCCTCATCGGGGAGCTCTTTAACAGTGTGGTTGAGCGCTCCTCGGGGTGGGAATGTTGTGTGAGACTCCACGTTAGTGGTCTTCATGAGCCAAGTTAAGTGAGTGCAGTAGTTGAGTGTCCTGACGGTTGCTTCTTTGTTATTTTCTCCAGGAAGGAGCGTGGAAGACAAGAGCAGCGAGCACGGGGTGCGGGGATACACAGGAGCGGAAGAGCACAGACTTGTGGGTAGAAGACATGACACGGGAGTCAAGGGAACATACTGGGATTTACTATTCTGTGGATTATTTACACCACTGTAAATAAATGCACTGTTGATCAAAAAAATCCAGCACTTGGGTCCTCCTTTCTCCAACATCCCCACCGCTTGCCCTGGCAACCCGTGACAGTCAAGTCTTTTCTCTTTTCTTCGTTCTCTTTTTTTAAACTGGACTCCAGTTTAAAAAAAGAGAACGAATAGAACAAATGATTCTGATTCACTAACACATCCATGGGACTGTTGCCATGGTGCTTCCATCCAGGGTTCATTCAGCTGTGGCACAATCTCAACACATTGCACATCATGGTTGGACTCAAGTTTCATCTGCAGAAACAGAGGGGAAATATGTCTCTCAGAGATCTGTGCAGAAACCCGCAATAAGAGTCGCATTCTACAAACGTCAGATGAAACACAATATGAAGTGAAATAAACTTATGGTTAAGGGGGTTTGAATGTTTAGGATTTCCGAGTCTTCTGTGAAGAAGGGGAAGAAGTGTGGGGCTTTTTCCTGGCTGAGGTTCAGATAACTGTTGATGCTACACAAGGGGCTTCAAGGCATGAGAACCCCTGGCTGCACTGGGACGGGACTCACTGAAGTCTGGGAAATAAACATCCAGAAACAACACATCCACACCCTGACTTAAATTTACATTCCTAGTAATATGGTTATTTCCCGTGTTTAGTCAAATAAAATACAGGTGTCATGTATTTTTACTCTTCCATTTTCCACACCTGGGAAGTAATATGTCAAGCCTTGAGGAGCCTTAAAGTTGCTTCTCTCAACAGAGCCACACAGTGGCCAAACCCTTACACTGTTACAATACAACTATGCCAATACTTTAAAATATTATGTTATAATAATCATTTACAAACTTCTATACTGTTCAAACAATAATATGAAATGGTTTTTTTTTTAATTTTATATTTTTTAAATTTAATATTTTTTTTTTACAAACAAACAAACAACAAAAAAACACAAAACTATGTTTATTGTAAATATTGCCTGAAGCACTGGTGTGTTCCAGAAGTGGAGCAGACGGTCTGTTCCACTTCTGGTGGCATCTGAAACTAAATCACTAAAGAAAATAGAATAGTTATTACATGGAAACAGAATTGATTCCTATTAAAATACAGCAGACATTGGTGTATACGAACTGTTTTAATATTAAAATATTAAAAACAACAAATCTACTTAGATTAGTAAGTCTACAGATCAGAAATAAGGCTTTTCAGTTTATTGCACTGCCAGACTATAATGTGTTAAACTGCGACCCCTAATGGGCTGAAAATGTAACGACCTCTCTGCGTGTTGTCCTGTTCTGCCGTAAAAATGACCACATTCTGACTCCTTCACTGGCTTTCAGTTAGCAAAAACGAAAAACACATGAAGTCTTAAAAACGGAAGGCTATGTTTTTGTTGTGTTTCTGAAAGCATCATTGCCAACAGTTAAATAAAGTGAACTGTGATGAAAGTACACATCCACTATAATCACACTGGAAAAACACCTGTCAGACTGCTTTAAATCGGGCTGTGCTATAGTTTAATAGAAATAAAGTTTTTAGTTAAAAACAGGCTTTATCATGCGCGTCTCTGCTGGTAAACCACAGCACAGTTTCAATTGACTAAAGCCTCTGACAGGCGTTCCTCAACATTTGCAATTCAAATAAAGCTTTTGTCAAGATATGCTTCTGCTGTATTGGGCAGCTAAACTTAGTCATCTTTAGATATGTTTTTTTGACAGTCTGGCATAAACTATCAGTCCTAAAAAAAAGACAACCTCCTGATTACAGACTGATAACTGTCACTCTGTGTTCACCATAAACAGATACTAGAGATGCTCGCTGAAATGGATTTCAAGTTAAGTGATTTCCATGAAAATGATCTCAGTGGAGCACACTGGCCTGCTCATTTGTATGATGTGGAGAAAGTGGCACTGCCTACAGAAGATCTTCCTTTGAGAATAGTGGGCTTTAAAGACAAAATGTTCATTCTACTAAAAACAAAAAGAAAGGAAAAGGAAACAGTAGATGCAAATGTGCGTCACACGTTTCCTATCAGCAACCTGTGCCACTGACAGTAAACAAGTATGCTGCATTTCCATGATGGTGATATGTGTTTTGCATTTGCACATTTAACTATCTCTATTGTGTTTAACTCTCTCTATTCTTTTCTTTTGTAAAGTCATGTAATCTCAGTAGCACCTTGAGAAACAAAGGAAACATCCAAAATCAAGGAATAAAACAATGCTGACCTCTCTCATTATTTGACCACAAACCATGAAACTGAAAATCTGGTATTTGTGTTTATTCTACTTATTTATTTATATTATATACAGGGAGTGCAGAATTATTAGGCAAATGAGTATTTTGTCCACATCATCCTCTTCATGCATGTTGTCCTACTCCAAGCTGTATAGGCTCGAAAGCCTACTACCAATTAAGCATATTAGGTGATGTGCATCTCTGTAATGAGAAGGGGTGTGGTCTAATGACATCAACACCCTATATCAGTTGTGCATAATTATTTGGCAACTTCCTTTCCTTTGGCAAAATGGGTCAAAAGAAGGACTTGACAGGCTCAGAAAAGTCAAAAATAGTGAGATATCTTGCAGAGGGATGCAGCAGTCTCAAAATTGCAAAGCTTCTGAAGCGTGATCATCGAACAATCAAGCGTTTCATTCAAAATAGTCAACAGGGTCGCAAGAAGCGCGTGGAAAAACCAAGGCACAAAATAACTGCCCATGAACTGAGAAAAGTCAAGCGTGCAGCTGCCAAGATGCCACTTGCCACCAGTTTGGCCATATTTCAGAGCTGCAACATCACTGGAGTGCCCAAAAGCACAAGGTGTGCAATACTCAGAGACATGGCCAAGGTAAGAAAGGCTGAAAGACAACCACCCCTGAAAAGACACACAAGCTGAAACGTCAAGACTGGGCCAAGAAATATCTCAAGACTGATTTTTCTAAGGTTTTATGGACTGATGAAATGAGAGTGAGTCTTGATGGGCCAGATGGATGGGCCCGTGGCTGGATTGGTAAAGGGCAGAGAGCTCCAGTCCGACTCAGACGCCAGCAAGGTGGAGGTGGAGTACTGGTTTGGGCTGGTATCATCAAAGATGAGCTTGTGGGGCCTTTTCGGGTTGAGGATGGAGTCAAGCTCAACTCCCAGTCCTACTGCCAGTTTCTGGAAGACACCTTCTTCAAGCAGTGGTACAGGAAGAAGTCTGCATCCTTCAAGAAAAACATGATTTTCATGCAGGACAATGCTCCATCACACGCGTCCAAGTACTCCACAGCGTGGCTGGCAAGAAAGGGTATAAAAGAAGAAAAACTAATGACATGGCCACCTTGTTCACCTGATCTGAACCCCATTGAGAACCTGTGGTCCATCATCAAATGTGAGATTTACAAGGAGGGAAAACAGTACACCTCTCTGAACAGTGTCTGGGAGGCTGTGGTTGCTGCTGCACACAATGTTGATGGTGAACAGATCAAAACACTGACAGAATCCATGGATGGCAGGCTTTTGAGTGTCCTTGCAAAGAAAGGTGGCTACATTGGTCGCTGATTTGTTTTTGTTGTTTTTGAATGTCAGAAATGTATATTTGTGAATGTGGAGATGTTATATTGGTTTCACTGGTAAAAATAAATAATTGAAATGGGTATATATTTGTTTTTTGTTAAGTTGCCTAATAATTATGCACAGTAATAGTCACCTGCATACACAGATATCCCCCTAAAATAGCTAAAACTAAAAACAAACGAAAAACTACTTCCAAAAACATTCAGCTTTGATATTAATGAGTTTTTTGGGTTCATTGAGAACATGGTTGTTGTTCAATAATACAATTATTCCTCAAAAATACAACTTGCCTAATAATTCTGCACTCCCTGTAGCAGAGATAATACAAAACACACATATACTGTACCAGACATAGCTAAAAGGTCATTTCCAACCGTCGCTCCTGGATGGAAAGAATTTATTGGTTTTTTTTTGGTTTTTTTTGTTTTTTGCTTTTTTTGGGGGTTTTTTGTGTCCCGTTTGGATCTTTAGCCATCAGAATTGTTGTCTTAAGGCCAAGAAAGATGCCAAGCGGATTTATTTTACCAAGTGGATCATCATGGCCTTGCCATATTGGTCCATTTGATTGACCTTTATTATAATTATGAATTTATTTTATTTTTGGTTGCTACAAACGGGACAGACATGACTGGGGGATAGGACAGGGAGAAAGAATGAAAGACAGAGAGGGAGAGAAAGAAAACCAGAGGGGAGAAGAGATGGTGAGAAAGGGGGGAAGAAAGAAAGAAAAACAAACAAAACACCTGGATCACCTGTATGGAGAAAAAAAAAACAGAAGAGAAAGCAAACAAAAAAAGAGCAACATAATAAATACAGCACCATCACAATAAACTAGCTAGCAGTAGATAACAGTAGATACTAAATATTAAACGATATTGTGCAGCACGCAAGATAGACAGCGCACAATGTGCTTTGAGGCAGCAGCCAAGAAAGGTGTAGTCCTTGTCTGTGAACACCCGTGTGTACACCTGTGTGCACACCTGTGTGGATCAGCATGCTTGTATTCCAAAGGTTTCTCCATGTAACGATCTGCTAGGGAGTGTGGGGAGCCATAGCCCCGTCCACCAGGGTATGAAGCAGGTATGGAGGAGATCCAGGCCCCAGATATCCAGAGGCCCCAGAGTACAAGGACCCGAGGAGGACCACCAAAAGGGGGGGAACCGTGCCACCCTCCTGGGAAGAGCTGAGTAGAGCCCCAAATGAGAGGTCACCCAGCAGCTACGGAGCAGAGGCCAGAGGGGGTTGCAGTGGCGTGCCCGCAGGCTCTGCCGGCAGCCAGCTGTGCCAGAGAGGACCGAGCTTCAGGCCCAGAGGCCAGAGGCCTGAGGGCATCCCACCCCCCGGAAGGGGCCCAGCCGGGCCACAGGCGCCCGGCCCCGCCAATCGGCCACCAGGAGTGAGCCGGTACATACATGAGCGCCCAGCCCCAGACGACAAGGACCACCAACACACCAACGTCTGAGGGCATCAGCCACCAGCAGGGAGTATGGTGAGGGGAGATAGGCCTCCGTACTTTAGAGGGCCTGAGATGTACCCAGAGAGGTTGAGTCTAAGACCCAACCTGACATATAGACACAGACGAACAGGCGCACGCGGACACAAACGTGCATTCCCACCCCCATATGCACAACCAAATACTCGGCACTCACCCAACGTGTAGACAGACACAAATAGACACTGCACAGACAGTCGCACTCCCCAAACGTACTCTATATCCCAGGTCCAGGTACCCCCGCCCCCAGAGGGGCAAGCCGCACCTAGACCCAAGAGATGTAACCCTTCTCTCTGGGGTGGAGGCAAGCGGACCACCTCCTTATCTGCAGTAGCAGGGAGGCCCCGCATCCCAGACCTCAGTCTGACGGCCAGCACCTCCTCCCAGCCCCCCAGCCCTGACGGCTAACAGAACTGGGGTGAGTGAAGGCCTCAAACCTCCCTACGCCCGCTCATATGTAGTGTTGCTGTGTGCTGTTCTAAAGTGCATTTAAACCTCAGGAGAGCATGGTACTAGCTTCCTCTCAGAGAGCAGCACGGCTCCTCCCGAAAACCCTTAGTGTCTAAATGCATTTAAAATTGAGGGTAGGGCACCAGCGCCAGAGGTGGGTTGGAGTGCAACGACCATCCTCTGGATGCTGTAAAACGCCCTATATGTATGTGTTATGTGAGAGTGTGAGTAATGTGGATGTCTAGGTTGCAGAATAAAATTGAGGCACAGGCGGCCAGAAGGGGACAGAGGGGGAGTGCCTCCCCTGCACCCTGGTGACATACCTGCACCCCAAGCCCTGCGTGGGTGGGTGGGTGTGGTAGAGCGGGAATAGGGAGGCAGCTGAGGATGGGGAGGGAAGAAAGGGAGGGGCAAGCGGCCCCTCCCTGGGGCCAGCTCCCCCGCTGACCCCAGTAGGCACCCCCACACTCTGGAACCCACCAGGGCAAGGGGGCCCAGGCCCATCCGGACCGGGGCCCGCAGCAGCAGCACCGCCCAGCCCCACAGAGTCCGGGGCAGCCCACCTGACTCCACCCCAGAGAAAACTGCACCCACCCCATCATCCAATCATCTCCCAAACTACACAAGACAATAGACACCCAGGCTGAGTTCATTCTCCACCTCTCCTATATCTCTCCCCCCACCTGCAGAGTGAGCTCCTGTGGTGAGGAGACCACCTGCAAAGATATAACAACCTCCCCACCAGTTAGAGAGCCCCCTAGTTGGGCCGATGCACCAGAGGTCCCCTGCACTGGGGCTGAGCCCCCCTGCACCCACCCGCCCACTGCTCCGGCGACACAACAGCCAGGACCCAAGCCCCCAAGGCCCGGCCAGCACCCCAGACCGGGGGGCGGAGCACCCCCAGACCCCCAAGCCTCCACGCCCGTCCCGGACCCTCCCAGGGGCAGCCAGGCTACCAGGTCAGTAACCAACGTCCGCCAGCACAGACCCTCCCCCATGTCCGCTGTACGCAGCCACAAGGAAAACACCATCTAAGAGCCCCAGAGCTCCTAACCAGGTCATGGCCACACCCCCCAGGTTAGGCCCTCCAGGGAAACGTCCCTAGGGACTCCCCAGACGCCCTAAGGCCGTCCCTACCCCCATATCAACCACAATAGCGAAGGCAGGACCAAACCATGACCCCCCACCCCCACTAGGTGATGAAGCCGATCAAAGGAGCCCATAGGGATTGATCAAATGTGATGGCAGAGGTTGTATCAAGACTAATGTGATCTATTAGATGTTTTTTATACTGGTTAGAATTAAGATTATTTTTATTTTTCCAGTTAATGAGGACCATTTTCTTGGCAATGCATAGGGCCGTAAAAACAACGTGGGCTGTGTTTATTTCTGCAGTGACCTCATCCAAGTTGTCCAGCAAGCATACTAAAGGGGAGGCTGGAATGTTACATTTCAGACACTTTGATAAGTCTTCACATATCTCACGCCAAAACTTCTGAACTGGTGGACAGAACCAAAGAGCGTGGATGTAATTGTCTGGTGTATTTGCTGTGCAGTGTGAGCAGTTGTTGGAAGGCGTATAGCCCATCTTGAACATCCTATGACCAGTATAGTGCACTCTGTGTAATATTTTGTATTGTATTAATTGCAAACTGGGATTTCTGATCCATTGAAAGGTTTTTAAGGATATCTGAGACCAAAGGTTTGGGTCTAAGCTGATCGATAAATCTGCTTCCCATTTTGCAATAGGAAGGGATATTGATTCATCTATTTTAGAAAGTGTTCTGTATATTTTAGACAATAATTTGGGGGGGTTTAGACTAAAAAATTGTACCACAGTTGGTGGTGTTTGCAATTCAGCTTCACTGGGATTAAATTTCTTTTTTACTATGGATTTAATTTGTTGATATTCCAAAAATCGTTTCTTGTTGATCCCATATTGTGTAACTAGTCTGTCAAACGAAATAAACTCTGTTCCTTCCAATATATGTTCCAAGTATTTAATTCCTTTATAACTCCAATCTGGAAAGTTTGTTTTGTAATACGTCCGGATTGTTCCAGATAGGTGTACGTTTGCATGGGATTAATGAAGACTCTGTCATTTTTAGAAACTCCCACCATGCTGTCAGAGAAGAGCTAATATTGATGCTTTTAAAGCATTCATGTCGTTTGATGTTTGAGCTGATAAATGGTAGGTCTGAAATTTCTAGGTTATTACATAGTGCCTGTTCTACATCTATCCAAGGTTCATCTAAGAGGGTGTGTTTAAACCATCTAGAGATGAACTGAAGCCTGTTGGCTAAAAAATAGTGATTAAAGTTAGGTAGTTCTAATCCTCCTTTATCCTTGGTCCTTTGTAGTGTTTTTAAGCTGATACGTGGGGGGTTATCTTTCAAAGGAATTTAGAAATATACGAGTCTAGAAATCTGAACCAATCTTGTGATGGCTTATTTGGGATCATTGAAAATAAATAGTTTATTTTTGGCAAGACCATCATTTTTATAGCGGCGACCCTTCCCATGAGTGATATGGGTAAAGATTTCCATCTAGCCAGGTCGCCTTCTACTGTCTTTAAAAGTGGGATGTGGTTTAATTTAGTTAATTCTGAAAGTTTAGGAGAAACATTAATACCTAAATATTTTATATTTCCACATTGCAGTGGGGAAGGAGAAGAATTATGGAAGGAGCAATTAATCGGAAGAACTGTTGATTTTGACCAGTTAATTGAATAATCTGAGACACTTGAGAAAGAATTTATCAATGCAATTACCCCAGAGAGATTGGTTTGTGAGTTTTGGAGAAAAATTAACACATCATCTGCATAAAGGCTGATTTTGTGTTCTACATTCTTACATTTTATGCCCTTAATTGTTGTAGCCTGTCTAATTTCTGCTGCTAGTGGCTCAATAAAAATTGCAAACAGTGAAGGGGAGAGTGGGCATCCCTGCCTGGTGCCCCTCAGGAGACAGAAGCTGGAGGATGTTTGGTCATTTGTTCTGACACAAGCTGTTGGGGAATTATATAATATTTTTAACCAGTTAATGAAAGAAGATCCAAAACCAAATTTGTGTAAAGTTGCAAATAGAAATTTCCAGTTAACTCTGTCAAATGCTTTTTCTGCATCTAAAGAAAATATTATGGTTTCAAGGTTTTTACTGTATGAGTAGTCTATCAAATTAAGTAATCTACGTGTATTTGTTGATGAGTGCCTACCTTTTATGAAACCAGTTTGGTCAGGATGAATTAAGAGGGGGGGTTATTTTCTCCAGTCTCTTTGAGAGAGCTTTGCAGATTATTTTAAGGTCTACATTAATAAGGGATATTGGACGATAGCTTGAAGGAAATACAGGGTCTTTGCCTGGTTTTTGTAAGAGACTGATATTTGCAGTTCATATTTGGTGGTAGTCTACCATTTTCTTTGATTTCCTGCAACATCCTGTGAAAAACTGGTGCCAGAATCGTCCAGAATTCTTTGTAAAAATCTGTTGGAAAACCGTCTGGACCTGGAGCCTTATTATTGGGCATACTTATCAGAGCTTCCCGGAGTTCACCTGGCGTCAGTGGCGAATCCAGTGCCATTGCTTGGGTGTCTAATAATTTTGGAAGAGTTATGTTGTCGAGAAATTGATCAATTTCATTTTTAGATGGGTTTATTTGTGGTGTATATAAAGTTTCATAGAAATCCCTAAAAATTTTGTTTATTTTTTTAAGATCATATATTGTATTCCCAGATAAATCTTTAACAGCACATATAGTTGTTTTTTCTTTATTGATTTTTAACTGGTTAGCAAGAAATTGTCCGGATTTGTTACCGTGTTCATAATTTTGCAGGCGAAGTCTTTGTACTAAGAATTTAGTCTTTTTATTAATAATTTCATTTAATTCTAGTTTTGTCTTGCGTATTTTGTTTAATATTTCTTGATCTTGGTGTGACACATAGGCTTTTTCTAAGGATTTGATGTTTTTCTCTAGTTCCTGAATTTTTTTGTTTTCTTCTTTCTTCTTATGTGATGAGAAAGAGATTATTTTACCTCTCATCACGGCTTTCCCTGCTTCCCAGAGGACAGATGCTGATGTTCCAGGAATGTCATTAAAGCCTAAATATAGAGTCCATTCTTTTTTAAAGTATTTGATAAACTCTTCGTCTTTGAGCAGTGATGTATTAAATTGAGCAGTGATGTAAGAAAGAATTTATTGTTAATACTAAGCCATAACATCTTTAGTTCCATCTCCTTTTGTTAGGTTCCTTCCTATCAGGAGGATCAAGCTTTCCAGCCTTAGAGTTTCAGGAGTTACACCTCATGCTTTTGTTATGTGTTGCACCAGTCAGACCTGAACAGATCGGGGGGGTCCATTGTGTTTCCTTTCATGAACGATGTAGAACTAGCCCAAAGTCAGTAAGGCCACAGAAACATTTACGTGTAGAAGGAGGCATGAACAGTGACTTGGTCACAACAGTATGGAACAGTATAACTATACAACATTTACAGCATTCATTTTTTCCCTGGTGTTTTTTTTTTTCACAATCCCTATCTGCAAAGAAAATCAGAATTGCATGTGCTGGTGTGACATGACATCGTTGATTGGGGCAAGAATCCAGCAGGGTGTAAAGCATAGGCTGAGGAAACTGAAATAACCTAAAACTAATTTTTTTTATTGTAAGGTCAATAAATTAAGAGTATACCAGATAGGCAGTTGACTGAAACACAAATATAATTCACTACTGCAACACACTGCAGAACTTCCCAGGTGGTTGTAGCTAATATGGTAAACATGGAGGGTTGTGACATGCCAAGGGTAACACACTTAACAAATACTCCTACTTTGAAATCCCAGGCCTCGCCCAGGGAGGGTGTGCCATCACAGTTCCCAGCTACTTCCACTGGGAGATGATGTGACAGCAACAAAAGGCAGCTTTATAGCGTGGGTGGATTCTTAAAGGTTCAGTTTAGAATGGGACATTTCAGATGATGTACAGTCCTTATTCTAGCTTACATCACAGATTAATAGGGTGCTCTCCAAACCACCCAAAATAACTTCCCTTATCACCTGAATGTTACCAGGGTGTAATGCCATGCCTCCTTTAGCATCCCTAACCTTGATTCCACCCCAAATAGATTTGTTTTTTCAATTTACGGGCAGAACGCTTACTCGAATGAGAAGTAAAAAGAGAGAAAAAAGGAGAGCAAAAAACAAACAGTCCCAGTCACTCTTATTTCACTCCCTGGCTTTAGTACCTACATACAACAGTCTAATTTCATACACCACGTAATAAGCAAATATTTAATTCCAAAGTCTTTGCAGTGAAAGCAGTACCCTTCTATAAAACATTCGCTATCATTTACCAATCAAATGGGCTCTGATCTGCATTTCCTTCTCATGTTACGGAGCTATACGCAGGATCATGATTCGCTGAGCAGGACGTCGCGCTCTCCCCCAGTTGGTTGGATTGTACACGTCAGCAGTCAACAAGTTGAACCCAACATGTATCACAGTCCTATCATCCTCTTCCTGGTAGTATCGTGTTGACACAGTACAACTACTTCGGGTAAGTAAAACAAGCTAACAACGGAGAGTTAACTTCCCTTTTTCTTAACAGCTAAATGTACACGTAAGTTTTATGAAGTTGGTCAAACCGCTTGCTTCTACTTTTCCACACACAGGTGTTAAAACAAGCGGCAGGAGCGACTGTGTAACAAATGACACGGCTCTCCTCTGGAAAGCCCTCGACATCTTTTTTAGAGCAACCGTCAGGAAGCGTTTGACACACGGTTCAAGAACTGTCACGCGACAATGGAGCGTTCATGAGGAGGAGCGCGAGGACGCAATGTTGCACGGAAGTTTGTGGCGAAGAGGCGCGCGACAAGTTGAATGAACGCCACTGCTATTTAACTCCGGAGTGTGTTTTTACTTAAAGAAAATGAGATTTCGGCTGCTCAAGAGGAATCTGCTCGCGCTTCTCGGCATTTCATTCGTAGTTGTTACTCTCTTGTTTTCAACACGCGTGTTATTAGTTTCTGATGACACAAGCGGACCCGGTAACACCGTAAAAAAGAACCCGGGCGTGAGCTCTAGTGACCCGGTAAAGTTGAACTTCAGGTCGCTGTCAGAGCTAACTCAGTCCGTTTACAGTGCCAACTTAAAGCAGTCTGTTTACAATGCAGACAGATTTCCAGGGGACCCTCGGCTGGTGCTGGTCGTGCAGGTCCACAACAGACCAGAATACCTCAGACTGCTTATCAAATCTTTGGCCAAAGCTGCTGAGGTCCACAGCTTCCTCCTCATCTTTAGCCATGACTATTTTTCAGAGGAAATCAACACAATTGTTCAAGGGATAACTTTCTGCAAGGTACTGCAGATTTATTTCCCCTTCAGCACTCAGCTGTATCCCAGAGAGTTTCCTGGGCAGGATCCACGAGACTGCCCCCGAGACATATCCAAGGACAGGGCTCTGGAAACAGGATGCCTCAATGCAGAACACCCCGACTCCTACGGTCATTACAGAGAAGCCTTCATCACTCAAACCAAACACCACTGGTGGTGGAAGCTGCACTTCGTGTGGGAGCGAGTGCAGGCGATGCAGGGCTACAGTGGCTATGCAGTATTTCTAGAGGAAGACAACTACATCTTACCAGACTTTTTCCATTTTTATAAATCAATGATCGAGTTCAGAAAAAACAACTGCCCAGACTGTGACATGCTGGCTTTGGGTAACCATAATGGCCTGGATGGTTTCACCGCACTATCCAACAAGGTGTTGACCACAGGCTGGATGTCCACCAAACACAACATAGGCATGGCCATCTCCAGGGAGGTGTACTACAAGCTGATGGGGTGCAGCAATGAATTCTGCACGTACGACGACTACAACTGGGACTGGACTTTGCAGCACATCTCTGGAACCTGCATATCGAAGCCCCTCAAAGTGGCGGCAGCACTGGGCTCCAGGGTTCTTCACACAGGAGACTGTGGACTTCACCAGAAGGAGAACTGCAGACCAGAGTGGGCCGCGCAGAAGGTTGACGAAGGACTTCAGAAAGCTAAGGCCGGCCTGTTTCCTCCATCACTTGTCCTCGATGGTGCAGAACCGGTGGCGCACAAAGCGCACATGAAGAATGGAGGATGGGGAGACATTCGCGATCACATTCTATGTAATAACTACGCCAAACGACTCTGAACTGCGACTTTTTAACATTCTACAGGTGTGCCATCTGAAAATGACTTTTTCAGGCTTTTTAGGGGCTGCATTGGGTTGTCTTCACTTTCAGTGTTTTGTTTTTGTTTGTTTTCTTTTTAAATGATCACCCCCCCAAAATTGGACCAAATCACATCTAAACATACTGCATTGTTCAGCACAGTAAAGACAATATTTTTTTTTCTTAAATTACCAAAGATGTATGGGTGCCAACACCTTTTGTTGAAATTTGTTCTGTATGCTGCCTGCAAGCTCAGTTCAACTGAATGTCAGCAGCTCTCTGGGTTTCCTACAAGCCACAAAATTAGACTATATATATATTGCACTTTGTTGTAAACTGAGAGTAAACCATATCCAGAGAGTAAACCATATTTGGAGTGTGCACATACACACTGTCATTTGTGAATTTATTTGCAAATTCCGTAACTTGGAGCACTGCACTCATTTATTTACATTTACATTTCAGCTTGTTGCAACATGATTTTTACACTGTTATTATCAAACGTTTGAAATTAAATGTTTTTACTCATGTGCGTCTTTGGTACGTTGTAAAGTAAAGACTCATATAATTCAGACTTACAGCTTTAATCAAAGTGTGAAAGACAGTACGTTAGGAACGTTGTAGCTCTTACAGCAGATGTTTGTAAGCTAGCTGTTGGAATGAATGACTTTGTAAATGGAATTTTCTTTGTAACATTCAGTGTCTGTCTGATATAAATGGGGATCTCTCTTTTGGGGTGAAAATGACAATTTAATCAGTTTCCAACTCCCTGACTTATTGATTCCCAGTTGTAAAAGCAGGAGGTGGCTTATTCTCTTTCTGATATGCAAAAGTGAACCATTTGGAAGCAGGATCGGGGTCCTGTAATGCTGCATTTCTACATTTGCACCTTTTTATTGTTGACAAAATGGACTAAATGATAATGTAATTATCTGTTATGGTTCTATAGAAAAAAATCTTTTTCAAGTGCAAATGTTGGGTGAATAAAACTAGGTGTAATGATACATTTAGTGCCTTTAAGCTGACCTAATATGCCTTTTCTGCCTGGCCTTCTTTTAGAATAGATTTTAAAGCTGTATTGTTAACATTGTTTTTGACCAGAAATTCCAGTAATGCAGAATAACATTTGTTTTGATAGTTTATGGTCTTTCTCCATTCGATATTTAGGGAAAGTGAAATGTGAATGTTGCTTTTTACCAAAATCTTCAGTCTGTAGTTTGGAAAGAATATTTTTACACTGGCATTGTGTATACTATAGGTGTAATACCTGGTGTGATCTGGTATTGGTGCACCTCTGTGTGCTCTCTAACAACTGAAATGAATGTGATAATGAAATGATTCCTACAGTACACATAAGTACTTTATACACAACACTTTATCTGGTGTATGTGTGTGTACCTGTTGTTTTGCTGATTCCTGACTTGCTGAGAATGAGACAAACTATTTTTTTTTTTTTGTCATTGTTTTTATTGTGTTGATATTAATGATCTAGCTCATTGCTCACTTTTGAAGGATGATGGGAAAATAAAATAAATGTTATCCCTTGTGACACTTTGCTTTTACACTTCTAAACATACTGCCATTAATGTATTCACTAAATAATGCTTCAGTTACAACCAGTTATTGTAATTGGTTCTTCCGGGAAACATTCCTAAGAATTTAGCGCTACATAGAAGTATGTCCTACTGGTCAGTGGGCATTTATACATATTGAATGTGTTTTTGTACTGGTCATCAAATAAAAATGGCAGTGTTTCAGACAATCAAAAATCAGTGTGTATGCCATGGGTGTCTGTTTTTGTTTGTTTGTTTTTTTAAAGGTTATTCTTGGGAAAGTGATGCTTTGCATATACTGGAAAGGTATTTCCAGGAAATTGTTGGAATATAATGTAACACCTTGAAACCATTAACAAGGCACCTCGGCAGACGAAATAACCCCAGGTGGAAGGTCACACCTTAAAAAGAAGCTTATTGTTGCATCTTTATAGCCTTTGTAGTGTCATGCTAAAAAGTGATTTTGGGGATTTGCCAAACAACGGATTGCTGTTATTTAAACTATTGTAATCCACAGATTCCTCTATAATTTGCATTATATACGTCGTTTTGAGCCAGAAAGTATGTTCTTGTCACAAGGTTATTTGTGGCTAGTCTGCTATTGCCAAATAACTTCATTTTGGCAATAAATTAAAAGTGGCATTGATATAAAATAGATTTTTCAAGCGAGATCTGGTCAAAAGGACATCAGAAATTCGACAAATATAACAGATATGTTAAGTGGCCAAAAAAGACTTGATTAATTACGGTGTACAGCACAGGGGTCCAAACTGCAGAGTCATTCGGATACTTGCAAAGCAGGTTTTCTTAGTTTTAAATATAACCCATTTGTAAATCCAGGTGCCTGCAGCTTATTTACCAGCATTACACATAAAATCCGCACAGAAACATCGGCAGTCACTACTTTGGCTTATGATGGCTTTTTTGGGACGACACCGGCCACTCGGAACCCTCGACAAAACAGAAGCTCGTTGTCTGGGATGCATGTCAGGTGACTGAATCGGGCTTTGTCATTGGCTATTTACTATGCCGTGTTTATTTCCGGAAGTAAGTTTTGTAGTCTAAGAGACTTTCCAATAAGGCTATTAAACGTCAGCTCTATAACAAGCTCCGACAGGTAACAGAACAGTTTCTATTGTATTTGAATATGTTCTGTTCACTTGTCTGTTTAGAAGGCAGCCGTAATGTCTTTTTAACGAATCCCGTACGTTTGGAACTGTACATAGTGTTAGCCGTTAGCCGCTGTTGTTAGAAGCTTACGTAATGCACTTTAGTCAAGAACAGACAAGAAAAATACTAAACGAAACAGTGTACACAGCATCTTAAAGTAATGTTAACGATTTATTGGTTTCTCACAGTAAGTTTGGTTAGTACTTAAAAGCGCTTTTTTTGGAGTGCTGACACGGATACTTGTAGCCACCGTGATGGTGAAATAACGCTAGCCAACGTCACAGATTGGTTAGCTAGCGCTGCTTAATATTTAAACAACTAAGGTTGTCATCCACGTAACTTATGGCATTTTAGCGTGTCAGTCATCTAAATCGCCTTTGTCTCAACTGTTAACTGTTTGTCACACTGTTCCTCTGTCTTGTAGGTGTGTATTCATTCACAGGATGGCACACTGGTTTCACAGAAACCCACTGAAGGCGACAGCTCCTGTGTCCTTTAACTTCTATGGGGTGGCAGGGAGCCCGGCTGCCAATAAGATATGCAAGTATGTCTTATCTCCACCTGATACACCGTGAGCAGGGATATCACAATGGACTGTGTTCGTCACCATGACCACAGTTGGTTAATAAACTGCTATGTATAGTTTCTTACTCTCTATCAATAGCATTTGACCATTACTATGCTACTGGTACCATTATTTGATCACCTAATCTCAGTCGCCTCACTGCTAAACAACAATGGCAATGATTTGTTCAAATGTCAATCAATTTTCCTGTAGACTCCTGGTGAAGCATAGTTGCCGTTTCTGTAGCATGACTTTTTTTTTTTTTTTTTTTTTTTTTTAAGAGGGTGGGGTTGCTAGCCCCACGCTCAACCCTCCTCCTTTCTCATCCTGGACTTGGGACCAGGCAATGGTGGAGTTTTGTTCAAATTTAGTCTCACTGAATATGGCTGTCCACAAAGCAACAGTACTATTTGTGATATGTTCAGTGACCTGAGGACAACCAGAGCGAGGCTGCTGGAGATGTTCACTGATATCACCTGCAATCCTGAGATCATGAAGAATGCCACAGATGCATACTTCTCCCTTCTTCAAGGTTTGTTCACCAGCATTTCAGGGTATCTTTTTATCTTTTTCCAAGATAACTTTAGATACAGATAGGATATCAAAGTTATGGCCTAGGGGCCACAGCTCTGGCTATAAACAAATTTTAATTTGGTCTCCATAACAGTTTAGGTTCTCTATACATTCTTGCCTGCTTAGCTTCATCTGTAGTCTGTACAGAAATGCATACCCAGATCGCACCTGCAACTTTTTGGTGTAGACAGCAAAGTCGATAAAGGAAGACAGATTCAAGAGAGAAATAACTCCTTCCTTCCCGTTTGAATGTGTTTGCCATGAAACAGTCTTGATTTTCAAAGACTTCAAAAACAACACTGTATTTGCATCTAACTGAGTGTGGCCCTTTGAAACTGGTGTCATCTCTGAATTTGGACATCCCTGTTTGTCAGTAGTGAGGACAAACTGAGACAGAACTCACTTTTTATATCCAGAGAAGATGGCTAATGTAAGGAGCTTGAACAGAAGGCGACTGGACTTCTATAAGATTTTTCAAGATATTCTTACCTCTCATTCAAGAGGCTTCTTCAGCTCCCTGATATTTAAACCCTAGTGGGGGATTTTCCTTCGGAGAGTCATTGACGGACTGTTAATCTTGTGTGTTGTCATCATGAGCCAAGGTGTGAAAAAAGGTGTGCATCATTACCAGCAGAGGTTTCAGGTGAAACCATTGCCTCACCATGTGACTTACTGGGATGTAAGGGGGGGGCTCGGAAGGGATCTGAAAACTACATTCTAGGTGGCTGACAGTTGGTGTCATAAGCCTCCTGTTCTGGATGTAGATGACCTCTTTCACTCCTCTTTCAAATAATCTGTCCAAAATGTGAATGCTGGCATCCTCAAAAGAGTGACTGCTATCCTTTAGGAGCAGATGTACAGCTGAGTCTGTGTTTATGGAGTGGCTCTTTGGTTTCTACCAACTGAGGAATGAATAGGAGAATGCACAAAATGTATAAATACTGTTGTATGTTGATGGACTAGTGTGGCCATAACAACAGGTTTTCAGCATTTTACTCCCTGTAAAAACGACACTGATCTTCCACAAACGTGCAGAACCCTATTGATAAAATTTGGGTCTGACCGCGTAGTGGTTAACATCCTGTATTAATCTACTAATCCTATATCTGCTTAATGTTTCACACGATCTAATACTAACATAAAAATGTAAGACTGGGTTTCCACCGCATCAATACTACAATGCAGTGTTTAAAATACATTAAAGTCTGAGAACCACTATGTTTAAAAATATACCAACACTACAGTGACTTTAATAGAATGTCATATTTTTTATATTTATATTTTATGTTGTTCTGTTACGTTACTGTAATGTTTCAGAAAAGTCTCCGTGTGTGGTTATTTTGACACCATAGCACAAACCTGTCAAGCTGTCACCAACTGGTAATGTAGCAAATGTAACAAGTGCAACATGGAGATGATGGACCAGATTTATGAACTGCATCAGCGTAAACTGGTGTTAATAAAAAAAAAAAAAAAAAAAAAAAAAAAAAAAAAGGACCCAGTGACAAGATTGTGTGTAAGACTTGGGAATTTATGCAATCGAGGCTGCTGCTTCAGTCGCAACTGTGTATTTCTAAGAGTTCCCTTCTCATGGTACAAAATAATGGGAGGAGAAAATTAAAATCAAGTGCACAAACTGATTTACCAACGTTTGTGATGAACAGTTTGCATCTAATCGTTGCGATATTTAACAGCTGAAAAAAAAGGCATGTGCTTTACATTGAAATGAACTGACTGCACTCATGTCTAGCACACCTGTGAAGGCTATTTAAAGATTGCTGTGTGAAGGAAGGTTAAAATTCTTGGCTCGCATTGTGCACATACATCACTTGCATATACACAGATCCTGCTCTTGTCTTGTAATTGCCTGTATTTAACCTCCTAAGATCCAAACTCTTTCATGGCATGCATTTTTAATTTCTCTTTGACATTTAAGCTGATTGGGACCTGATGAATGTAAAAACAAAGAATTACCTGATTTTTATTATTATTATTTTTTTAACCTGATTTTTGTTTCTGAGAAAAATGAGATCGACATATGAGGACATTGGTTTTGAATTTCGATAGAACAGTGGCAGTATAACGTCCTCGTAAGTGGATATCAGACCCTTGTAGAGCACAAAATTTGGTATTTTAGTCAACCCAAAATGTGCTGTCCACATGTGGACGTCAGGTCCTAGGAGGTTAAATAATGTAATAAATAAATTGTAAATGAGAATGTTTTGTTTTATATTACCCAGTTCAATGGTTGTGAATTGTGTCTCACTTATTTTGCTCTGCATCTAACCAGCAGTCTCTTTGCCCGTCTTTAAAAAATCTTTATGATGCATTAGGCTTTATCATGCCCTTGGATGGAACTACACAGGAGAACAAGATGAGGTTCATCCAGAACTTTAAGTGGACCGATACCTTACAAGGAAACACGCCAAGGTAAGGACACAGAGGGAGTACTTCTAGTCTAAGAGTAAGTGGAAGAAATCTCGTTCATGTTTAATGATAGTGATGAATTATCTAAGAGCTAGCAGCTTGAAACATTTTTTAAATGAAACATTACAGAAAGACTTCTGATATGAAGACCTCTGGGCAGAGCTGATGACTTCTTAAATTGGGAAAAATACATTATAATACCCAATTGAGTTATTTTCAGTATTTGTTGTCATGAGTGGAAGAATTTATTTATTTATTGATTAGCATTCAAATATCTCAATGAATACAGAATAAAGATCTACCAGAAAGCAAGAAAGCACGAGACAAGGCTAATCAAAAGGTACTGGCTGAAGCACATGCTTATTATGCCAACCCTTTTAACAAAAGATCATTTAGCATGCAGCTCATGTACATGGGGCTCAAAGCAAAAGAGTAAAACAAAACAAACAAAAACAAAACAAAAAAACCCTTCCTCCTTAGCTAAGTAAATACAAATAAATTAAATTTCATAACAATAATCAAACTGAATGTACCCATCTAATCTAGGTGGTGTCTTGCTGAGTCTAATCCTGTGTTATGGTCTGTCCAGCAACATAAAATATTATCTCAAATGACCACGTAAAGGTTGCTTGCACAGAAAAGTGGATTAGCAGCTCGCCGGCTTATTTTTTTTTTTTTTTTTAAACTCACCGTCTCTCCCTACTCTCCTTCCAGTGCCCAGCAGGATGCAGTCTTTGAACTGGTCTCCATGGCCTTTAATGTTGCCATCTGGTACACAAAGTTTGCCTCAAGAATGGCAGGAAAGGAAAAGTAAGAGCCTTTTTGGCTTCTTCTGTGAAACTATTCTCCATGAATGCATTTTACAAATTACTTTAGTTTCATACTTTAATACCTCATCAAAAACAAAGGACACTGTGACTAATGTGAATATGCACAGAATATCATGACTTTTGAACATAAAGTATTACAAAAACAATGTTAGATTTTTAAGGTGCAATATCTGACGCTATTAAATTCTCTATCACAGGTCTAACACATAGAGAATCACCACTTAACCTAATGCCACTAGTTTCATTGAAAGGTTTTAATTGGTTTAAATGACCTTGAAATCATTGCTATTATTTGTTGTTACTTTATTTCTGCTCATGTTTACCTGTTACACAGTGTATCAGAGACAGAAGCGAAAGACGTTCACCGAAGCTTAAAGGTTGCTGCTGGAATCTTCAAAAATCTTAAGGTGAGGGAGATGTCAATTCTTTCCTCAGTGGAAACTGGAAAGGTTTTATTATACAAACTGACGCTTAGGACAAAAAGTGGATGCCGATCAGTGCAGTTCCCCTGCAGAAAACATTAATGACACACTTTACCTCCTTTTATTACAGATGAAATAATTTAGACAGTTTTTAACTCTCATTGATGCCGCAGTGTTCGTTTGACTTTGGGACCTGAAACGGACGGAGTTTAGGACCCGGATTACTCCCCGAGGCTCCTGACTACCGTAGCCGTATTGCTCTGACAATCCATCTGGCGGTGCGGCTTCGTAGCTTACCAAAGTCATACTAAAACATTTTTGACAGATTTTTGAGCGTCGTGTACCACATAAAATCGGTTCGAGGTCATTAAGCACAACCAGAATTGATACATAAGGCGCATTGTCGATTTTTGAGGAAATTAAAGGATTTACCCGTGCCTTATAGTGCGGAAAATACGGTACTACAGTTTTTCTTTCTTTTTTTTCTTCTTCTTATTTTTAGCTACAAGAAAATAGATTGAGGGATTTAAGACATATAAGCTATAGGTTTTATTTATTCATTTATTCTGATATCTTCTTTACAGGATGTCCATATCCCTCGCCTCATCACTCCAGCTGAAAAGGGCAGAGACCTGGAGCCCCGAGTCATTGATGCATACATCATCCAGTGTCAGGCAGAAGCACAGGAAGGTAACGACAGTGATCACTGTGCAGTGATCGTGCAGGTCGCTGATGATATTGTTCCTCTCATCTCTGACGTTTAAGATGGTCATTAAAGTCTGTTATATTATAAAATATATGTTATATATTATAAAAATAAAAAGGCTGACTCTGCAAATAATCTGACAGTTAATGGCCTGAGTCAGAATCCATGTTACACTGATAATCATTAATCATCACTGACACGGTGTGCCAACGTTTGGTTCTTTCCTCTCTTTTGTTTTTACAGTGACCATTGCCAGAGCGATTGAACTGAAACACAATGCGACAATCATCGCAGCTTTGGCATTTGAGACTGCAAACTTCTATCAAAAAGCTGGTCTGTACTTTTGACACAAATAAAATAAAGCTGTTTATCAACCTTATTGGTATGGCACCTTTAGAAACAGTTTATTAAGTATTTTGACAGACAGGGAGAAGCAGGATCGACGATTTAAACAGAGCACCAGTCTTTACATTTAGGTGGGAAACATTAAAGAGAAAAGAAAAACAACAATGAATAAAATTAGACAAGGTGTAATGCCAGCATGTAAAAGCAAGTCAGACTTGCTTTTACATGCTGGCAACGAATGAAACCAACAGGAAGCTGAGCTGCTGCTTTCTGAACCGGCTGGAAATGAGAAAGTGACTTTTTGTTTGGGCCATAGAGGAGGAAGATGTAGCAGTCGAGGCTTGAGAAAATAAATGAAATGTAGTGGTTTTATTTTCAAGATGGTTGAAAGAAGCAAGACTGGACATCTTGTCGTAGGGTCTTCGCTTTATAAATACAGCACCTTGAGGCAACTGTTTTGGTGATTTGGGACTATATAAATAAAATTGAATTGAATGAAATGAACTGTTCAAAGCTAAGAGCTGAAACTCAGGAGAACTCTCAGTCAGCATTTCTGACTTTGAGGTATCAAGTTATAAAAAGATGTATGCCTTCCAACAAATGAAGTCACTGAGGCAACTGTGCTTTCTGGATGACCAGGCACAATGGGAAGCTTTCTGGTTTCTTGACCAAGAGCCTAGAAAATAAAATGATGGTTACTGAAAAGATATGAAGGTCAGTTTTCTGTCTCTGCAGACCACACACTGAACACCTTGGAGCCAGAGTGCAGCAGCAAGTGGAGGAAGTATCTCCAACTGAAGCAGCTCTTCTACATGGCTTATGTAAGCTAAAGTTTGCAGCACAGCTATGGTTAATAAAACAACTATTCTGTTTACAGAATTCAAACAAACAAACAAAGTGTTAAGATTGTTGTCATTGAGTTTGTGTTTGCAGGCGTACTGCTATCATGGACAGACACTGCTGGCAAGTGACAAATGTGGAGAAGCTATCAGATCTCTCCAGGAAGCAGAGAAATGTATGTATGCATGTTGTAATGTGTAAAGCAATTACAGAGACGTAAACAAGCACGTCGAGAGCGCAAACTTTCACCCAGGCAGCTCACTCTCTGTGCAGTATTTACTTTAAAGGGAATACTATTGTATTTAATATATATGAGCAATGTCATACTAAGAATCCCCATATATCATTCCCTACGTGCCTTAAACCTGTTAAAACAGTCTTAAATAGCTCTGTATGTTTCTATGTTGAAAATACACAAATCACAGTTTATAAGGTATAAGACTTTTGCACTAATAAATCATTGATTTGACCTTGAAGACTGTAAGGCAAGCTTGAATGAATTGCTAACCAACTCTGCACTCCTAAGTTTGATTAGAATTCAGACAAAACAACACACACGCACACAAACACATTCCCTTCTCTGCAGGGGTAAATGTGACTTTGCTCATTACAGCACAAGTCTTATGTTAGGCTGTGGTCTGATAAATTTGTTGTGTGCGTTTTAAAACCTTTTTTTTTGCGTTGTCATTCTTTTGTAAATTTAGTAATTTTGTAATTACTAAATTTTGTAATAAAGTACTTCATTAATTGTGTTAATCAGAAAACTGAAGTCCATGCCATACAGAAGACTGTTACTTCTGTTCTTTGCAGACTGCAGTGCTTACTCAGTGTTACCTGCTCACTTGGGTTCAGTCATGTAGGTTACCAAACAGGAGCTTCCTGTGTGATTGCTGCAGCAGATCTTAGAGTTGTGTTTGAATTGTTTCCCCTTCTTTGTTCCCTGGATATATTTTGTGTTAACACAACAACATCTGCGTGCAGGTTACTCCCGCGCTGAGTCACTGTGTAAAGAATACCGTCAGACCAAAGGCCCGGGTACGACGGCCAAACCATCGGAGCAGCTGTTCTTCCTCAAGCTGGGTGGCCTCATTAAAATGACGCTGGAGAAGTGCCAGAGAGAAAATGGCTTCATGTGAGTCAGCCAGACCCCAAACACACACACACACACAGACACAGAGTTGTGGCTCAGATTCTACACTTTCCCTGTCACACATGTGACGAGATGATGCGATGTTTACGTCGTTGTTCCCGTGGCGCTCAGGAGTCAAACTCTGAGGACATGTTTTCAATCATTAACAACACATTTTCCACTCACACAAAGGCACATTTGTGTGTCGTCAGATTAAACAGTCAGCTGGCTACCCTGAGCTTCACCTGCACAAACGCTCACCTTCGGGTTTATGTTCCTGTGAATTTGCACGTGTTCATCATAGAGATAGCTCTGTTGGGCGTCATTGTCAAAATATTATTTTCTCTCATTTTTTTTTTTACCTGAAACTAACGCGTGACCTCACTTTAGTGCCCAGCTGTCACCTGAAAAGTTAAATATATTTGCATGTTGGAGGTGAGCGGAGTATCGTTCATTTATCCACAGCACTGGCCCTGCCTGCTGTATCGCCACCCAACCCGCCTGCTTCTAACTGCAAATGAATCGAATAAACCAAAGAGCATTTTTACACTACAAGCTACATTTGTCCCATTCACACACATTCATGCTTTTACTCTTATCACATAGAAACACCTCAACATGAGGATTAATGTAGGGTCTTTTACAGTTTAAAGCGTTGGTGTGATTTCGAGCTATGTAAGGCAAGGCAAGTTGATTTGTATAGCACAATTCAACAACAAGGTGATTCAAAGTGCTTTACAGAGGCATTAGAAAAAAACAAACAAATAAAAAGCACGATTTAAAATTGATTAAAACAAGCAAACAAACTAACTAATTAACAAACAAACAAACAATCAAAACAGTATATAAAATCAAAACAGATAAAATCAGAACAGTAGATAAATCAGTAGTTAAATGTAAGTTTTGAAATTTAAGCTTAAAAGTGTGGATTTGGTGCTTTATTCAAATGCAGCTGAGAACAGGTGAGTCTTCAACCTGGATTTAAATAAACTGAGTGTTTCAGCTGATCTGAGGCTTTCTGGGAGTTTGTTCCAGATATATGGAGCATAAAAGCTGAATGCAGCTTCTCCGTGTCTGGTTCTGACTCTGGGAACTGATAAAAGACCGGATCCAGATGACCTGAGGGATCTGGAAGGTTCATACTGGGTCAGGAGGTCACTGATGTATTTTGGTCCTAAACCATTCAGAGCTTTATAGACCAGCATCAGGACTTTAAAGTCTATCCTCTGACGGACAGGCAGCCAGTGTAAAGACCTCAGAGCTGGACTGATGTGGTCCACTTTTTTGGTCTTAGTGAGGACTCGAGCAGCAGAGCTCTGAATGAGCTGTAGCTGTCTGACTGATTTTTTTTAGGTAGACCTGTAAAGATGCTGTTACAGTAGTCAAGACTGCTAAAGATGAATGCATGGACTAGTTTTTCCAGGTCCTGTTGAGACATCAGATCAGATGTAAATAAAACTGGATTAATTAATTGGGGGACAGCCCACTCTACCTCCTAGTTTATAGCCATCCTTATGTAAACAGTTGCTGTTCCTGTTTGTACAGTAGCATCTAATTTCAGTGTAGCACACATTTCATTGGTCAGCAGTTTGGTGATTGTTGTTTTCTTCTTCTACTTTGTACTTTAATGCCAGTCACTCTGTAGATGCATAAATGCCACCTGCTGGTGGCTAGAGGTACCTTTCCTGTGTCAGGCACAGGTAAAAGCAGGAAAACATTGAATTTAAGACTAGAGATACTAGAACCAAGTCTCTGTGTAAATTACTATGACCCTTAACTGACACAGGCTGATAACAGTGTGACAATAACATCTGGCAGTTTTGCAAAAAACTTTTGAGTTGTGAGTTAAGTTGATCACAAACCATTTAAAGACCCGGCTGACAATGATTAAGTGAGAACCACAACAGAGGATTCCCATTTGCACGGTTAAGTCTTGTACATATTTAAGTTACCCTTAGAAAGGGTCTTTGTAACAACAGGGAAAGCATTCAAACATGAAAACCTGAAATTCTTCCTTCCACTTGTTTCTTTGGACAGATACTTCCATAAAGTCCCGGCTGAGCCGCCGCAGCTGGACATGAAGGCGAGCTACGGCCTGGCTGAGCCCGTCCCCTTTGAGCTGCCGCCTCTCAGTGAGCAGTGCACTCCTGAGGTCTACGCCACCTTCGATCTGACAAAGGGAGCCAAAAATGACAAGGTACACACCAAATCAGTTATTTATTCTAGATTATTTCATAACAATGTTATAGTTGTTGGTGGTATTATAATTATTACTTGATGTGCAGGCCAAACCCAAGGAGGAGGAGGTGAAGCCAGTGAAGGAACCTGACTTGAAGCCTCAGAAGGACACAGGCTGCATCCTCTCCTAAACTTTCCATTCAGTGCATTTTCAGTCTGTTTCACGACATCCATTTACTTTCCTCACATAACTCCAGAGATGCTTTCTTTTCTTGCAATATTTAGTCCTCATGTTGTACATTCATCCTAGACATGTATATTACATTTAGCAGTTATAACTGTGTCTAAGTCAGAGCCAGTTATGTGACCAGATACTCAAAATGTCTCGCTCTGTGAGAATCACTTTTAATTAGGACATGAAAATAAATAAGCCTTATGGGTCCCATGGTTGTGTCAGTGGTGCCTTCAGCTGCATTGTAAACTGGTCGCTCTGATTATAGATAACTCGGATAATGGAAACTGACTTATTAAAGAGGCTTAAAGTGGCCTCCTAAAACATAAAAATGCAGTAGATATTTAAACTTTGATATTGAATAGTTAGCACTACATATAAATGCAATGTAATTAATCCAAAAGAGTAAATGTGGGAAACTGCACTCCGTCACTCTGCCTGTATATCTGGGAATAAGATAATTGAAACTGTAAGTTTTTAAATTGCATTTTACGTGTCCAGAACATCGTCATTTAAATATTTACACTGATCAATAGGAATCCCAATCAATACTGGACAGACAGAAAGGACGGCACATGATTTTGCCGTTGAGTTTGGTTTTCTTTTAGCTGTAGTAGCAGTTTACAATCAATATTTACATCATGACTTATGTATTATAGTTTTTGTACATGACATAGCTGTTTTCTACTTTGACTGTTCATTTAAAAGAGCTATATTATTATTATTACCTGTGGCTGAATCATTCTTTATCAGGTTGTGAATTTGTGTCTGTTATCCCTTAAAACTATAGTTTTAATTTATTTGTGTTTGTGGTAATTTATCAGACAATCCAAAACACTTCAGAGGGTATAAAGTCCAATCACGTTTTTGCTGGTGTTGGAGTCAATCGTACTGTTTCAGTGTGTGAACTGATGCACGAACAGCTTACTTTTGTTAGATGTTCACGTGCTGTTGTCAATAGTTGACAGTGTGCAGAATGCAGGCCCTATCATCGACATTTGTACCTTTGTGTGTGACTTGCTTTTGAAGAGCTGCTTCAAGGAAGTTTCTTATATCCATCAGACTCTAACAACTTCAAAATAAAAGGTCTAATAAAAAACAAAACTTAAGTTACTAATTACTGGAGAAACAAAACTGTAATATTCTCCAACTCATTTAACCTTGGTGTATATTTGCTTCCCTGATCTCACAGTTGGACTTTTTATTGAGTTGTGCACCTGTTTTCATCCTTGTGCTTTTCTTTGCTTTGATTAGACTGGATGTCATTACACTTAAAGCAGTGAATTTATCCAGGAGGTGTGGCAGGACTCGGATATGTTCCACATCCTTTTTTAAGACAGCTGTTTGCCATTAGGGTGTGCCACATCACTGGTTTTACATTGTGCACTCTTGCAGCTCTCCCCTCCTCTGATGGTGTCTTTCATGTAAAAGGTATTTCAAATGGTATTAAATATTCCCTTAAAACTCACTTTTTTCTTCTTGGCTTTTTGTAGATGTAAAAACAAGACTGTCACATCATGTCCACAAGAGGTCAAACTGACACAACTGGTCTAAAGACTATGATAGATTTATTTCAACAAGAACCACCAGGTACATGCAAAACACAAAGCTTTTCCTCTTAGGTCCATGTGTGTTTGAACAACATACGACTTGTAATTTTATCTCTACAACAAATCTACACACCAATCTGCCAGAGGTTCCTTCCTGTTGAAAGGGAGTTTTTCCTTCCCACTGTTGCCAAGTGCTAGCTCATCAGCGTTGTCTGATTGAGGTTTCCTCTCTGTCATTGTAAGGTCCTTAAAATACAAAGCTCATTGTGGTGACTATTGTTTTGAATTTTTTTGCCATATAAATAAAACTAAACTGAATGGATTTGAAAAACTGTGGCAGGCAAACTGTGAGAATTTTTCTATTTCTCTTTCCTCACCCTAGCACACGAAATCAACAAAGTAAAAATTTATACTTGGTGGCCGATATAGTCAGATTGATAAACATAAATGACGAGGCTGGTGTTGCATGCAAGTCTGGCGAGAGCGATTACCTAGGTGGCGGACAGCAAAGACAATGTTCGTCATCGGCCATGCCTGTGTAGCCAAGACTCAGTTTATAAACGCAACAGCTAAAGCTAAACAGTTAGCATAGCTTACCTGCACAGCATCTGCCTCCAATGTGTAAACCAGACTAAGCTACCTCAGTGGTAAACAGATTGTTACTACAGTTCAGTTCTATTCCCTCAAAGTCGGTAAGTAAAATTTATTTATGTAAGATAGGAACATTATAATATTGTAAAGATAACAAAAATACAGAATGAAGAAAAAAATCTTAATTACACAAAAGCAACATAATAAACAAAAGATTATCCAAATGACTGGCTGAATAGATGTAAGCTGTCCAGTTTTCAACTGTTTTTTAAAAAGATGCCGTAGACCTACGGGTGCGGAGAGAGAGAGAGAGAGAAACTGTTTTGGCGCTAAGGTTTGGAAGGCATAATTTTTATAATGTAAGGTAAAGACCCTACAATAATACAAACCCTATAATACCCTGTACCATAGGTGTCAAACTCTGGCCCCCGGGCCAAATTTAGCCCGCAGCCTAATTACATTTGGACCGCGAAGCCATACCAAATTACTATTAGAGCTGGCCTGCCGGTATTATACAGTGCATTTACTGCTAATACTACAAATCCCAGAATGCTCTGTTGGTGTTCTGGCACATCAGTCACGACAGGACCCATTAACACCCTGGTCGTGTCCAAATTCATGGGCTGCATCCTCCTGAGGATGCATTTGTAGGCCGATTACGTCACAGCGACGCGCCGAAGGCTGTCGTAGACTCCGCTGAATGCAGCCGACAAATGTGTCCTCCTTTTCCCCGAATTTGAAGGATGGGTCGGGTGTGTCCTTTCTTCTTTTTTTTTGCCTGTCCCGTTTGGATCTTTAAAAAAGGTGTATGATGAAAGTTTGCGACGTTATGTGCCCAGAGAAAAAGCAAGCATTTTCAAATGTCAGCCTGAGCAGAAACACAGTAGCTGATCACACACCTGAAGTTGCCACCAATCTATATAACCAGCTGATGGAGAAGGAAAACAATTGTGTTGCATTCTCCATCTCTGTTGATAAGAGCAGTGACGCCTCTGATACTGCCCAGCTTTCAGTCTTCATCCGTGGTGTGGACTCAAATCTCTGTGTTACGGAGGAACTTTTAGGATTAAAATCAATGCATGGCACAACCACAGGGAAGGAAATATTTGATGAAGTTTCCAAATGTCTAACTGAAATAAAGTTGCCATAGGAAAAACTTGCGGGGTTAACGACAGATGGTGCAGATGCGAGCGGAGAACTGTGCAGGTGAGCTAACTGTTTATAACTGCATCATACATCAAGAATCACTTTGTGGCAATGCCTTTATGTGTGAGATCACGAGCGATCTCGATGCTTCAGGGGCGGGGGGGTATCATCACAGACATGTATGCTGCAGTGAGGGCTTTTAAAACTAAATTGTGCCTGTGGCAGAATCAGATGCTACAAGGAAACCTGGGCCATTTTCCCTGCTGCCAAACAATGAACAGATCTCTACTGCTGTGTTCCCATGTGCACAGTTTGCTGAAAAACTCTGTGTACTCAGTGCTGAGTTTACCCGGCGATTTGCCAACTTTGATGCCCAGAAATGTCGATTTGAACTGCTCAGTAATCCTTTTGCAGTTGACGTTGCAAACGCACCAACAAACCTCCAAATGGAGCTGATTGAACTCCAGTGTAGTGACACGCTGAAGTCAAAGTATGATGCTGTGGGCACTTCACAATTTCCACATTTCATCCCTGACACAATGCCTGGGCTCCACACCCACGCTGCTCAGATGCTCTCCATGTTCGACAGCACTTACCTATGTGACCAACTATTCTCCTCAATGAAGATGGCCAAAACATCTCACAGGAGACGTCTAACCGATGAACACCTTCACTCAATCCTGAGGATTTCCTCAGCTCAGAGCCTGAGCCTAGACATTGAGGAACTAGCATCCAAGAAGAGATGCCAGGTATCTGGCTTGGACACATCAGAGTAGATCAGTGTGTAGCAAACTGAGCTATAATTAACATTTTCTTTGTGCACTTTTTCTTGCTACTCCCAGACATGGGCTTGAATGGTTTCACGTTCAGTGATATTTTTATTAGTTAAGTGGTTTATTATTGTTATTTTTATATTTATTATTAGCCTGGGGAAAAGGTTTACTGTTAAAATTTAATTCAGAAGGCTGAAAATACAATTTTTATTTAAGAAATAAATTCCACTGATATGTTATTTAATTGGAATTTCAATTTTGCATGTGTGCAATATTAAGTTATATATACTTTTATATAAGTTATATATCGTTTAAACTGAATATGGAACAAGCAAAGCTTGTCCCATATTCAGTTTTTCAGCAAAACTTGTTTGAGTCTATAAGAAAAGGTTCCTTATTATATATCTGGAGGAAGATTTTTTTCAATAAATATTAATGTTAGCCCGCGACTTTGTTCCAGTTTGGAATTTTGGCCCACTGTGTATTTGAGTTTGACACCACTGCCCTATACTCTAATAACCCTACAGTCTGGTGCTACCAGATAATCTGGTATAGAATTTGTGCTCTGTCATTTCTCTGCTGCTTGTCTGAGCTAGTAAGGCTAACTTGGTTATCTAAGAATGGCGTGATTGCCAGTATGTGCAGTCAGACTTTACTGAAAGAAAATCTAACTTTAACAGCAGAGTGGCTTAGCATGGCTAAGCTGTGATATTCAACACGCCACCAAACCTGCCTCCCAAGCCCAGCCCCTTGAATTCAAGAGTGAAACTGATTGTGTTGGAGCGACTTGCCTCTGATAAGGTTTGTGCACTTCTGTATTTGGCGTCTCAGGTTTCAAGTCAGATCCTGTATCCTGTAGTTGTTTTTCTCCACAACGCAGAGTCAGCATGGATGGATGTCCGGGACAGCAGTGACACAGAACAATGACTGGATACTTGTCCTTTGGAGCAGTACAGAAACACTAATGTAACCCGAAGAATGAACAACCAGGAAGTAAGTGCTGTGATAATGAAGCAAACATAGCTGTTAGCTTAGCTTGTATTCACAAAATGAACTTTGTCCAGTTGTCTGCCATGACTCTGTCGCTCCGGTGCAATTTGTAATAGTATTATAAATGCAGTGAGTATAACACACAGTACTTAGATGATATGCTGTGAATAAATAAAAGTTTTCTGATGCGTCAGACATCAGCAAACACCACTGAAACAAACTTTGAGGGTCCTGCTTCGGCCAAAGAGAGGAAGGTGATCCACTTCTCCAGCGGTGAAACTCTTGTAGTTGAAGACAGCGAGGAGGAAGAGGTGGAGACGTCAAACAAAACTCCCTTTGAAGAACCTAAACAGAAGGTGGGCATCTGTTTGGGGGGGGGGGGAGACTTGTGGTGAATGTTTAGCAACAGTCAGTTCATGTCATTGCTTCTGTCTTTTTTCTTCTCAGACTCGGCTATCGTTCAAGAATGTGGCCATTCTAGTTGGGAGGTTTTCACTGCTGGGTATGCCATGTGACATAATCAATACAGAAGCCAAGTGACTGTAGAGAAGGCCCTGACTTTAGCTTTTTGTGCAGGCTTCACTGAGTCTCCACATTTTCTGTTTCCAAATTCAGCCTGTGATTTCCTCGGAGAAAGATTGGCCGGTGCTCTTGGACTCAGTGCAGCCAAATACCAGTACGCCATAGATCGTTATCAACATGATCACAAGGTAATGTGTTCACAAACATTCAAGCAAAAAATAGAACTCACTCTATCGTCTATCTTATAAAAGGAAAATAAGTTCACTGTTTAACCCTCTTCAGACAACAAACAGTCGAGCTTCAGATGACCTCAAGAAGGGACAGGCAGAGACCGTGACACTCTCTCCCAGGTCTGATTGGAGTCATTATGGGGCCACAGGAGATGTAAGCTGTCCTGCCAATCCCCAGGAGAGCTCTGATGAGAAACAAATGGCTGGAAAAGAAGGATGTCACAACAAGGGCTATCAAGCGGACGAGGAGCACTTGAAATGAATCTCAGAGAAGAAAAGCAAAAGAATGTGAAGTCCCCAGGATGGAATGTTACAACAACGTGAAGAATAAAAAGCTAACAAAACAAACTAAAACATTTTCTGTGTCTAACTACCAGTGCAAGCTTTTTTCACCGTTTATTCTTCCCAATCCTGGCAAAACTGAGATTCTTACTTCAGCCCTTTTGCCAACAATATCACTGTCTTATTTCTGACCAAAAATTAAGATGAGATTGAGCTCATCCAGTCTTATTACCTTTACTTAATAAATAATGCAAAAATCAGACCTTCTTTGATTCCCAGTAAGGTGGAATCTCTAGTAAACACTTTCATTTTCTCCTGTTTTGATTATTGTAACTCTCTGCATCTTTTTCCTCCTTAATCCATCTTCAGTTGGTCAACAAAGCAACAGCTAGACTGCTATCAAGAACTAGCCTGCATGTGATTTGATTTAATTTTAAAAAAATGTTATTAACAGCATATAACTCCAAAAACATTAATAACCTCCGGCCTCTTCAAAAATGTCAACATCCATTGAACTCTACTGTCAAATATCCACCAGTCTTGATCAGTATGGCACTTCTAAATGTTCGCTCTCTGTTGAACAAGTCTTTTATTATTAATGATTTAATTTTAGATAATAAACTTGATTGTTTATTTTTAACTGAAACATGGCTGGGTTCGGATGCACCAGTTGTTCTCACTGAGGCCTCCCCACCAAATTTTAATTTCTCTTTTTCTATTAGAAGTGGTGAGAGAGGTGGTGGGACTGCATCTTTAACCAACAACACACTCACCACCAAACACATTTTATTTAATCATTTTACCACTTTTGAATTCCATGCTATTGTTTTCAGCAGCCCTCCAGTTTTATCTGTCACAATTTACAGACCACCTAAAGACAGCGCTGCTTTTATCAAGGAATTTTCAGAATTTTTAACAAACATACACTCAAAATATAACATGATAATTTTAACCGGTGATTTTAACCTGCACATAGATAATCCTTCTGACCCTGCATCAAAAGAATTCTTAAACATTCTTCACTGTTTGGATTTTACCCAGCACGTCACGCAGCCGACTCACAACAGAGGACACACTCTGGACCTGGTCATCACCCATGGGCTGTCCACCAGCGTGTCCTCTGTTGTTGACTTGGCTGTCTCTGACCACTACTGTGTGTTTTTTAACATCACCGGTTTTATTCAGCGGGAGACCTCGGTGCGAACTGTGAGGAGGCGCTATCTAACCTCTGAAGTGGCTGCAAATTATACCAGGGTTTAAGACGAATGCCCCCCTGTGATTTTATTTTTAATCATTTTATCAGCAAACTGAAGAAAAGCCTTGACTCCGTTGCTCCACTCACCACCAAAAAGATTTAACGTAAAACATGCATCACCCTGGAGAAACGAAGAAGTCAAAAAACTCAAAAGGAATTGCAGGGCAGCAGAAAGGAGATGGAGGAAAAATACAAATGCTGCCAACCATCAAATACTTTGCGAGCAACTTAAAATGTACAATAATACATTAAGGAATTCAAGAAATTCATACTTTGCCAAACTAATCAGTAATAACAAAAATAATCCCAAGGTCCTCTTTTCCACCATAGATCATTTATTTAACCCTGATTTTAACAGCTCCCAAAGAACCCCACAGACTCACTCTGTGAGCAGTTTGCAGACCACTTCAGGGGAAACGTCAGCGCCATCAGATCTGATATTTTATCTTCTCACTATATGATTTTAAACACATCTGAGGGCTCGATTGTACCTGAGGAGACACAGGACAGCTTTGTCCTGGTTAATGCCGAGAACCTTAAGAAAGTTTTCTCCACAGTGAGATCCACCACATGTCTTTTAGATCCAATCCCCTCTTTACTTTTTAAAACACTTTATGGATCTTTTGAAGCTGAGCTTTTATACATGATGAATTGCTCTCTTCAGTTGGGCGTCTTCCCTGCTGCCTTTAAAACGGCGGTGGTGAGGCCCCTTCTGAAGAAGAGCAATTGGAATGTAATGATTTTAATAACTACAGACCTGTATCCAACTTACCATTTTTAAGTAAAACTTTAGAAAAACTTGTTTTTATTCAGATTAATGACTTTCTGAATGATAGACAGATCCCAGAGATATTTCAGTCTGGATTTAGGGTGAACCACAGCACAGAGACTGCTCTCCTAAAGGTTTTAAATGATCTTAGATGTAACTGGGACTCCCAAAAGCTCTCAGTCCTGGTGCTACTGGATCTAAGCGCAGCCTTTGATACAGTAGACCACGCTATTCTTTTAAACAGACTGAAACACATGGTGGGCCTCTCTGGTGCTGTACACAACTGGTTCACTTCCTGTCTCTCAGACAGAACTTTTATGGTGAGTATGGATACATGCTCCTCTAAGATCCATAGAATGACATGTGGTGTGCCTCAAGGGTCGGTTTTAGGCCCTGTACTTTTTAATTTGTATATGCTCCCTCTCTGCGGTGTCATCAGGAGGCATGGAGTGAACTTCCACAGTTACGCTGATGACACTCAGCTGTACATCCCCGTGTCTCCTGATGACACCAGACCAATGGATGCCCTTTTTAACTGTATTCTAGATATAAGATCTTCGATGGCAGAAAACTTTTTACAGCTTAACCAGGACAAGACTGAAGTTTTAATCGTCGGTCCTGAGGCTCAGAGAGAGATACTCTTGTCTAAATTACAGGCATTTTCACTATGCCATTCACTACAAGTGAAAAACCTGGGTGTTATTTTTGACTCTGAGCTTGGTTTTATCCCACATATTAAACATGTAACCAAAATTGGATTTTATCATCTAAAAAATATAGCCAGAGTCCGCCCTATTCTCTCTCGGGCCAACATGGAGATGTTGATGCATGCTTTTATTACCAGTCGCATTGATTACTGTAATGCCCTGCTCTCTGGTCTTCCCAAAAAGAATATTTCACCTTTACAACTTTTACAAAACTCTGCAGCTCGTGTGCTGACGAAGACCAGAGGGCGGGCCCACATTACACCGGTTTTAGAATCGCTGCACTGGCTCCCCGTGTGTTTCAGGATCGATTTTAAAGTTCTTTTATTGGTCTTTAAATGTCTTAATGGTCTTGGGCCTTCTTATCTTTCAGATCTGCTTTTACCATATGAACCCTCGCGGACTCTGAGGTCCTCTGGTACTGGCCTTTTGATTGTTCCTAAAGTCAGGACACATACTCACGGAGAGGCAGCTTTTCAGTGGTATGGTCCTCGTCTGTGGAACAGCCTGGCGGAGGAGCTCAGGGCCGCAGAGAACGTACATGTTTTAAGAACAGGCTCAAGACCCACCTTTTTAATTTAACTTTTACTTAATGTTTATCGTTAAGTACGTTTATGTTACCCTGTTATTCTTTTTATATTATTAAATTAGGTTCTACATAATATTTATTGAATTTTATCTTTTTATTCTGTATATACTCTTTTTAGGTCATATCTCGGAGGGGGCTCTCTGCACCGGGGTTGTGATCGACCATGGCTGCTGTGGCTCTTCTCAGGCTGGCTTGCTTCTTTCATCCCTCCAGCTGTGTGCCCGGCCTGGAGGCTGCGGTCTGTGACCAGCTCCCGGTGCAGACGGCTCCATGTGATAGTGTTCCCTCACCTGGCTCATGTGTGCCCAGCTCAATTTTGCCCAATTTTACTTCTCAAGTGTGTGTGTGTGTGTGTGGGGGGGGGGGGGGTTAGGGTTAGGGCAATGTATGTGTGTGTATGTATCCATGACCTGTATCCTCAGCCTATCAGGTCAGCTGGTTTTCGGATTTGTTTTTATGGGGTGCTGAAAATTAATCTCTATAGGTTGGCTTTACCTTATCTTTTGCCCCATTATTTGTGGCCCTTTGGATAAAAAAAGACACTAGAAATACGTGGACCTATTTATAATTGCAAACAGAGTCAACCACACATATTATAAGAACAAACTGTGAAGCAATTTGTAACTGTTTTTAAAAAGTGTTTAGCAACTAAATAATATTACTGTTTATATAATTGTCAGAATAAAGTGAATTTTAAATTATAAATTATAGACGCTAAAGCATGGTTGAATCCTCATAAACTAAGCGTTGTTGCTTTTTAAACATTATGAAAAGTGATATCAAAATTTGGTACACGCATTAAATATAAGAAGTTTCCGACGAGGATGGGATTCGAACCCACGCGTGCAGAGCACAATGGATTAGCAGTCCATCGCCTTAACCACTCGGCCACCTCGTCTCGATACACCATTGGGACATGCCCATAGTAATATCAATATTCAACGGCTGTCAGTTAAAATCCCGACAGTGGGCAAGACTATTTTTCTAAGGTTTCACACCATCGTGTTTTAGCATGTTAGGCTAAATGTGGCACTGCCGTTAGCCACCTTGCTGACATTAGCAATATGACAACACAAAAGACAGTGGCTACAACTACCTAAACCCGGAAAATGCGTAGTGTGGACACATGTCGGTATCGTCTCCGTCTCCTCGTTGTATTTCAACAAAGTCCAAGACTGTTTTTGGCATCTGAGCTGATTAGGCGAGAATAGCAAAAGCCCACCCTTTAGATAAACCTTGATATATGCCACTTTTTTAAAAGCTGCGTTTAAGTCAGTGACGTACCAAGTGTTGATACATGCCGTTGTCTGTGCTGCGTTTGGGGGCGTTTCTGTAATACGACACAGATAACATCGTAAAAGTTGCAGCACTGCTGCTTTTATCTGTCCATCTGTGCAAACGTAGGGAAATGAGGACCATATGATCAATGGAAAATTCTGTGTAACATCGCCAACAGCAAAGATAAGAGCGTGACTGTTTTCAGGGTTGGATTGAACTGTAGGTTTTAACTAGCCCCTTCACATCTCTGTGTGGATTTAGCGTAAAAAGTGTCCACTCTACCACCGGGGTTACGTATAGCTTTACGTAGCATGTGCATGTGCCGTAGTGTCGAGCGCCGTACTGGTAAAAACTGGGTATCTGTCCCCATCTAGCGATTAGATTTGGTCATAAAAAATAAACGTCTGACTTTAAATACCCACAGGAAAATATAGACAATCGAGACTTTAACTTAAAACCCACAACTTTATCAAATTGCCTACACGTTTGAAAACACCTGAAGAAAAAAGAGCGAGCATAGGTAGAGCTAGGGAGAGTGGGTCTTATGCTTTGAATATATCACATAAAAAAAATCAGCATTTGTGCTCCTGAACGATTGCTGCGCTGAATTCTGGGTTGCCATCAGAGAATCTAATAATACCCAGGCAATAGCCTAAGACAGGAAGTGTGGAGATATTCACGCCACCTCAGGCTGATGCACATGTGAAAACACCCACAAATCAGTAACAATTTGAGTCAAAGTCCCTCAGTTACTGTTTACAGCTTGCATAAAACTACTCCACTTCCAAAGGTCGTATTATATGTAAACCAAAGAAGCAGCATTTACTTGGAGACACGCTGCATCATGATGGAGAGAGTGCTGTTATTGTTGGGATTAGTGGTTCTTCACACTTCATACACTGTAAGTATCCATTCAGCATTTCTAGGGAGACTTAAAAGAAGAGACTGAATGTTTACCCGCACATCTTGGTGTGTGTGTGTTTTGCAGATACCAGTTTCCCCTGAAGTACACGGTATGTGCAAAGATGATGTTTGAAAGGCTCTTAATTTTTAGAGATGTGGAAAGACTTTGAGTCAAGTTTGTTTGCGTTACAGAGGTGTATGAGAATGGAGAAGATGAGAATCCTATCTTAAATTTAGGTGAGATATGTTTCAACACGTAATGGTTCCAAAATCAAAACTGTTGCATACTTGGTGCTGCTGATGATACAGTTAAACACAATTTCTTTTCTTTTTTTTTTTACCGTGCTGTAGGATCAGATGCTGACCTGTTTGAAGGGGACGGCACTCATATTTACTACAGTCATAAACTGTGACACCAATGGTTTTGGTGGACTCAGCGGTGCATTCAGGTTCAGGCTTGATGACGAAGTTTCCCAGAGGAACACTAATGTCCAAAGAGCTTAGAGGCACTATATACCTTTAGTTATTAACATTTTATATACTTATCCTTGTACTGTCTAATGTTTATCAAGAATGTGTGGGTAACCTTTTTTTGCCTTCACAGATAGTACTTGAAAACAGTTGGTAATTTCCTTAGTTACTTTGGAGGGGTTATGTCATAACTGGTGACTTGATTTTCAAGCTTTGTACGTTTGCAGTTATAATTTGTTATCAAAAACTTCCTCTCCCATAGGTGCTTCTCTAGTGTTGGTGACCAGCAGACAGGTCAGATCTTGTCACTAGGACCAGGCTGTGACCACAGTGGTTGAGCACGAGCTGCTCCATGCTCTGGGATTTTACCATGAACAGTCCCGCATGGACAACATCTGGCTGAACCAGGTTACGTCCGGTATATGTAGTTCTTTCATTCTTTTCAGCCATTTTCTATGTAGAAATTGACTCAAAAAATATTAGGATAAAGTGTACTGCTGCATAGATAGTTACACTAGCAAACCCTGCACTGTGCACGAGAGGCAGGGAACACGCAAACATACATGCTACGATCATTATAGTGTAATGCTATGATGCATTGTATTGTGACACATAATTGAAGTGTCAAATGTACAGTTATTTATGATTGCTTTTTTATGATAACATTTATTAAATAAGAGAACATTTCCTGCAGGGCTTCCACATAACTTCAACAAATACAATGACGACTTCATCACTGATCAAAACACTGCATACGACTATGAGTCCGTCATGCACTACAGGCACTTCTCCTCCAACAAGAATGAATCCATCCCCACTGTCACCACCAAAATCCCAGAGTTCTACAATATTATTGGCCAGTACCTTGATTTCAGCAAGATGGACACCCTCAGGCTCACCAAGATGTACAACTGCTGTATGTATATGTTGTCACACTGGGCTTCAATGAGTCGACTTTTTTTTAATCTGACAGCTATAGGACTGTGTAAAACACATTCCTATGTGCATACCCCTCCTCTCATTCTCATACAGCCGGGCCGCTCACCCTGCTGGATCAGTGTACCTTTGAGTATGCAAGCATTTGTGGGATGATCCAGGCCTCTGATGATGTGAAGTGTGTCTACACTCAGAGCTCTGCAGGCACACTGGATCACACACTCCTGGGGCAATGCAGATTTCTGAATAATGTCTCTTCATGTTTACTGTAATTTCAGAGGGAATTAAACATTATTATAGATTGTCTTATGTTTATTTGCTTTTTTTAGATGCTGGATACTTCATGCACTTCAACACTATGACTGGGGAGCCTCAGGAGTCTGCTATGCTGGAACCTCGAATCCTCTACCCCAAGAGGAAGCTTCAGTGTCTGCAGTTCTTCTACAAGATGACAGGGGGCCCCGCGGACAGGCTGGTTGTATGGGTCAAGACAGATAATGGCACAGACACTGTTTGCAGGATGAAGAAAATATGCACGTTTTATGGTATTTGTTAAATAAGCAGGTTAGCAAGGATGAGCATTTCATAGAAAATGCCTTGAGCTTCCTCATGAAGTTGAAGCAAATGTCTGAACAAACAGCTTTGCATCGAGGCAAATGTTCATTGGAACATTTGCTTAACTTCTCAGCAGAATAAAAATGACATTCAAATGATGTTATTTCAAGTCATCCTCCCAACATAAACCATCCCAACAGTTAACGCGTTCTCTCAGGTACAGCACTGATGAAATGTTTCTGTTGTGTCTTTATTTTCTGTGTCTGCTAGTCTGGTTGGTTTAACCAATAGATTGAGTAAGACAAGTGGTTTCTTCTTCTTCTTTTAGTCTCTACTGACTATGGTGTACCAGGTCAACTGCTGGTTCTTACGTCACAATTTGCATGCACAAACAAAAATTAAAAAATGGAAAGTTGCGGTTCTTCGAACTGTGGAGGGTTGTTGAAAAACTATTTTCCACTTCCTGATTTCTTGGAGGTTTTTTTTTGCATATTTGTCACACAGAGATAACCTGAGTAAATACACAAATGTGTTTTTAAAATGATTATTTCCTTTATTAAGGGGAAAAACTCCTATAGAACCCCGCCACAATGAAAACTGTGCTGCTGTTATAGGAAGACAAAGGAAGGGAATAGCGGGAAGTTCTGGTAGGATGCAGTGTTAGAGAAGGAAAAGCAGGAGTGTGGAGGTGAGAGTGATGGAACGAATGAAGGTAGATGTAGTGTGTGAGTTTGAAGCTGGTGACGTTGAATGTCTGTGCATACACTCCTCAGGTTGGATGTCAGTTAGAAGAGAAATAGAGGAATTGAGTGTACCCAGGAGGGGGGATGTGGACTTGAGAAGAGATGTAAGTGAAGCTAACAGAGGAGATGAGGAGGTGTTGGGTAGGTATGGTTTTAAGGAGAGAACAGCAGAAGGACACATAGTAGTGGATTTAGCAAAAAGGATGAAAATGGCTGCAGGAACAACACATTTAAGGAAGAGGGAGGAACATAGGGTGATGTACAAGAGTGGAGGAACTGCACACGGGTGGAATACATCTCTGCAGAAGGTGCAGTGTGCCGGGCGAGTTAGCCGGAAAGCCGACGGACATCAGCGCTGAACCCACACTTCCAAACACATCGCAGCTCCGATAGCAAAGCTATAGCATACTTCGTAGCTCCACCCACCCGCCAGCGCCAGGTAGCAGGCGGAAACTCAGCTCTGTGCTCCTTCCTACTAACAGAATTTAATGCAAGCTGGAAATGTGTCGCTAGCTCCATACTGTCACAGCCTGGGCCTCTGAAACATTATTTATTGTTTCCTTGGCTTCAATGTTTGGATTCTTGTCTAATTTATCATGTGTTTTAGGACTGTCAGCTTAGTGTTGTCATGTCTAGTTTCTTGTTTTATTTTGAAGTAGATTGTGTGTTCTGGGTTCATGTGGTTAGTTTTTCTCTCCCCTGTGTTGTTATTATGTTTGATTCTAGTCAGCTGTGTCCTCATGTGTCTCCACTTCCCTTGATCACCTCATGTGTGTATTTAAGTGCTCAGTCTTGCTGTGTTCAGCGTCGCGTCGACTGTTATCTCTCAGTCATAGAGTGTCATAGGTTTTTGTCTTCACTGTGTTTCATAGTTACTCAGTGTTCATGGTTTCTTCATAGTTTTTTCACTGAGTTTCATAGTAGTTCACATACAGAGCTAACAGATCAACTGAAGATGCCATTGCTACAACGCTCCACACCACCATCTCTCACCTGGAAGTGCAGGGCTGTTACGCCAGGCTGCTCTTTGTTGACTTTAGCTCTGCTTTCAATACGATACTCCCGGACAGACTAATAGTCTGCTGGAAATCGGACTTCCTTCTACCACCTGCCGCTGGATCAGAGACTTCCTCTCAGACCGTGTACAGAGAGTTAGAGTGGGGCCTCATCTTTCCTCAGCCCTCAGCCTTAACACCGGCTCGCCACAAGGCTGTGTACTGAGCCCCCTACTGTACACTCTGTACACACATGACTGTGTTAGTTCCCACCCAGACAACGCAGTCATCAAGTTTGCAGATGATACCACCGTGGTGGGGCTCATCTCTGGGGGAGATGAGATGGCGTACAGAGCTGACGTTCAGAGGCTGTCAGATTGGTGTGTAGATAACAACCTGGACCTCAGTACCACCAAGACAAAAGAACTGGTAGTTGACTTCAGAAGGAGGAAGTCCGAGCTGCAGCCTGTCAGCATCAACGGGGAGTGCGTGGAAAGGGTCTCCAGTTTCAGTTTTCTGGGTGTGCACATAGACACAGACCTCCAATGGAGCTCTAACATCTCTGCGGTTTTAAAGAAGGCCCAACAGCGTCTACACTTTCTGAGAATCCTCAGAAAAATGGACCTGAAGAAGGAGCTGCTGACCGTCTTCTACCGCTGCTCCATTGAAAGTGTGCTGACATATTGCATCGGTGTGGTTCTCCAGCTGCACCACAGCACACAGAAAGGCACTCCAGAGGGTCATCAATATGGCCCAAAAAATCATTGGACATCCTCTTTCCTCCCTGAAGGACCTGTACAGCACTTGCTGTCTCAAGAGGGCACGCAGCATCCTACGGCATTGTACACACCCACGACACCGGGTGTTTAAGCTGCTGCTGTCTGGCAGGAGGTTCAGGCTGCTGAGGTCCCGAACAAATAGACTCAAGGACAGCTTTTACAACAGGGCAATAGCCCTAATCAATGCAAACAGCTGACCTGACTGGCTACCTACCTGGACTTTTTGGGGGGGGAGGTAACAACGGTAAAAACAGTAACAATAATAATATTTATATTTATAACAAGGTGCAATAACAATTAATGTGCAATAATAACAGTGTGCAATACAAATACACTTATTCTTCTTTTTTATTACTAAGTTATTATACTGTGTTGTGTTGTTTGTGATGCGTTGTGATGTGTCGTATCGGGTCGTGTTGTGTTATATGTAGTGCCGACGTAGGACAGTTTTCCAATTTCATTGTACTATTGTACTATATATGACTGTGCAATGACAATAAAGAGTTATCTTATCTTATTCCTCTTTGTTTTCTTAGTTTCATGTTTTGTCTGCAACCAGCTAAATAAAGCTCGCTTTTGGTTAAAGTCACATCCCGTCTCCTGCAACGCCTCTCTCTCTGCATCTGCATCTGGGTCCTGAAGTCAAAACACTTCGGCACACCCCACCGTGACACCATACTGTCTACTGTTCTCCATCGTCGTGATTTTTTTCATCCCTGCCCAGTTCTTCCCTATCCGCCATTCGCAAATGCAGCAGCAAGCTTCCTACCACCAAACTGCCAGTTTCTCAGCAAAGACGACACACACACAAAAAAGGCACCATGTCTCCAGTTCTCCATCCCTCGGTGGCAAAATGCAGTATGCTTTGGCACCGAGTTGCCAGGTTCCCAATCTCTCATCTGCTAAACTCTGCAGCAAACGTCAGCACAGAGTTGCCAGGTTCTCGGCTACTCATCCCTCCTCTGCTAAACGCCGCAGCAAACGTCGGCACCAGGTTGCCAGGTTCTCAGCCACCCATCCCTCCTTTGAACAATTCGGCAGCAAACCTTGGCACCGAGTTGCCAGGTTCCCAGCCTCTTACGCCTCCGTGGCTAAACTCTGCAGCAAACGTTGGCACTGGGTTGCCAGGTTCCTTTCTCCCTCATTCGCAAAAGCAACAGCAAGCTTTTTCACTATTGAGTTGCCAGTTTCTCAGCATAGTTAGGGAAAAAAAGGCCACAGAGTTGCCAGTACTCCATCCCTCCGTAGCAAATGCAGTATGCTTCGGCACCAAGTTGCCAGGTTCTCGACCACTCATAACTCCTCTGCTAAACTCAGTGGCAAACGTTGGCACTGAGTTGCCAGGTTCTCGGCCACTTATCCCTCCTTTGCTAAACTCCGCAGCAAACATCGGCACCGGGTTACCAGGTTCTCAGCCACCCACACCTCCTTCGAAAAATTCTGCAGCAAACGTCGGCATCGAGTTGCCAGGTTCCCAGCCTCTCATCCCTCCTCGGCTAAACTCTGCAGGAAACGTCGGCACCGGGTTGCCAGATTCCTTTATCCCTCATCCACAAAAGCAGCAGCAGCTTTTCTACCATCGGGTTGGCAGTTCTCTACATAGACAAAATAAATAAATAAATAAAAAGGCACCGGGTTACTGAACTGCCAGTTTCTCCACATCTATCATTGCAAGCAGCTGCAAACCCCTCTAGCACCGTGGTGTTAGGTTCTTGCTATATCTGCCATGAGCAAACCACAGGGATACGCTTCTTACCCCTGAGTTGCCAGTTCCTATCCATCCATAATGGCAAAAGCAGCAGAGAATCCTTCCAGCCAGTTCTATATCCATCATTCGTAATCACAGCAGCAAACTTCCACCACGTTGCCAGTTTCTCTGCATCCGTTATTGCAAAGCAGTAGTAAACTCCTCTGGCACCAAGATGCCAGGGTTTCTCTTTATTCCTCATTCACAAATGCAGCAGCATGCTTTCGGCACCACGATGCCACGTTCTCTTCCTCTATGCCCCAACGCAAATGCAGTAGCAAGCGTTGGCAACAGGATGCCAGCTTCTCTTCCTCTGTCCCTCCTTTACGAATGCAGTAGGAAGCTTGGCACCGAGATGCCTGGTTCTTCTGCATCCCTCATTCGCAAACGCAGCAGCATGCTTTCTAATATAAAGTTGCCAGTTTCTCTGCATTTATCACAGCAACGCAGCAGTGAATCCTTCTACCGCTGGGATGCCAGCTTCAGAAATAATTTCCCCCAGGGATCAATAAAGTATTCTGATTCTGATTCTCTGCATCTAGCCCTCACATGCTAAACAGCAGACGTTCCTTTCAGCACCAAAACAGCAGGTTCCGTGTCTCTATTCCCCATTTGCAATGCAGAAAAAGCTCTTTGCCCTGAGATGCCAGGTTCCATTCCCATTCGCTAAGCAGCTCAACCTTCTGGCACTGGATTGGCAGCTTCTGCCATCAATCACTTGCGCAAAAAAAAAAAAAATCCTCTCTCCAGGATGCCAGTTTTTCAGTTTCGTCCAGTCTTCCACAAGATGTAGCTGCAAACCATTCCGGCACTGAGATGCCAGTTTCGCTGCCATCTTTCCTGCCCTCACAAAGCACTGGTAAACCTTCGTGGCACCGGGATGCCAGGTTCTGTCCTCTATCGCTCCTTTCAAGACATCCAAACTGTGCCAGGCGCATAATTATTCATGGCATCCCTTCACTTCTCATGTGCTTTCCGTGACATGTGCTTTCACTGGCATCATCAGGCATCCACCCTCGACACAATCATTCAAGACCGCTTTCTAAGTCGACTCACGGTTCTGACTACGTCTAAATGGCTTATCATCTCCCACAAAGTCCAGTGGACTCGCACTCTGCTCTTGGATGATTTTGGAGGTTATTATTATAGAAGATTATTTTCCTCTAATCAGTCTTTCAATTCCTTAACTCTTCCCAAGCTGCTGCTGTCACTTCTGTTCATTCAGAAATCAGCTCAGTTGTTATCGCTACCTTATCTGAAGCAATTAACCAGCTAAGCACCACCTCTCCATCTTCTACTCAAAGACAAGCTCACACAAGCTTTTTGAGCCGTCAAGCCTTACCTCAAATCTCAAATCCAGCATTCTTCTCTGTCAGAGCTTCAGCTCAAAGTCGAGCCACATCGCTACCTGATCGAGGATTCCCCTCATTCATCTATTAAGATTTCCATTGTTTCCTTTAATCTCTTCTCCTGCCATTCCTTCCTAATTTTCCGAGCTCATCCACTCCACACCATGGAGCGACGTTCGCTTTCCTTGAGCTTGTCTTTGCCCTGATCTCCTTCTCTCTCTCCCACCTGTCGCGGCAGATGGCTCCCCCTCCCTGAGCCTGGTTCTGCTGGAGGTTTCTTCCTGCTAAAAGGGAGTTTTTCCTTCCCACCGTCGCCAAAGTGCTCGCTCATGGGGGGTCATACGATTGTTGGGCTTTTCCTCTAGACATCATTGTAGGGTCTCGAGGTGTCCGTCACTGTGGCTCGGTGCTGTATAAATAAGTTGAATTGAAAATCAAAAATATTAACACTGACGTCTTCAACCTTCATATTGCACATTTATTACTGTTTCTGGATGCCTTCTTTGGGGATCTGCCAGGCCCAGGAGCCGTCATCAGTCCCCTTCGAGGCCTTCCCCAAACCTCAAGCTCAATTCATGTCCAAGTGTTTACCTTTACCTACTAAACGCTGTCAAACCTAAAATGAGGAGGTGGGCCCAGCTAGTGAATTGGAGATTATGTATTGGAATTTCAGGAGCAGGACCACACCTCCAAACATGCCCCAGCTAGTGAAATTAAACTTATTAAAAAACGAACACATCACCTGACTTTGCAGTTAATTATGGCCATACAAAGGTTTATTTCCAGTCAAGAAAACCTTGAAAGGATATGAAAATTGTGGATAATCTGCCTCACAATCAAGAAACTATAGACAGCTTTGACTAATTCCTGGAGAACAGTGCACAGTGGATCACTTTAGGCAAACGTTTGCCTAAATATTGTATTTGCTGTAGGCTGAAAAAATAACTTCAAATGAATGCTAACTTTGGTCTATGGCTGCTGCAAGTGCATGCAGGACATTAGCTAAAGAATTAAGTCTTTTAACCATTTCTGACAATTCTGTTAGTTTTGACCAAGTCATTTTCGGCAATGTGTCCCCAACATCCAGGTTTCAAACATGAATATTCCTATTTTGTCCACTCAGACACTCATGCTCATTGGAACAAACCAACAGCCACATCCTGACCAGTGTGGGATGACAGCTGTAAATGCTTCCGCAGTCAAGACTTTGGCTGGAGCACATTCATTTCCCACTCACATCTGCAAAGGAGGAGCTTCCTCAAGAACAATAATCTCATTGTTACTGCCGACTTCAGTGGTAAGGATCTGAAATGTGATGCCCCATTTAATTTTTCTATCTAACATTTTAAATTAGCATCTTCTCAATGGTTTTCTAGATTTGACCCACCTAATCAAGACTGAGGTGCCTGTTCAACTGGCCCCACCAAGCAATGACATCACAGATGAGAAGTACCAGAGTAAGATGGAAATGAGACCAGAGGCTCCAAAACACAGGCTGTATCCCAATTCAGGGTCTGCAGCCTTAAAGGCCACATTTTATGGCTGATTACGTCACAGCGACGCGACGAAGGCTGTCCCAATTAAGGCTGCTCAAATGCGTCCTTCATTTCCCTGAGTTTTAAGGATGTGGGGGTGTAGACTTCATGGCCCAACATATCCCAGACTTCATAGCGCGGCAGTGGGTGTGGATAATTTTGCCGAAGAAAACATCGGAAGAGGGGCGGCCGAAGAGTAAACTTTTAAAAGTAAGTACTGAATATTATGTCACTTATTTATGTGCAAATGTTTAATAATGAAGAACATTAAAACATTACTGTTGGCCACATGTCGGCAAAGTTATTTGCCATTAGCGATGTTTGTACTTTCTGCATTTACTTTGTTTTAAAGCCTTTACTTTAAAATATACGCCGTTTAGAATCAGAATCAGAATACTTTATTGATCGCTAGGGGAAATTATTTTTCGTCACAGTGCTCCATTATAAACAAACATTACAAAGACAGACAATACACTAACTAAGAATAGCACGATATATACAGGCATATGTATACATAAAAGTCACTTATTAATAAATAGCTGAAAATAACATGTGCAAGAAGGGTGTAGCTGTTGTAGTAAACAGTGTGTTAATTGGATACGTTGTACAGGGAGATGGCCACAGGCAGGAAAGATTTCCTGTGTCGTTCAGTGGTGCTTTTCGGTAATCTCAGTCTTTCACTGAACGTGACTGACCAGCATGTCATGGAGTGGGTGGGAGATGTTATCCAACATTGTCTTTATCTTGCACAACATCCGCCTCTCTGACACCACCTTGAGGGAGTCCAGCTCCATCCCCACAACATTACTGGCCTTATGGATCAGTTTCTCAAGTCTGTTGGCAACTGCGACCCTCAGCCTGCTCCCCCAGCATGCAACAGCATAGAGGATCGCACTGGCCACAACAGACTCATAGAAAATCCTGAGCATTTTCTGGCAGATGTTGAAGGACCTCAGTCGCCTCAAAAAATAGAGACGACTCTGGCATTTTCTGTAAAGTGCTGTGGTATTTGTAGCCCAGTCTAGTTTATTGTCGATGTGAACTCCAAGGTATTTATAGTCCTCCACAATGTCAACACTGACCCCCTGGATTGAAACAGGGGTCAAGTGTTTCCTGGTCTTCCTGAAGTCCACTATCAATTCCTTGGTCTTTGCCACGTTGAGCTGCAGATGATTCTGCTCACGCCACGTGACAAAGGAGTCGACCACAGCCCGGTACTCTGTCTCATCATCCCTGCTGATGCATCCAACCACCGCGGAGTCATCAGAAAACTTCTGAAGATGGCAGGTCTCTGTGCAGTGGCTGAAGTCTGTGGTGTGGAGGGTGAAGAGGAAGGGGGAGAGGACAGTCCCCTGTGGTGCCCCTATGTTGCTGATTACCTTGTCAGACACACACTGTGGGAGACATACATATTCTGGTCTTCCTGTCAGGTAATCAACAATCCAGGACACCAGAGAAGCATCCACCTGCATCGCTGTTAACTTATCTCCCAGGAGGGTCGGCCTGATGGTGTTGAAAGCACTGGAAAAGTCAAAAAACATGACCCTCACAGTGCTCGCCGGCTGGTCCAGATGGGTGTAGACACGATTGAGCAGGTAGATGATGGCGTTCTCAGGTCCGAGATGAGGCTGATAGGCAAATTGAAGGGGATCCAGATGTGGTCTGACAATGGATCACAGCTGGTCCAGGATGAGCCTTTCCAGGGTCTTCATGATGTTTAATAGTTGACCCTTAATCCTACAGAGAATGTGATGATTTTATGGATAATTAAAGTCAGTCATATATCCACAAACACAACAAGCTGAAAGTCAGTGATGCTGCTCGGTTTGCAGTCCTGAATATCACGGCACAAGCAGGATTCACTGCACTGTTAATGTTAGCTATGTTATATTGCTGCCTCTGTTCGGTGGTGTCGAGCCAAACGGACTTTAACGTGTGTTTGAACGAGCCAACGGTTCACTCGTTAAGCTGAAAGAAAGATGCTTTAATCACAGCAGTCACACATGTGTCCACTGTACCATCTGGGAACTCTTCTTGTTTAGCACTCGTAATAACACAAACACTAAATCCTGCTTCTTTGGTGCTGTTGTATAGCAGTGTGTACACCTGAGACTGTCACCTGTCTGTCTGTCCTGCACTCTCTCTCTGTTTCTTTCTCTCTGATTGTGGAATAAAAGTATGAACATGTATTTATAAGTTACACTTGTGTTTGAATCCTGCAGCTTATCACACATTTGATTTCCATGTGTGACAACTGCAAGTGTCCAGAGTGAGGACAGACTGAGGGACCCACTGCTGCACATCATCTGTGAGGCTTTGCACCCCTGATGATCCACCAGGACAAACTCAGCAGTGTGTGAGGAAGAGGAGGAGGAAGAGCCAGCAGCAGCTGACAGATGGAGAGAATAGACAGACTGTTCCCTGTTTGTGAAGGACTGCTAGAAAAGTTTAAAATAACTAATTGTCTGTCCTGAATCAGTCTTATTAGATAATGTTCAAATAATTGTATCATTCCAGTGTTTTCAGTGTGGGAGAAAGTACTCAGGGCCTTCAAGTTACACACTATGAAAGGCAGCAACAAGTTTAATGTTCAGAAACCTAAAGTATGTATCAGCAGCACAATGGAGCTAAAAATAAATGTTTGTTTCAGTTCTATGAAGCTTTGAGTATTTTGGATTAGTACAGTGGTTCCCAAACTTTTTTTGCTAGGCCCCCCTTTGTTTTACAAGAAAAAATGTTTGCCCCCCCCCCCTCCGCGTGCGCACATGCACGCACAAACACATCCTCCAACCACGCACCCCCATATTTTGCTCCATTGTGGTTTATTTCACACCTCAAACATTTAGTAAACAATTAAGCAAATACAAGTAATCTGCAATAAATTACAGTTAGTAATAAAATAAACTACTAACTCTTTTATGCTACGGCCACACCTACACGGGTATTTAGAAAGGCAGAGGCGTCACGGTGTGATTATTTTACGTGTAGTTGTTTTTTTCCTGTGTAATAATATTCAACATTGCTATCAATACATTTTTCAAAAAATGCCTCTCTGTGCAAAATGGGTTTAAAAACATAAACAGCTGTAGGATACTGTTTTTGTCCGTGATTTGAACCGGGGGAACAAATCGTGGCAGGATCAGCCTGATGTTATTTGTATCCCACTGTAACTTTACTGTATAAAAAGATAACATCTCCAAAATGTCAGGAGTAGTTAGTCATTAAAACTAGTGTTTGTGAACTAAAAATCAAGAATGTGGGATCCTGTTTGTCCGTGATTTGAACAGCCCAGCGCTGCTCCTGACACAGGGAAAACCAATTATGCAGGGGAGACCTGCTTTGGTACTTTTGCAGGTGAAACCAAAGGGCAGATATGCTTCACCATATTTTCTAGTCTTTGGCTTAGAATGAAGTTGGTTTGGAAACATATTCAGCGATGCTTCATCTCCTGCTTTGTGTTTCTGTAGGCACCCTGTGCTAGCAGTGTCCAAGCGTTGGTTTTTTTTTTCCCCTTTTCATACCACGCCCCCCCTGCAATGGCTCTGTGCCCCCCCCCCAGGGGGCGGGTCCCACACTTTGGGAAGGTCTGGATTAGTAGTACTGAGGAGGGCCCCTTATGTCAAACTGAGCAATTTATGACCCCCAATAAAACGATTTCTGACCCTAGGATGTAATAACACTTTATGATACTCATAAAATTATGATATTTAATAACTAATAAATTTTCCAAAAATAAATTCTTTCATTATTTAAAAATAAAGTTTTTATATATCAAATAGCATTTTTTTTTTATTTTTAAGCCAAAAAAAAGTTTACTTTTTTTAATGGGTAAAAAATGCCATCTGCTGATGGGTCAGTGCATGTGCGCATGCATGCGCGCCCGCACGTGTGCGAGCCTGTGAGCGCACCTGTGTCTGGGCCCATGCTTGTGTGTGTGTGTGTGTGTGTGTGAGAGAGAAAATGTGTTAAACCAGAGTAAAAGTGCTTAGTTAAACTTGTGCTTTTGTAACGTTCAGTATGGCGGGAGATACAGGCTGCATGCCCCGCTGGAAAACTTTATTTCAATTTATTTGCATTTGTTTAATCCAAACAAGGAAAATGAGAATCAAAATCCGATTCACAAACGCTCGCGGTCCCCCCCAACCCTAAGCTCACCGCGGCTCGCACCCAACCCTTAGGCAAAACGGCAGGTTAAACTCCTGAAAAAACCCTCCGGCTTCTCCCGAACTCATACCGCTAAAGCCCATACAATAACTTGTTAGGGACTCCCAGTATCCCCCAAAACCTTGTGTGCGATAACAGGGGAAACCCTCAAAAACTGTCACGGCGAGTGAGATGAGCTGTGTGGAAATAAAAAGGAGGATCCAATCGCAGGCAGTAGTGAAGGTGTGAAGGTGGTTTATTGAACACAAAAATAAGAATGGACAAACGGCAAACGGAGAACTAAACTATACTGGGACAACTAAACTACTGAGCCTGAACAAGAACACGAACCTGAACATGAAGGAAGACGGAAGATGGTATATGACGGTGACAGCAGGGAGAACACACGAAAGGAACATGGTAGATACACAGACGGACAAGCAACTATAAAGACAGAAGACACGACTTAAATACACACAGAGAAACACAGGGAGATTATACACAGGTGGGGGACACAACTGGGAGTAATTAACGAGACGAGGTAAAACTGAACACACTCACATGAGACGCAGACCTTCACAATAAAACAGGAACAAGAAACCATCACACAAAGACGCAGACTCGACACTGAGAGACAGACAGAAAATGACACATGGAACTAGACCTATACTAAACAGACACGACCGAAGAACAAATCCTTAAACAAGAACAAACAGACACAAAGAATTCTAATAACAATAATAATAATAGCACCTGAAAACACAACAATCATTCAAAAATAAACCAAAACATCAGAACTCAAACTACTGGGTCGAACCAACCCAGAACCGTGACAAAAACCCTTAGTCTTTTTTCTTCAAACGATCCCTCTTTCTCAAATTCAGCGCACAGCCTAAGTTTTCCGTCCCTCTTACTCGCTCCGTCTCACATCCAGCGCACAGCCTAAATTTTTCCCTTGTTAGCCATTCTGTCTGAATACCCAAATGATTCTTGCCTTTCGTTCAAACTTTGCGCCAGACACCAACTCCACCTCTGAGGCATGCTTAACTTCACCCGCTGCCAATCACATATCAAATGGGCGGCTCCCCGGTTAGCCAATCGGCTACAGGGCCGATTTACCTTCTCTGCAATAGGTTCACTGCCTGGTACTCATTCAGGATAAATAATCGAACATTTTAGCTTAAATTTAACTCTTTTTTTTCTCCCAGAAAAAAAAGACTTATCTCTCTTTTTCACAAACAACATGGATGCCAGACCTGCCAACCTGACTCTGCTCTCTGACCCCTGTAACCAGCTACAGAGCTTCCGTGACCCCAGCGGAACTCATACGACTGAATCTTTGTAGGGTTCAGCCAGCATCCGCTAACCCTATGGAGGAGAGATTCCGTCTCAGCTCTGGCGGATTTTGGGGCTATGCCTTCAGCCTCAGAGAGAGCGAGATCTATTTCTATCAACTAAAAGCAGGTGACACTCCGCTAACACCTCGGATTGGCTGTTTTGACCCACCTGATCAAGACTGAGGTGCCTGTTCAATTGGCCCCACCAAGCAATGACATCACAGAGAGAATCAGCGGGGCTAGAGCAGAGCAGGCTTATTTCAGAGTCTAAAAAGAAAAATGAGTTTTAAAACACGCAAACCTTTTACCCCAGTGTTAAAGTGTAGCTTATATATTTTTAAAGTGTATTGCAGGTGTTACAAAGCCAATTTGCGTGGTTTTTGAAATGAAACGTTTGACAGATTGGTTAAAAGGAAAATGCTAAAACAGGAGAGGACAGGAAGATTAACACTTAACACTGTGCACTTGATATGCATATAGCCTTGTAGCCGATCGGCTAACCGGGGTGCCGCGGGAGCCACCCATTTGATATGCGATTGGCAGCGGGCGAAGTTAGGTGCACATCGGAGGTGGAGTTTGTCTCGGGCGCAGAGTTTGAACGAAAGGCAAGAATCATTTGGGTACTAAGAGAGAACGAGTAACAAGGGAAAATTTTAGGCTGTGTGCTGAATTTGAGAAAGAGGGATCATTTGAAGAAAAAAGACTAAGGGTTTTTGAGGGTTTCCCCTGATATCGCACACAAGGTTTTGGGGGATACTGGGAGTCCCTAACAAGTTATTGTATGGGGTTTAGCGGTGTGAGTTCGGGAGAAGCCGGAGGGTTTTTTCAGGAGTTTAACCTGCTTATTTGCCTAAGGGTTGGGTGGGAGCCGCAGTGAGCTTATGCTTGGGGGGATCGCAAGCGTTTGTGAATCAGATTTTGATTCTCATTTTCTTTGTTTGGATTAAACAAATGCAAATAAATTGAAATAAGTTTTCCAACGGGGCATGCAGCTTGTATGTCTCGCCATACAGAACGTTACAAAAGCACAAGTTTAACTAAGCACTTTTACTCTGGTTTAAGACATTTTCACACACACACACACACACACACACACACACACACACACACACACGACCATTAAGGCTGTGTACTTTAAGGCTGCAGACCCTGAATTGGGATACAGCCACAGAGTGGCATGTGCTGCCAACCCCTGTCTCCCCAACCCCTGTTTTAATTGAGGAGTGTGTGTGGAAAGTGAGGGGAAATCATCTTGCAGGTTTGTGATGGTCTCGTTTTCAGAATCAGAATCAGAATACTTTATTAGACTGACTTAAACTGACTACAGTTTCAACCAGTCTTTTGTTATCCATTGATAACTCTGTTGTCACACCCTCCCCTCAGGTTAAGAGTCTTGGTGTCATCCTCGATAGCACTCTGTCCTTCACAGCACATATAAATAATATCACTCGGTCTTCCTACTTTCATCTCCATAATATTAACCGTCTTCATCCCTCACTCACACCACACAGTACCGCCATACTTGTCAATGCTCTTGTCACATCTCGTCTGGATTACTGTAATTCTCTTCTCTATAGTCTACCTCATAGATCAATCCACAAATTGCAGTTAGTTCAAAATACAGCTGCTCGTATTATTGCCAGAACTAGATCCACTGAACATATAACACCTGTTCTTAAACAGCTTCATTGGCTCCCAATTCACCTCCGTGTCAATTTCAAGATCCTGCTTCTCACTTTCAAAGCGCTTCATAACCTGGCTCCTCCATATCTATCCGATCTTCTCCATACATACTCACCCCTTCGTACACTCCGCTCTTCTTCAGCTTCCCTTCTGTCTGTTCCACCTGCTCGCCTGACTACCATTGGACTAAGAGCCTTTAGTTGTTCTGCCCCGAGACTTTGGAATGCACTTCCACTTGCTCTACGGACCACACACTGTCTCACCACTTTTAAATCACGTCTCAAAACTCATCTATTTAGAATTGCATACACCTGATCTGTCTTAGGCCATTTGTACCTTGCTCAGTTTTTATATTTGCTTTTATACTTTTATGACTGTTTATGTCTAAATTTTATCTTACCATGTCTGCTATCTATACATTTTTCTTATGTTTTTTTATGGTATTGTTTATGTGTTACTGTAAGGTGACCTTGAGGGTCTGAAAGGCACCTATAAATAAAATGTATTATTATTATTATTATTATTATTATTATTATTATTATTATTATTAGTCCCTAAGGAAATAAACTATTTAAACAATACAATATGTTACAATTTTTTAGAAATAGCAATAATATATACATACATTTTGGGATGAATATACTGTGTAGCATTATTAATCATGGGGTCATTTTTCCATTTTTGGGCTTACTGCTTTCCATAATATTTAATTTTATATTATAGATTTTATTATCAAAGGAATATAAATGGATGAGGTCAATGACACAATCTATAAGGCTGAAATCTTTATAAACATGCACATTTTTATTCCATTGCGACATCAGATCAATATCACCCCTGAGCCTGGGCATTAGACACAGTTTTAAAGCATGTTTTTAAGATACAGTGGATTGCTTTCATATTAAAAGGTCTGTCTGCTGCTTTTCAGGTGTGCAACAAGCCAGGCCAGATACTAGTGATGTGCGGATCGATCCTGAAATATCGATTCCTCCAATACCAATCATTTATGTTCTAGAATCGATTCTCACATTAAAATATCGATATTTTAGTAATTTAGAGTAAATTTGTAGTTTATCATTAACAGCAACACAGTGGAAAGAAACTATAACATTCGGATTGTCTACATTCAAAGGAACTACTTCCTCTTCCGCCTTTCATAGTCATGTGCGAAATACGGCTGTATAAATGTCTCGCAGCCCCTTGGCGTGTGCAGCTGAGTGTAACTGGAGTCATGTGCGGACATATTTTACCTCCACAAACAGCTGAGACGTGGTTTGCAATACATGTGGCAAAAAAGTGAGGTGTTGTGGCCATACTAGAGAGACATTCAAAAGGGCTGTTGGGGGGTGATAAATACATTTTACAGGGTTTATTTATCGGATAAAATACGTTAAATGTCACTGTTATTATTGGCCGGCTCGGAAACAGTGGGGGTGTCCAAATTCAGAGGCTGCTTCCACCTGAGGACCCGGCCTTCGTGGTCTAAAGAAAGCTGGGTAGTACGTCATGAGCTCCCTCGGTGGAGTGAAACTCTGCCGTCTGCTCCTTGCTATCTAAAATATAACTGGGCGCTTGCGTAAACTCTGGACTGTCTCACACTTTGTTTAATTAGTTTTCTGCTTGACGTTTATTCAGCTGTGTGAAAACCCCGGAGGAACCCACCCGTTAAATTTTATTTAATCTAATAACTTTAATCTCAGCCAAACCGATTTACTCACGAACAAATAAAACACCAAAAAGCCAAACAATAACATTTTTAAGTTATCAAAGTGACTTATATATCATGTTTAACCCGAGTAGCGAAAGACCGCGGGGGTTTGAAGACGATGTGTCGGTCGGCTCAGATATTTGAAGTTTACACAGCTACATTCTCACCTCAAAATATGTTAAACGTTTTTTTGCGACCCAGAAAGAGAAATAAGAGTAATATTAAAACTAAGTAGCTGCCGTCATTGTTGGAAACTGGAATTGGCTGGGCCCGCTATGAATTCTGCGATATGGTTTTTCAATTTTGTTGTCTGGGTGGAAAATCGGGAGAAATTCGGGAGAATGGTGGCTCCGGGAGATTTTCGGGAGGGGCACTGAAATTCGGGATTCTCCCAGAAAAATCGGGAGGGTTGGCATGTATGGTTGTGGCAACATCACTAACCTTGTCAAACACCTCAGAGTAAATCATATCACAGAATATGACGAGCGTATGTTGAGGCGAACTGAAGAGGAGGACAGGGACAGGTGCTGCTAGGGCGAGACAGACGTCTCTCACGGAGTCCTTTAGTGCTGCAGGCAAGGTGTTCAAATAGCACAACTTCAGTTTTTTTATTTCTATATGATGAACTCTGCATTATTAAGTGATAAGAACAAGTAATCTGATGTCCTGTAATCATTATGATGCTATAATTTGAGATACAATAAATAAAATAAGTTTTTGTACAAAGTATCGGTATCGGATCAGTATCGTCGATACCATCCTGAATATTACTTGGTATCGGATCGGAAAGGAAATCAGTGGTATCGCACATCACTACCAGATACTACTCTGGAAAGATGTGTGAGAAGCTTAATATAGATAGAAGCTTCCTGGCAGCTGTGACTGGTGGCATAACAGGAACAGTAGTGCTGACCCTGGCTATTGTATTCATTATCAGAAGACTACAGTAACTTTCACTTGAGTGGATGACATTTTCTCTGCATTTATTCATTAATGAAATCAAAACTGTCATCAGTACTGGAGTGTAATGTAGCTGAAACTTTAACTTTGAAATGTAAATTTGTTATATTAGGGCTCATTTGGGAGGGAGATGGATTGTGAATGTTTCCACCTGCAAAGATTATTGTATCACATAAACCTTTCCATTGATTTTTGAAATAACAAGGACCTTCTATTAGGCATCAGGATTAGAAGCAATATAAGGACCAGGAGTAAATTGAGCCACTCCACTCAAAGGTGATGTCCCAACATAACATTATAAAAACAATGATTTGTCTATTTGTATGTGACAGTGATTTTTTTAAAGGAAAATGTAAGGTTGGAATTCAATTTCACAACAAAAAAATAATGTTATTTATTTTATTTGAACAGATTTCAGATACATACAGTGGCCACACAGGGATAGTATACAGGTTATAGTTCATGCCAAACATAAATTTAAATATACAGTAATTCATCTTAAATACAACCATTAAACAAGTCCGGACTTGTTAAAGCATTTACTTTGTTCTATGCACAGTGAGCACTTGCACTCTTGGTCTACTTAATATCCAAAATCCAGTTAAGTCGAAGATGTACACAGTTAGTTATCTTTAATTTTACTTGGAATGGAAGAAAACAAATGATTTTTGCATCTACAAAGATAACTGACAAAATCTACCAACCTTAGCTAATAATAATAGCAAGAAGAATAGCTAGAAGTACTATGTGTCATGTACAAATATCATTGGAACCTTAGCGCTAATCATTGACAACAATGCTCTATTTAAAGGTATAGTATGCTACATTTTTTGGTTATTGCTAGAAAACACAATTTTCAAACTCACTACCAGATTCACTTCAGTATAAAAGATGTTCAGTGTTACCCGCTGGTTCCTGAAATCTCATTTGAAGCTTCAAGATAATTCTTTTGAGTGGCATTTTGGTGTTTTGAAACCTGATGTGAAGAGTGAAGGGTAGAACTGACCATGAAACTTGTGCTGATGTAGATATCATGGGAAATTCTCTTTTCTGGCAAGAAGAATGACCTAGATTTCCAAGATGACTGGAAACAAGTCACTGAAACCCTAACCCTCGCCATTCAGGCTGTCATTTATGTCAAGGACGTCATTTAGTAACGACTGCAAACAAAAGTATAAGACAAGCCTCACTTTTACATCTGGCAGGTACATCCATGTTTTACACTATCTGTCAATGCAGCTGAAGTGCATTCTTCGTCCTGTTTGCTGTTATTGTCCTGTATATGTGTTACAGTCAAGAAACGTCAGTTACATGGCAAAATAAGAATAAATAAGAAAGGCAGGGTCTCTGGAGATAAAGACACTGTCATGCACTTCTAATTGGTCATAAATAATAACTAGACAGGGGTTCTATTGCTTTTTAGGAAAACTACATATAACTATAGATAATGATATGATTATAAACAACATTTAGTTAAATCTCCTTAAACAACCCACTGTAAATGTCAATGAACTACATACTAACTTAATGCTAACTGTATTCTCCTGTAGAGGGGTAGTTGGACAGGCGAGTTGTTAGTTCAGGATTCACAGTCTGAAAAGCAAAAAAATAAAACTTTTAAGACTCAACTTTAATTCACAAAAGATCATTTCTCCTTCCATGTGGTGAAAAAGTAATTAATGCTGACCATATGGGTACTATAACTGTTTGACACGAGAGCCTCGTGAAAAACAGCACAACATTCAAATTGTGATCACAAAACCAGCAGAAAACAAGTATTCATATTGTTTCAACAGGTTCAGTGTGACCATGGTTTAATAACTCATTTTATTCAGTTTGGGTTACCCAGAAATCAAAATGTCAATTTCCGCTGCTTAAAAAAAAAGAAGCAAAACCTTGAGAAATGTGTCTTTTCCACACTGTAGATAAAGCAAATAAACAGGGTTCATAACTTTGGCAATCCATGAAATGTTTATCATCCAACATAATCAAGGCAAAATTAAAATTTCTTTCTTGGCTAAATTGTTGCAATTATTTGTAATTACCTTATCCCTAAACATGATATCTGCTAAACACCAACGTTATAATTTTAAGCATGCTAGTATGTTGATATTACACAACCTATGCCGTTCCACCTGAGTACAAGTGCAACCCTGCTACTCAGCCTTGTTATAGATTACTTTGTAAACACAAAACAACTTGTATTTGTGTGGTGGTTTACAGCAGCCATCAACAGTTAATAGATATAACCCTGAAAATGCGAGTTTAGTTACTGAAGGATCTCTCATCACTCAGGATTGATCAGTTCAGTGGGCTACCAAGTTTCAAGATAGAAATTTGGCATTATTAAAGGAATATTGTTAAGGACAATAGATAGAACTGACCTTCATCTTCAGTGGTCTTTTGTGTACGTAGTTGAAGTGAATTTCTTTGTGCTGTCATTTCCTTTTGATTTTCCCTGAGGGAAGAGACCAGAACTATTATCAACCATGTTTCTATCACTTTATCAGGCAATTCTGTATGTATCTCATTGGTGTGCTTACAGTTATGAGCTTGAACAGTTCCTCTCTGACCTGATAGTAACAATGTAGGCAAATTGTTTAATACATTAGGTACATGGCAAATACTAAACACTTTCTTCTAACCATCAATTTTTTTATATAAATATATCTAGAGTGATATCTGTTCCGCTAAAATGATTAAACCTACCTTCTGCTCTGCAAAACACCCTGTGATCAAAATAAAAAAACCCTGGAAGAGAGAAAAAATACGTAACATGTCTAAAAAGACACAATGGTTTTCCTTTTGAATCAGGTTTGCAGTTTTTATCAGCAGAGACAAGAGTTTAAGGGAATTATATGCCAATGGGAAAGTTAGATCTGTGCATCCCTATTGCCATTGAATGACGTTTTCTGATCATCATCAGAAACTTGTATATTGATAATTAACTCAACTTTAATACATGGCTTTATTTTTACTTTTAAACAATGAAATAATGAATGTTTTAAAATATGTTACTTCTACAACTGATCAACAATGAAAAGCAAAAAAATATAACTTTTAAAGAAAAAGAATTATAAAAAAAGACAATTATAATTTATAAAATATAATAGAGGGAAATGGAGATTTGTCCATTGTTGATTTTCTTTTTCATATTTGTGAATGTTTTAGATCATCAAATACATTTTTTTGAAATAATTATTACCTAAATTTGCTTGGTATGTGCTAACTGTGCATTCAAATTACCTGGAAGGTATTAAGGATGGTAAAAATGTAGGTGATAACGTTATGAATGGGGCTATCAAACATGATGAGTTGAATGAAGCCAACGATCCATGTCACTCCAAAGACAGGTGTTAGAACAATCACCACTTTGAGGATGCCTTTTGCCGTTTCCTTGTCATCGGCCTTGCTGCTGTCAGGGACTGAGGTCTTCATCAGTGTAACGATGACAACAACCATGGAAAAGAGATTTGCCAAAACAATGGTTCCCACAGGCAGGAGAAAAGCATGCATGGAGCCAACCAAGAGTTTTACATAAACTAGCCAGCATGTTTCGCTGTTGTAGTAGTTCTGGTTGGTGTATTTGCAGTACACATAGCTGGATCCCACCATTAGGATTGGGCAAACATAGCCTAAAATGCTGGAGAGGAACATGAAAACTCTTTTCCTCAGTGGGCTGAAGACAAAGATGAGCTGGTGGACAAGCATGATGCTCAGGCACAGCATCCAGCAGAACATAGCCAAGAAAAACAGGTGTTTGCATATGGTTAGTACTAGACACCAGCTGTCAGTTAGAGTCTTGGGATTGCTAGAAGCCAAGAAACTGCAATCTGCGAGCAAGAGGAATGTGGCAATGTTCACTATAGCTGTGTGCCGAAAATGAGAAAGGTTAGTCTTGACCACAGCTGACCACACCAGAGATTCAATGATGAGAAAGATCACCAAGGAGCAAATGGACACACCAAGGCCAATATTTGAAATAAGTTCAAGGGTAGGATCTTTTTTTCCTCCATCACCCTTGGACATTAGGACAGAGAATGCAGTTAGGTGGTTGCACTCACATATTGTGTGGTTTTCATCAGAAATGCTGATATTGCATCCTTCATCTGACCATTGATTCCCTGTGGTGTTCCAGAAGACACAGTGAGGTCGAGTGGGGTTGGTTTTCCCACTGGGGAAGTCCAGTCTAATTCGTATAGTTGAATCACTATTATTGTCCAGTGTGGCTGATAATATGAGGTTGGTACATTCAGGATGTATGCCATTAAAGCTGTTATTTAATTTACTCATTAGATTTTTCACAGCTACAGTTTTCAGTATTCCATTGGTCTTGTTCATATTCACACCAATGTCAAACACAGACACATTACAGTCATTGCTTCGACAGAATGTAAGGTCTAGATTTGTACTGTTGATTCCGTTGCTCTGGTTGACCTTAATGTTCTTCACTAGACCTTCCACAGAAACTAGGTAGTTTGATGACATTTTATAACGAATTGTGTCATTTACCCCACTCCAGGTGCCATTCAACATATTGCTTGCTGCACTAACAAAATCCTGAAAGACAGTAAAATAGAAAATAAACTTAAAAAAACCAGTGACTTTTCACACTTTCTCAGTTGATGCTAGGACCCCTATTCAGGCGTAATCTGCTTGGGTGTACAGTCAAGGATCTTTAAGTACTGCATGGTCTGTTGTTGAAATTTAAAGTGGAAGAGAAACTACATGTATAAAGGGTCATTTCCACTACAGAGCCCTGTTCTGGTTAGTTGTTGCTAATAGACTTACATCATTTATGTTAGCTAATTAGTAACAGAACAAGTAACATGTTTAGAAAGAGTTATATGTTGCTGTATTGACAGTTAGCTGCATCACAGAGTCGTGAAGGACATTATTTTAGCAATTCTTTTGTTATTCTATTATTTCTTAAAGATCTTACTGTAGAGTAAAGAAAATGTAACATATTTAAACTGATGAAACTGATAATCTGCCATATTAATCCATATTATACTGTTGGTGGACATTTTTCCTGCAGAATAGGTACTTGTACATTTTTATTGACTTATTTCCATTGTGTTGTATTATTGGTATTATTCCTCTAACTATCTTGACATGACATGAGTAGTAGAATGTAGAATGAGTATATGTTGAGGATTATTTGAATTTCTACTTCTAAAATGAAGTCTGAACTTTTATATTCAGAATTATGTATGTATAACAGAAAAGGTAGATGTGCTTACAGGAAATATATCCTCTCCCAACACAGTTGTGTTTGATGCGTTGGCCATCATATTTAGAACACCGATGGAGGCGCTAATGTCAGCAATACTTTCACCGGATCCAGAACTTAATGTAGAGCTGTTCTTTAGCCCTTCAAATATATTCTTGGCCACCTCCGGGGTGGCCCCTAGTCCCTCCAGGAAGGCCTAGATAAAGGAATTAGTGTGTAAAGAAAAGAAAAATCCTATAATTCGATTTTATAGTTCATAACAGTAAGCACAACAGACACTTTATTTTAAAGTCTTGACATACTATTACATTTGGATTTGTATGGGTTACATGCAAAACATTACACAAAGCAGTAGTTTTACCTATGCAATATGCTACGCTGTGTAATTGAAATCGCTCCAGATTTGACCATACTCCTTCTAAATGGTATGATCTATATAGCTTAGTTTTGGAGTTTATTAAATTTTACTTATAATGTTGGGTGAAAATGGTAACAAATTGCAACAAAAACCTCTTCGTGATTAGTTGCCAGCAGATATCTGTAGTTTACATGAAAAATGCCAACTTGTCTGTCAAACACTCACCATTTTATTCTCTTAGTCGTAGTGACAGTATGATGCAAACAGTAAACTGAAAACTGAGTTGAAATGTATTGGTTGCATTAGTAAGGAATACACAAACCAGAAACTGATAAAGTAAGTGTATTTGGAGCCAAGTTAGCATCTATTCTGTAAACCACTGGTTATTGTGGGAACCTGCTGGTGACTAAAGTAATTCACTCTAGCTTCCGTCAGCAAACTTCCAGTTACTACTTAATACTGGAATACACTTTTTCCGTAGCAACTAGTGGTCACCATGGTGGTCACTGACCAGTCTCTAGGCCTGTGTGACTGAGACCTAGCCTCAGCAGAGAGCTGAGAGTATGAACTTTAAAGTCAAGGTGAACTAAGATGAAAATTTACAAACCTTTATCATTGCAGTTTCAGAAACTAAAAATACTGAAACACATACACAAATGCAAATGAGAGCAAACAAAAACGTATTATTGTAATGACAAATAAAGACACACTCACTTCAGCTGCATTTGAAATTTTGTTCAATTGTTCACTGACGCAGCTTGAGAACACTGCCTGCCAGGCTGGGCCGTTACAAGGTCGGGACTTATAGCCAACCTTGCCTGCTGGGCATGTTCGAATAATCACTGTGTCTCCAGCTGGGGTTTTTGGCCATGTATCTTCATCCAGGAAATCCTCTTTACAAAATGGCTTCCCAGCTTAATAAAAAAAAAAAAACATTAGGAAAAAGAAAATAATATTATTAATTATATTTATATCATTAGCTGGTGCAGCATAGGCCTTTGCAAACATATGCAATTCTAAAGCCTGAGAATATGTCATTATACTACACATGAAATTTACAATAAACAGATTAAAGTAGACCCATTATACATTTCAGGCATATATTGCTGAATATTGGGTAGCTGGTCAGTTGAAAGTTGGCTTAAAAGAAAGGTGGTATTATTGGAACTGTTTTTCAGACAGGATTGCACCAGCCCCTGGCATAATAGTAGAATAGAAATCTGGAGCTGGAATGAGCATAATAAGGCCCCTTTAAACATATTTAAAATAATAGACAATTTAAAGAATCCTTACCATAGATAACTGGGATGTTCAATTGTGCACTTTTATTTTGACCGATTACATTCTTAAAAGTGATATTAACATATGGTTCAATCGTTTGTTGGCAGAGGATGTCAGGATTGAATGTGTAGTTGACGTAACTGCTTGAAGCTGTAACAGAAGATGACATTTTTTTTAAGTGAATAAAGATTTTGTGCAGTAAGCTTTACACATATTTTGCATTACTGATTAATGTGAGTGTTTTTAATGACATAAATAAAAAACAAAACAAAAAAAAACCCCTATGTATTAGTTTCTGTTAGAATACTGAAAATTCAAGGAAAAAATCTTACTTGTCTTTTTTACATCAGTAGACACCTTACCATTGTAGCCCCACGAAATGTCATAGGTTGTATCGCTTGCTGGGATTATGGCACTGACGGTAATGCTTACATGTGCCTGATTTTCTGAACAGTCCACAGTAAGAGGCATGCTACTCAGGGTAATTGTATCAGGTAGGAGGGCCACACTCAGATTAGTCCTGCCTATGTGCCTGATTGACCCAATGGTAAATCCACACTCATATGTGCCTGCAGGGAACATAAGACAGTTACAATTAAAATGGAGGGTTGGCCCTTCACACATTAATTGACATTTCAGTTAACAACACATGCAGGAAATGACAGGAGCTGAGCCACCAGTTGCCATATTACTGACCATAGTGGAAACAGCGCTGAGAGTATAAACAATATATGTCAAAAATATTGCAATGCAAGTTTAAAAAAAATCAGATTCCTATTTGTTATGAAAAGGTTCAGAGCAGAGCTGATCAAACAGTTTAAATCCATTGTGCCATTGTGCTACCCACACAAAGGATCAAACCAGTTTTTTAAACCTGTCCCCTCATCCCTGTTGAAAATCAATAAAATATTGATCACAAAAAAGAAAAAAAAATATTCAAACCTGTTCAGAGGAAGTGCTTCACAGGATTAATTCATTATACTATCTTGTTAGTGTGAGTTTATAACTAAGTGTATTTTGTATACTGATTTCATATCAGAGATGTTTTATCTTTGATCAAGCAAAAAGTGTAAACACTTGCCTTCCCAAGTGCCTGTCACCTTGTTGAGGGTAACACCAATACAAGATTGGAAGGTATTTGTGCTACAGGTCGTATTCAGCTGGACCACACTGCCGTTGTTGAGCTCAAAGCGCTGATTCCCTGTGGTTAGATTCCAGCCTGCGCTGCCTGTGGCCTCCTCAAGTTTGCATGCAAGTCGTGGTGTGGACTGATAGCAAACTTGAGTCCCTGGGGCCTCTACAATGACCATTCCTGTGTTAAGATAATACATGGAAATATAAATTATAAAAATGCTAAAAAGGTCACTTTAAACTTATCCAACTTTAAATTTAGCCAACAACATTGTTTTGGAACATTTATGACCATTTATTTTATTCATACTGAATGGTTAGAATAGATAATGTCACAGTTCTGGGTCATTTTGACCCTGCATTTTTTGTTTTTCATATTCTGGTGTTTATCTGTATTATGATTTATGTTCCGATTCTTGGCTGTGGCTCAGGTGGTAGAGCAGATCAGCTACTGATTGGAAGGTTTGTGGTTCGAGTCTTGGCTTCCCCAGTCTGCATGCCAAATATCCTTAGGCAAGTTACTAACCCCAAGTTGCTCTCCGATGCATTCATCAGAGTGTGAATGTTGGTTAAATTGCACTTGATCTTAGAAGTGATTGTATGAATGGTGTGAATGAGGCATGTTGTATGCAGCGCTTTAAGTACTCAATAGCCCTAATTTCACCCAGCTGTGTCTCCCTCCTGTTTTTCATTCCCTGATTACTATGCCGTTTATTTAAACCCTGTATTTGCCTTTGTTGCGTTGTACCCTCTAAATGCTGTGTGTTTGTCATGTTCCAGCTCCTTTGTTCTGAGTTGAGTTTTGTTTTGCTTTTGTGACTTTTATTTTATGAGGAGGTTTTTCCAGCAATGAAAGCTGTGTTTTGAGTTCCAGTCCCATTGTTGAGTGTCCTGCATTTTGGGTCCTTTTTTTCCTTCCTGCCTGCACACAGCCTATCATGACAGATAAATTGTAATAACCATGCATTAGTGAAAACTAAAATGAATTGGTCTTGAGGACAAATGATGGGGATATGGTAAGCTAATGTTACTTCAGCTAAATTAGTATGGTTAAATATATGTGGGCATAATATTTCATTTTGTTTTGTTTTTCCAATTTTTTCACATGTAGTTTTATTGATTCTGAAAAGACAGATCGACATATTTGACATTACTGGAATTAACTGAAGAACTCAAACATTTTATAGACAATAAAGAGTGTGCAGTTGGAATACCTCTAGATCTCAAAATGCTTTTGACACAATATATTATTAAACAAACTGGAAAAGTGTGGTATTAGATCGTTTGTGCTGAATTGGGTGATGAGACAGCAATTTGTGGATATAAATGAATACAAATCAACCTGCATGGATATACAATCTGGAGTTCCTCAAGGTCCAGTGCTAGGCCCAAAACATAAAATATACATATGACATATGAGTCTCAAAAATACTAAAATGTTTCAGACTCATGCTACGTGTTCTCACTTTGGTGCACTTGTGGAAATATATGTTTTTCAGTGAGAGTTTACAGCAGCTTTGGTGAATGGTAAATGGCCTGTATTTGTAAAGCGCTTTACTAGTCCCTAAGGACCCCAAAGCGCTTTACACATTCAGTCATCCACCCATTCACACAAACATTCACACACTGTTAATTAAAAAAGAAGTGAGTAAATTTGGCTTGATATGAAAACTTTATGTAGCCCTGGCTATATAAATAGGTCATTTATTTAAATAGTTCATTTATATTGATAATTAAATGCAAATGTTCACTGTGTTCAACAATGTGTATACAAATGCCTGTAAGGTATGTGATGTGTGTCAGTTAAATGCACAGCCTTTTTATTTGTATTTTGAGGTTTATGTCATTATTTTTGAAATGTTATTGATATGTACTACAGCTCCAGTGAACCCTGAAGTAGTCTCAGGTAGAGGGGTGTGAGTAAGTGGGGAGCCGTGTGCACTCTGCAGGAAGCGAGAGAGATGAGAGCTGAACAACAGTGTCGAGTGAACGCAGAGTTCATAGAAGGGCGACAGACGTATTTTCAGGTTGACGGATAGTTAACTGGAGTGGAAAACTGTTGTACTCTACTGTGAGTAGGAGGAGACGGACGTCTTGCTGGTGTGTCAGAGAGGTCCCTTCTGCTGGTGTGCTGAAGTTATGTGTTCACGTGGTAGCACGTGGAGACGTGCTACCACCTTGACCCAGTTTCCTCCACTATCCCCTTGAACTGCCTGGAGGTGTGAGTACTGTTGTTTGTACGTGCTTTTTATTTTACTACTTGGCAACAAGTGAAGCGACCATATTGTTTTAGGTCCCAAAGCACCCGAGCCACGACTCAAGCCTGCAATGAGGGGTTTGCTAGCAGAAAGACTGTAGCACTTGAGGTGTGTGTGTGTCGGTGAGAGTGCGCGTGGGCCCACAATATTATTTGATTATTTTGTTTCTGTTCAGGTAGATGGCTTACCATTGTTTAACAAACTTTATTAATTTTACTTATTTTAACTTATGTTACTTATGTTAACCAATTATCCACTAAAGTGGAGTTAACTTTATAATTGACCTGCTTGTGTGTGGTTTATTTCCATATAGTGTAGTTTTATTGCATATTTTATACCATAAGCATTAAAAAGGGAGTATCAGTAGGAAAGTAACAACAGGAACCCAGGGCCCCTCTCAATAGAACGTGGGACGGGTGTTACATTTAACTTTGCATTAAATGTAAGCAAAACAAAGATCATGTGCTTTGGAAAATGAAAACTAACTCATTAAGCATTGTTGCTAATGTATGGATAGAAAAGACACTTGGGGTGTGAACAAAAACAGCTGGACGGCTCATTTTAGACATAAAAGCAAAAGAGCAAAGACTGTTGCATTGTTGGAAACACAAGTCTCATTCTGAACCATACTGCTTACTTATTTTGTCATACTTGAATTAGTGTGTGGAAATATGGGGTAACATATTCAAAAACACAATACCCATAATGCACATTCCAAAAAAAAGAGGTATGACACTTAATATAACTCCATATCTGGAGCACACAAACTCTATATTTTTAGGTCCAAACAAATGTCATAAATCTCTGGTACAGAGAAATATATAGATTAGAAGATCAAGTTGTACAGGAATTGAAAGAATAGTAAAAATAATTTTTTACTGACCTAAAGTGTCCACAAATATAGTAGCTGTAAGCAGACTTGTAAGATTATTGACTATGTCTTGAAGTTTACAAGTCAGCACTCTGACACTGACAGCTACCTGAAAGTCAACATACTGCAGTGATGGGGATGTGGAGATGGTTCTGTAGAGAATGATGGAAAAATGACTTGTTATCGACATTAAAAAAACAAAAAAAACATTACAGTACAAACAGTAAGTTTTATTTACTGTGCATATCTAATAAATTTTGTCAGTCTCCAAAAGTGTCTAAAACGGACATTATATTACATATTGCAATGTCTCCAAAAAGTATTTGGACAGTCTCTTTGGAATCCTAAGATTGATCTTTTTCGCAATCACTTTTGTGCACCATGAAATGCAGAAAAGAAAATTAATGAATGCAGTTTTCAAGTGCTGTCCCCTCTATTGCCAGGGAACAGCTATTGACACTAGTCATCAGGTATGCACAGAGTTACTGAAATGATGAGAGTTTTACATAGAATTCTTTGGCATGGTTTCAGGGTTTCCCATCTACCAATCAGCTTTGAAGCTCAGGTCTCTGAAACAGCCCTGAAGACATTAGCTAACTCAGGTAGAATCATTTACAAAAAACTCACCTATAATAACTAACAGTTTAGTTGGTGACTATAAGTGGTGTCACAATAATAAGTGATGTTGTTTAAAAAAAATAATAACATTGACGAAAAACAAACACAAAACCAAAAAGGTAACTTATATAACATATTTCTTTGTAAAATACAGTACCTTGGACCAGTAACGTTCACATACTGAATAGCATTCAGTTTTTGAAATTGGTTTTGAAGCTAAGAAAAGAAAAAGCATGACATCGTTGATATTTTTTTACTATGTAACAATAGAAAACATATTTATATTTATAGTTTATTTATAGAATAGTACAAACGTGAGGATGAGACATACCGTTGTGGTCTTGATTGAATCCCATGCTGCAGTCTGTACTGATCCATTGATGAAAACTGTGTTCATTGTAAATATTACAGTTAGTTATTACTTTGGGTTTTATTTTGGTTGTCAAAGACAAGCATGCATATCAGCATGGGGACTGCTTTGAATGCACAGACTGGGATATGTTTAGAGAAGCTGCTACATACTCAGACACCGTGGACCTGGAGGAGTACACAACCTCAGTGACCAGCTACAGACACTGATGAGTCTGAATACAGAGAAGAGGTACAACACCTAGTGGACTAGTGTCAGAATAACAACCTGTCTTGCATTAGTCTTCTGAACATTTAGATGGTTGTTAACTTCAGGAAGACCTCAATGGCTCACACCCCACTGCACATCAACGGATCTGCTGTTGAGATGGTCAACAGTGTGAAGTTCCTGGGTGTGCACATATCAGTTGACCTCTCCTGGAACCCGAACACCACCACCATCATGAAGAAAGCCCAACAACGTCTTCACTTTCTTAGGAAACTGAAGAAGGCCAGTCTCCCTCCTCCTATCCTCACATCATTTTACTGGGGAACCATTGAGAGCATCCTCTGCTGCTACATCACTATCTGGTATGGGAAATGCACCCTCGCTGAAAAGAAGTCTCAGCAGCAAATAGTGAGGAGAGCAGAGAGGATCATTGGAAGCCCTCTCACATCCATCTCCCAACTCTATGACAGACACATCATTCGACGTGCGAACAGCATAGTGAAGGACACTTTCCACTCCTCACATGCACTGTTCTCCCTCCTTCCATCTGGCAGACGGTTTTGCAGCATTAAAACTGTAATGACCAGACACTGCAAGAGCTTCTTCCCCCAAGCAGTCATAGCCCTCAACTCACTACCACAAAAGGACTGATATAAACATACACCTCTACAAACACCTTACAATAATCATCAAAAGACTCAAAAACAACAAAAACTACCACAAATCCACTACAAACTGGTCCCGGGAACAATATTCTCATTTGCAGACTCAGTCACATAGTTCTGAACACACACCTAAATTCTTTAGGTGAAATCTTTACATTTTGCATTTCGCACACGTCTTTGTCATGTCTCATCAATAATATCCTGACAATAGCTTGAAACTGGTATTCAATACCTTCTGCACATTCCACTTTGTATTCTCTCAGTCCTGTCTTTGTTTATCTTTGTTTATCGTACAGGTAATATTGTATAGTTACCATTATAGTATTGTATAGAATTGTATAGTTAGTAATTAGTACCTTTTTATCCCTTAATTTTTACCAAAACTTAGCATGTTATTTATTTATAATTCCTAGTTTTATATCTCTTGGATATATATTCTTTATATATTTATAAATGCACAATGGGGGGCTTAGGGTGGAACAGCATTTCAGTACACTGTATACTGTGAATACTACTGTATTGACAATAAAGCTCTTGAATCTTGAAAAAGTAGAAGAGTGAAAAGCAAAGGATAAACATAGCTGTATTCAACAGATTTGTACACCACACTTATTATAGTTTATATTAATTTAGTTTCAACTGGAATCCAAGTACATTTTCTCATTTTAATTTAGGTGTAATTGTTCAAAATGTTCAAGTTGTTACATTACTTTCAGTGTATGCTTTGTTTTTGATTAATTTATTTGTAACATAGGTGCTTTTTTCATGGCAATATTTTGGAAATTCAAAACAGTATCTTAATACTATTCAACAAAACAGACACTGTTGTCAAATTTGACCAAAGACATGTTTGACTATTGTTATATATTTTTTTCAAATAAATAATATTGTTTACTTGCAAAAAAAGCACTTCTATTTTTAAGTACTTTTAATGTTTTCAACACTCATTTTAATGCAAATAGTTTAATTTTGCATTAGTTCTCTATAACACTGGTATACACTAAAACTTATTCCATATCATTAATCAACAGAATAGAAAAAAAATAAAAATAATAAACAAAAAAACAAACAAAAAAAGAGTTACACATTTCAGGAGATCTACCTTGAACTTTAGGAGAACAGAGGGGTGTGATGTAGGATACATTTTGTTTGCAAGTAGCATGCCCGCAGCAGCTGTAGTTGTAGCACACTTCATTGCTCCAAAGATAATTTGTAGAGCAGTTGCAGTTCGTGTCAGTTCCAACAATGAGGCACTCTAGAAATAAAAGAAAACATTCTTAATTCTCTGAGTTTTTTCTTTTTAGTTTTTTTTATTTGAGGGTTAGGGCCACTCTGGATCATCAGAACTGTATGGGAAAATTTGACTGACACCTGCTTTCCTTCACAGTACAACAGTAGACAACATGTAATGTAAAAATATCTTGTCATGGTCCGTGGTCCTGTGTCTAAGGTGTCTGTGTGTGTGTTGGATGCCCTGGTGGCCACACCCCCGGGCTGGGCCATTACTGGCACACCTGCTTTCCATCCGGGGCGATTACCTGAAGGACTATTTAACCCCGCGCTGACAGATGCTCCACGCCAGTCCGTTAATCACCTCTCTGTGGTAACTAGCCTCCCGTGGAAGCGTTGTACAGATGTCTTATTTGAAGGGCGTTAACTCTGCCTTTGTGTGTCTAGATTTCGATCCGGCGTCCTGCATCTGCCTGTCCTCCTGCTCGCTTGGACCACCCGGTGCATCACCTGGCCTCATCACCGACTCCACAGATTCCCTTTCCACGGACTTACACACTCCCCTCCCGAGTCCCACGGTCCCCACTCTGATTGTAAGCCGGCTACTCAAACCCTGTCTTGTAGTGCTTCTCTGTTTTCCCGGCTCTCAAGTAATATTCTCCCCTTTCTGTTGCAGCCTCCCCACGGTCCCGATCTCTGCTTCCCCGCGTCATTTTACATCCCCGAGTTTTTCAGTTCCTCGCTTTCTTCTCTGGTTATCCCGGGTCACCTTTTGTTAACATAGTAAAGTGTGTTTTCCTGCTTGCATACGAGTCTGCTTTTTGATCCTTTGGTGCACGTGTGCCTTGGCGCATGACAATCTAGCTCTAAAATATACACTGAACAAAAATATAAAAACAACACTATTGTTTTTGCTCCCATTTTTCACGAGCTGAACTCAAACATCTGAAAATTTTTCTACATACACAAAAGACCCATGACTCTCAAATATTATTCTCAAATCTTTATAAATATGTGTTAGTGAGCACTTTTCCTTTACAAAGATAATCCATCCCACCTCACAGGTGTGGCATATCAAAGGGCTGATTAGACAGCATGGATATTGCACAGGTGTACCTTAGACTGGCCACAATAAAAGGCCACCCTGAAATGTGCAGTTTAATCAAACAGCACAATGCCACAGATGCCGCAACCTTTGAGGAAGCGTGCAATTGGCATGCTAACTGCAGGAATGTCTACCAGACTTGTTGCCCGTGAAATGAATGTTCATTTCCCTACCATTTGCCGTCTCCAAAGACGTTTCAGAGAATTTGGCAGTACATCCAACTGGCCTCACAACTGCAGATCATGTGTAACCACACCAGGCCAGGACCTTCACATCCAGCATGTTCACCTCCAGGATCGCCTGAGACCAGCCACCCGGACAGCTGCAGCAACAATCGGTTTGCATAACCAAAGAATTTCTGCACAAACTGTCAGAAACCATCTCAGGGAAGCTTATCTGCATGTTTGTCGTGCTCATTGGGGTTTGAACCTCACTGCAGTTCGTCGTCGTAACGGACTTGAGTGGACAAACACTCAAATTCAGTGGCATCTGGCACGTTGGAGAAGTGTTTTGTTCACAGATGAGTCCCGGTTTTTACTGTTTAAGGCAGATGGCAGATAGCGTGTGTGGGTGAGTGGTTTGCTGATGTCAACATTGTGGATCAGGTGGCCCATGGTGGTGGTGGGGTTCTGGTATGGGCAGGCGTATGTTATGGACAATGAACACAGGTGCATGTTATTGATGGCATTTTGAATGCACAGAGGTACCGTGACGAGATCCTGAGGCCTATTGTTGTGCCACTCATCCACGACCATCACCTCATGTTGCAGCATGATAACGCATGGCCCCATATTGCAAGGATCTGTACACAGTTGCTGGAAGCTGAAAACATTCCAGTTGTTGCATGACCAGCATACTCACTGGACATGTCACCCATTGAGCATGTTTGGGATGCTCTGGCTTGGCGTATACGACAGTGTGTTCCAGTTTCTACCAATATTCAGCAACTTCACACAGCTATCGAAGAGGAGTGGACCAACATTCCACAGGCCATGATCAACAACCTGATCAACTCTATGCGACGAAGATGTGTTGCCCTGCATAAGGCAAATGGTGGGCACACCAGATGCTGACTGATTTCCCCCCCATAAAGAAAAACTGTGCACATTTCAGAGTGGCCTGTTATTGTGGGCAGTCTAAGGCACACCTGTACATTATTCATGCTGTCTAATCAGCCCCTTGATATGCCACACCTGTGAGGTGGGATGGATTATCTTTGTAAAGGAAAAGTGCTCACTAACACAGATTTATAAAGATTTGAGAACAATATTTGAGAGTCATGGGTCTTTTGTGTATGTAGAATAAATTTCAGATGTTTGCGTTCGGCTCATGAAAAATGGGAGCAAAAACAAGTGTTGCGCTTATATTTTTGTTCATTGTATTTATTCATCAATCTAAACTAGTAATCTCACATGAGTTTAGTAGAGCTGACAAATGAGCACTTCCTGACAAAACCCGAAACAGTGCACATTGGTAATATTCTTCTTTTATTAAAACAGAGTCCAGTCCAATAGTTTTGACTCTTGTAAGAAAAACATCAGTTATAGACAAATTGCAGTTAAACATTATCTTCAACATGACAGAGCTGCAGTAATATTAAGTAATCACAGCCTGATGACCCTTTTTTTTTTTAAAGGTTAGATTACACAATTTTATTTACTTATTTATTATTATTATTATATATTTATTTACGACAGAGGATGCAATAATAACAGCTCTTCACAAAACCCTCACACACCTGGACATTAGTAACTCCTATGTTAGAATGCTATTGGTGGACTTCAGCTCTGCCTTCAATACAGTTCAACCCCACAAACTGGTTAAAAAACTAAGCAACCCATGACTCAGCAGCTCACTGTGCAGCTGGATATTGGACTTTCTGAGCAACAGACCCCAGAACATCAGAATGGGAGAGCACACCTCCTCCACCCTCATTCTGAATGTAGGTGTCCCACAGGGGTGTGTCCTCAATCCCCTCTTATACTCACTTTTCACCCATGACTGTTCTCCAATCCACACCAGTAACACCATTATATAATTTGCTGACGACACCACCATCATAGGACTACAACAACGATGATTCAGCCTACAGAGAGGAGGTTCAGCATCTGAAGCAATGGTGTGACGACAACAACCTGCATCTGAACACAGCCAAGACCAAGGAGATGGTAATCGACTTCAGAAGAACAAAGCGATCGGGGCACTCTACCCTCTACACTGATGGGGAGGAGGTAGAAAGGGCAGAAAGCTTTAAGTTCCTCGGAGTCCACATCTCGGCCGACCTTACCTGGTCCATAAACATTTCCCACCAGGCAGGAAAAGCACAACAAAGGCTGTACTTCCTCAGGGAACTACGTCAGGCCCAATTACCCCAGAGACTGCTAGTAAACTTCTACTGCTCCACCATCGAGAGCCTTCTGACCTACTGCTGCACACTCTGGTTCGACTGCTGCACCGCAGAGGACAAGAGGAAACTGCAGCGGGTGGTGAGGGCAGCAGGCAATCGGCACTTCACTAACCCCCCTCAGAGACATTTATACTGGCAGACTTCAGCAGAAAGCCAGCATCATCATCAAAGACCCCATGCATCCTGGACACTCACTTTCCCCCCCTTCCCTCTGGTAAACACTACAGGTCCATCAGGTCGAAGACAAACAGACTCAACAGAAGTTTTACCCACAGGCTGTCCAACATGCCCTACCTCCACCCTGATTGGAGGATAACTGCACTGCCAATACTCATGGACATTAAACCTTATTTATAAACCGTATTTCTATTTATACTTCGATGCAACCAACATCCCTACCTCTCTAAACTGTATTTATTCTAACCTTATTTATTATAGTTGCAACAGCACCCCCCCCCCCCCCCCCAATGTGCAATATCACCCCCCCACACACACATACACACTCGATGTGCAATATCACTGATCACACTGCACCTCTCAATGCACCTGCTCCTCCGATATATATATATATATATATATATATATATATATATATATATATATATATATATATATATATATATATATATATGTGTGTGTGTGTGTGTGTGTGTGTGTATGTCCGCATGCATACATGTGTATAGATATATGTATGTCTGTGCGTGTATGGGTATATCCGTATATTTGCAGGTGTATGTATAACTTGTACATATCTTTCTTGTGTAAATGTAAATTTGTCTGTTATTGTGTAAATACTTACGCTATTGTGTACTTCACATACATGGAGAAATGCCAAACAGCCTTTCACTATTCTTGTAACAGTGACAATAAAAGCTATTCTATTCTACTTCAAAAAAATTACAACTTAACAACAAATTCAAGAAAGTGTTCCAGAAACATACCTGCTACCAGTTCAGTGTTTATGATTTGTACTGTTTGTATGCTCAGTGAGAGGTTTGTTGAATTGATAGCTGACAGGACAGTTTGGGCATCCAGTGTGACATTACTCTCCACCATTATCTCAGCGCTGTAGATATCTTAAATAGGAATAAGATTTGATATATGTTATTATTTTGTGTGATTAGCAACTTATTTGAAAAGAAGAGGTATTTGAGAAATAGAATAAATGTAAAAATTATATTAACTACATGATGAACTATTGTGTTCAATTTAGGAATTCAGATTTGTTGGGATAGTAAAAGGTAGATTTTGGTTCTCATCATTACTTGTGAAATACCTAAGGCTTACTAATAAAATAAACTAAAATACATTATTAAATAAACTTAGCTTAATCAATGTGATCACCTTCAACTCCTGTCCATTTTGGACGCAAAGATTTGCACTAGCAGGAAATGGCTTGAGCACTGTGTATTTGTGTATGAAACCCCTCTTTGACTAAATCCAGAAGTAGTGACAGTTGCACTGGAATTAATCTGCTAGAACTTTTTTAAACCCGCGGTGACCAGGACTTTTAATCCTGCTGCCTATTTGAAGACATTTTAAACATATTAACTTTTTACCTTACTGGCTTACCTTGTGCAAGGACCTGCAATGGCAAAACCAGAAAAATTACAAAATTACACATTCTGAAAAACGAACAATTCAATGTTAAGACAAATTAAAGTACACAAATCATATCTCTGTCCATAAACGTGAATATATGGATATACTGTGGAGTTGAGATTTGGAATAAAACAGGTTGAATTTTCTACATTAAACTAGTATATAACACACAATAGTAAAATATAATTAACATTTAACTTGAACCTTGATTGGTAAACTGTACTCCTATACAAAAAAGTACCCCATTAGACTGAAGAGGGTTCTCTACCTGGTAGTAGATGTACACAGCTCCGGTCAGAAAAATGAAAACCTTGGAATACATTTTCATCACCTGGAAAAAAACACGAGTTATGACAAGCTGAGAAGAGAGACACTCAATGAAGAACATACATAAAGTACACAATTTATCCAAGGTACAGCACATGGATGCATAAAGAAATACTGGTCCTATTTGTAAGGACATTAACACTCTCACAACTATTATTGTGATTTGCTATTATAAATAAAATGGAACTCAATTGAAAGTGTCAGAACTTAAAGTATCAGGAAGTATAATCACTAAGCTAGAACTCTGTTTTCTGAAGCCAGTAAAAGCACTGGATTCAAAAGTGTGCAAATGTCACGGCGAGTGAAATGAGCCGTGTGGAAAATAAAGGAGGATCCAAACGCAGGCACTTGTACAGGTGTGAGGGTGGTTTATTAAACACAAAAAGGAAATGGACAAACGGCGAACGGAGCAAAGACTAAACTAAACTGGGAACAAACTGACTACAGAACACGAACCTGAACATGAATGAAAGCGAGCAGAAACAGATGGCGGTTGGCAGCAGGGAAACACACCGATGAAGCAGGGTGGAATACACAGACGGACCAGCAACTACAATGACCAAGGACACGACTTAAATACACAGGGAAACACAGGGGAATTACACACAGGTGGTGGACACAGCTGGGAATAATCAACAAGACGAGACAGAAGTAAAACTGAACACACTCACGTGAGACGCAGGCCTTCACAAAAAAACAGGAAACGAGAACACTACACCAAGACGCAGACCTGACACTGAGAGACAGACGGAATAACACACGGAGCCTGAACTAAACCAAACGTGAGATACAACCGAGAACAAATCCTTAAACATGAATAAACAGAAACATAGAAGTCTAATAATAACAATCATTATAATAATACTCATAGCGCCCAAAACCACAACAAACATTCAAAAATAAACTAAACAATCAACACTCAAAATACTGGGTTGAAACTGACCCAGAACCGTGACAGCAAAGGTAGAGGTTTTAAAACCAAAATACTGAGCTGAAATGCAGTATAAGACTTCACCTGTTTCTATTCCTACATGCGCTTATTGAAATCTCACTATAAAGTTTTATTGTCTTTTTATTAACTGTGTCAGCACTGGGTCTCCCATATATTTAACTATGAGTCTTAAACTATCTTAAACTATTTTTGTCCTTAGCTTCCATAACACTCTTATCAGCTGCTATCTGCTTTCCCTTCCAAAGTACAGGAAGCTTGTATTTAGCTAGGAAAAACCTGTTTGCATCATTTTGCATGTTGGCTATGAATGCAAACAACAAGTTGGTGGTTTTTCTTTTAACAGTGCACTGTTCATTCCTGTCCACACCAACGGTAGGATAGCACCACTGTGTACACAAAGCCTGGTGATGCGGTATAGCTTATGCCCACATTATTTTCTTGTTGAGTCAAAGACACGGCCGATGTGTTTGGTTCAGCAATCGTAATGTATCATAAATATTGATAATTTAAAAACACTTTTTTTTTTTAAATCCAGAAACAGAAATGTATGCACCAAACCATGTTATAAACTAAAAAAAACTAAACTAATCAGTGAACTGAATAGATATAAAACACAACTTGTTCACCTACTGTGATTCTACTCAACTTGATGAAATCACAAAGTATTTTCAGTTCTGTTATTTGGCTTGTGGAAGGGAAGATCCTGTTAACAAAACAGATGTTAAAGGGTTTCTTATCATAGGAATAGCATATTGTAATACTGAATGGTAATGTATCTCATGACAGCCATAGCATGCTGGGGGCTTCTATAGCAGAAACATAAAGAGATTCACATTTAAAGGTTTAACTATTACAGGATTTATGACTTTTTAGATTATCCATCCATCTATCCATCCATCTTCATCCGCTTTATCCGAGGCCGGGTCGCGGGGGCAGCAGCCTAAGCAAAGAGGTCCAGACCTCCCTCTCCCCAGCCACCTCCTCCAGCTTATCCGGGGGAACACCAAGGCGTTCCCAGGCCAGCCGAGAGATATAATCTCTCCAGCGTGTCCTGGGTCTGCCCCGGGGCCTCCTCCCGGTGGGACATGCCCGGAACACCTCACCCAGGAGGCGCCCAGGGGGCATCCTTGTCAGATGCCCAAACCACCTCAGCTGGCTCCTTTCGATGTGGAGCAGCAGCGGCTCTACTCTGAGCCCCTCCCGGATGGCCGAACTTCTCACCCTATCTCTAAGGGAGAGGCCAGCCACCCTTCGGAGGAAGCTCATTTCTGCCGCTTGTATCCGCGATCTCGTTCTATCGGTCACTACCCACAGCTCGTGGCCATAGGTGAGGGTAGGGACGTAGATCGACCGGTAAATTGAGAGCTTCACTTTTACACTCAGCTCCCTCTTCACCACGACGGACCGGTGCAGCGTCTGCATTACTGCAGCTGCAGCCCCAATCCGTCTGTCGATCTCCGGCTCCCTTCTCCCATCACTCGCGAACAAGACCCCGAGATACTTGAACTCCTCCACTTGGGGCAGGAACTCATCCCCGACCCGGAGTGGGCACTCCACCCTTTTCCGGCTGAGAACCATGGCCTCAGATTTGGCGGTGCTGATCCTCATTCCCGCTGCTTCACACTCGGCTGCGAACCATTCCAGTGCGAGCTGGAGGCCCTCACCCGATGAAGCCAACAGAACCACATCATCCGCAAAAATCAGAGATGAGATTCTGAGGCCACCAAAGCGAAAGCCCTCCGCCACTTGGCTGCGCCTAGAAATCCTGTCCATAAAAATTCTGAACAGAACCGGAGACAAAGGGCAGACCTGGCGGAGCCCATCACCCACCGGGAACGAGTCCGACTTATTGCCGGCAATGCGAACCAAGCTCTTACAACGGTTGTATAGGGATCGAATGGCCCGTAGCAATGGGCCAGACTTAAACTATGATTATTTAACATCTTAAGAACCACAAAGGTCAGGGATAGTGTTTTGGTAATATGCATTTTTTTAAACTGATATATCCAGATGGAGACATTGACAACATAAAACCTGAAAGGCTACAATATATGAAACTTAATTTGAAATGTCAGAAACTTTTAACTCTAATAATTTAATACAAGAGGCAGACTTGTGTGTAGTTCAGTCAGGTGGTAGTGAGAGCTCACCTCTGTTATTTTCCTTAAAACAACAATCTAAAGAAATACACAAATAAAACATTCTTACCTTTGCTGCACTCTACACAAAAATGATTGTTAACCCATTAACTTTGCTTCAATTAACAAACAACACTCCATGTCTATCAGACACCGATCAGATTTCCAGTCAAAGTGAGTGAGCAAATTGCTTATGAACACTAAGTTATACTGAACAGAGGGTGTGTGTTAAGGGTAGTGCGTATGCGTTTGGTTGGGAGGGGATGTGTTACGGGACACATTCCCTCACAGATAGTGCTGTTCTGGCTTTGGTTTTGAAAGACCATTTGCATTGATGGCATCTCTCCATATGTGTCGAGCCTTTTGACTTTCCATGAATATTTGTCTAACAAATCGAGCATTCTCCTTCAGGAGGTCAGAGCGTGTCAGTGTGTGTGTGTTGTGTGACAGGGACGATTCTAGTGTATATAATATAAAATAAGCATGGTTCTTAAATTGAACAAACTAATAAATGCTGTAGTGAGAAATGTCTTTTTTCAGCTATCTAGAGTTAAGCCTTTGATCTTTTGCCTTTGGCAAGAGATCAAAGAGATTTTTGCAATGCACTTTATGTTGGTGTTGATTCAAGCCACCACTTTCATGCTGCTCCCCATTTGCTGCAGGGACACAGAAACATTACAGTGGTTTCCTGTATGGAGTACCATAATGTGAAAACAATATGTTAGAATATTACACAGTAGCACAGTCCTTTGGGTTGTAAGAGACATAGTTCAGTTTTGCAGGATGGTTAATTTTTGTCACCAATATCCATCCATATACTCATCCATCCATCCTTCACTTATCCAGTTTTACATTGGTAAAAGATGTAAAGATATCACTCACAGACTGTGGTGTCATGGCAGCACCAAAGTTTACTTACACTAAAAGGAAACTAGACTCACCAAACCCAAAAGGCTAACCCTTGAATGCAAAAACCCCCCAGTATCATAGAAACATTTCAAAATTTGTACTATTGTATAATCCAGCTAGGGTTTACAAAGTTATCTATGTATTTAAAATATATAAATGTTCACATTTATGGTTTTCTTTATTAAAAAATCATTTAAATACATCTATTAAGCTTTTGCAGGGCAACAAACCATTTTACGTCATACCTGAAGAAGTGGGTGAAATTCATGGAAAGTTTCTTTTCAAGTGTGCACACAAGTTGCGTGCATACAGAGTCACACATCTTCTTTTTGCATTTTTGTTAAGACTTCCTCACTTATTTAAATATTTCAAATTAAGTGCGAACATCCATCATGCCAAGGGTGAGCCAGAGGATGATACACAAATTAAAGGTGATGATGTATCCAAAACAGGAAATACCTCTGATCTTATATCAAAAGCTTAAAGACCAGTCATAATCTGTCTTTTTCACTTTTTATATTTTCCTGCTGTTCTTCAGGATTGCAAACTAATGCATATTGCGTATTTGCATATCAGCAAACATGATGTAATGAGCTTTGAGTCCCTTTTAGCACATTTGGGACAATTCCCAAAGAGATCCTAGCCTAAATCTTGCCAGAAAGAAGTGACAGGAGTGTTTACATCATTTGCAGGAGATGAACCATAAATGAAAATCATGTGGTTGTGAAAATGCCATCCCCGAAGAAGGGAAACAGAGAGAAAAGACTAAGGCATGAAACATTTTAAAAGAACTGCAGTATGGCCTTATGGACTGATTAAACCAAATTTGAAAATTTTGGAGTCTTTCTCAGTAAGTACAGTGGTGGTCAGGAGAACAGTAACCCTAACTAAAGGCATCTGCTATGATGCTCACACCTCTGATAAGGTTTCACATGTATCAGTACTGATAAATGATCAGAATTATAATATTTCTGACTGTCTGAGGCAAAATTTAATCGAATCGGGACCTTGTGAATCGGAATCGAATGGCTTGTAGAAATCAGTGATGATACCCAGCCCTAGTGAGCAGCCTAGGCCCAACAGAAGTGGATATAGCTGTGGTTAATAAGAAAAGATGAAAAGGACTATTGATATATGCTATATGCTGCAATAAATGCCCTGCCCAAGTGTCCCCTCTCTCCACTGACTTTAAGCGGCAGGCAGCAGCAGCAAACAAGTCGTCAGAGGCTGATGTGATGATTAAGTATAACATTGCCTTACAATATTGTCAAAGAGTGCCAACGCACTATAAGCACAAGCAGTTTTTCAGTAACTTATCTTTCTGGTAGAAATGTGCTCCAATTTCGCATTGAAAAGATTGTTAGGTTAATCATTTATAAATTAATAGTGTCTGTATGGACATCAATTTCTCCCCCTTAAATGTGCACATGTAAAACTGGGCACAAAACGTGTTAAGCGATCGTGCTGAAAAATTTTGGTGCGCCTAACCATTGTGCTGGTGCGCCTAAGAAAAAAGTTAGGCACACCAGTGCAACCATGGCTAAAAGTTAGTCTAAAACCCTGACTTATGTAATACAATCTGAAAAGCATCTGATTGGCAATAGATAATGGTAGGTGCTACATTTCTTATCATATTGGCATTAAAGCAATTAACATTCAGACAAACAACAACACTGGTGAAAGGTACGGGTCTGATCAGTGCTGTATGCCACAAGAAGTATTTGACATTCAGTGAAGCACTGGGATGAGTAGAAATGGCTGTTTTTTTCCATTTCTGATCATTAAGGAGTGCAATTCCTTATTTTACATGCTGGGGTTGAATTTCACTGGTAGGTCCATCCAAGTCTGTCATTGTGATGTTAACCCTTGAATAAATAAGTTCACTGATCCTTGTCAGAAAAGCCTCTCCAACTGATTTGTTTTGCAAAGTAAAACAAAAGAAGATCAGTTTTGCATGTACTTCAAGGACAATGTTGTTTTAGAGTTACATAACGAAGAACATTATCTGTAACATTCATTTAAAAACAGAAGAGTATTTGTGATACTATGAGTATGAGAGTGTTTGTTTGAAAACGCATCGCTTTCTCTCTGTTCTGTCCTCCCGTCTACACTGAGACATCGTTTTCCCCAAGGAAAAATGCAGTGTTTTGAAAACGCATCATGTGATGCAGTCATGTGACCAATTAAACAAAGATAGCGGAGTGCATTATACAACAGTTGTTTTGGTTGCTCTCAATTCCTAAAAAAGATTAATATCAGTTTGTACATGGTCCAGATAGGTTTTCTTCAAATTCTTTAATACTCACTGCCTTTTGCACATGCGCAGGACTGGAACGTAAGAGTTTTTGGCCGGTTCAATGTGGACGCACAACTGTGTGAAAACGACTGAAAATACTAGTGTGGACGTGGAGCGTTTTCAGACGAAAACACCGTTTTCGTACCTGCTTCCATCTCAGGTGTCCAGGATTCCCGAAGCATGACCCAGAGGAAATTTAAAGTGGGATCCCGTGGATGGGGTTAATAAGATGGAGGGAGGAGAGGTAAAGAGGAGCAGGGAAAGGTTAGGATTAGGGTCCAAATCCCACCTTGCACAGAGTGTACTGAGGTTAGGTTTAGGGCCCATTCCAGGGATAGGGGGGGTACTCAGTCCAATTGGGTATTAGAGTGGTTAGGTTAGGGGGTAATAGGGTTAGGGTTATGGGGAAAAAGCCAGGAGAGGATGGGACAAAAGTGGAATAACTGAAAAAGTAAGAGGTGTAGAGGGCTGATGTTGGTGTCTAGGTGGGGGTTTTGGTTGGTGCCGGACGCTGTGGCGAAGAGCCCACGCCGATGGCTTCTTCGGTTCTGGAGATATGGCGAATGGGACCAAAAAGGATGGGACAAAACGGTCCCAATGGGAGAAAGGAAGGTGCAGAGGGCCTGGTTCCACTGTCATTGCATTGCCCGTGTCCGGGCGCATCCGCAGGTGCCCAACATGGCATGGTTCAGAGTACCTTTACAGGATGGGGCAGTAGTTGGAGAACGGTCGTGTGATGCGTCCACGGATGCAGAATCGTTCCCCGACTCCAAGCATGCCCGCCGTGTCTTTGTCAGACCCTCCTATCTGGAGATAGAGCTGCAAACCTTTTTCGGAAGCACTTTCCCTGCACAGAAGCGTCTGCAGCAGGAGACCGCAGAAGGGACAGCAGAACCAGGCCTTTGGAGCACTGCGTCATCTCCTGGTCCACACATGCCATCACGACGCACTGTACAAGGGGAGAGCAAGGCATCGTCGGTTGCCGCAAACAGTACAATCGCCTTCTGCGTCTGTCATTCTCTTTCGTTTGTTTGAGCGCTTGTTTTTTAGATACACAGCAAGTGTCAATCATTCTCTCTCTCTCTCTCTCTCTCTCTGTCTGTCACACACACAGACACACACATAGACACACAGACAGACACACAGTCAGACAGACACTGTGAGGTGTGCAGTGCAAAATTTGAATTTCAGTGCTTTTTGATTTGTATCTCTCTCTCTCTCGCTCTCTCTCTCTCTCTCTCTGTCTGTCACACACGTACACACACACACACACACACACACACACACAGACAGACACACAGTCAGACAGACACTGTGAGGTGTGCAGTACAAAATTTGAATTTCAGTGCTTTTTGATTTGTATCTCTCTCTTTCGCTCTCTCTCTCTCTCTCTCTCTCTGTCTGTCTGTCTGTCACACACGTACACACACACACACACACACACACACACACACACACACCAAAGCACACAGACAGAAGCAGGGCAGCTGCTGTGCAACTGGGATTTGACAAGAGGGGCTCCCTCTGCTGGCTCAATGCGGTACAAAGTGTCAGAAGGTGTTAGTGCCGCAGAAATTAACAGCTTTGGACAATCAATTGCATCTGTGGTCCACAGGAGGGCGCCCAGTTGGCAAGTCCTGTGCATTGCATATTAATGCCGTTTCAATTGCACTCACATGTGCTTAGGGTTAGGGTTAGGGGGTTAGGGTTAGGGGTTAGGGTTAGGGGGTTAGGTAAGGGGAATGAAGCTCCTCCCTGCACGAGGAGGGCAGGAGCGGTGCACGGGCCATACTGTGACCCTTCCCAAGACCCACTACGTAAACACCACACCGTCTTCCGTGTCCGTCACTCTCCGGTTCCGAATCAGGTAAGTACCTTCCTCCTTTAGGCTTCCAGGTAAGTACCATATTTGTATTATTGTTGTTTTTTTCTTACAGGTTTTTAAATTGTTTTTAAATTGCTTTTAAATTTTAATCAACTGTTTTTTAATTGTGCTTTTAATAAAATTTATATTTTTCGAATGAATTTGTAGTCTCCGTGTTGTTTTTCATGAATTCCAAATTTTAGGTTTTAAATTAGTTTTTTAGGCCATAAACAATCATGAAAATGAATAAAATTTAAATAATCCTCCCCCAAAAATAACAAACTAAAATAACAAACTAAAATAACAAACAAAACATTTTTATTAGGGGTGCATGGCTTGCGCTAGCTTTCGGCGGTGTTGTGCCTTCTTCAGGCTGTGCTCATGCACCAGTGGCCAAATTCAAATAAAGGAGACTTCTCTCTGCCCCTCCTTTTATAGGCTTGTTTGACTCCTCCCTATGGTGCTTTGTGTTTTTCCTTTTTTGGTTTTCTTTTTAGTTTTCTTACTCTACTTTCTTTGGCTTAACCCTATCCTTTCCCTTTCCTTTCTCCTTTCCTACCCTTACTTTGCCTTCTGTTTCCTTTTGCTCCTAATTCCTGCTTCCTTTCCTTTGGCTTACATACCCTCCTTTCCTAATTACACACATGGCCGTCATTTTTGTTTAGTCTTTGTGTCTTGTTGGCCGTCATTTTTAATTTTTCTTAGGGTTCCGTTCACTGAGGTTAAGATTAGGGCTTTAACCATGGATGGGGCTAGGGTCAGGGCCAGGATTGTGGCTGGTTGGGGTTAGGATCAGGATCCTGGGGTGGGGATAGTGGTATTGGGGCCGAATTGGCATAGGGGATAAATTTTGGGTCCAGATTTGGGGTCAGAGGTAATTGAGGGTGGGGGGCAACCAAGCAGGGCCCGTAAGTGGCTTCGGAAGTAGGCCTCGGTCAATCTGGAGAACCAGCGGGTACACAGCAGGCACTGGCCGGTTAGGTAAGGGGAATGAAGCTCCTCCCTGCACGAGGAGGGCAGGAGCGGTGCACGGGCCATACTGTGACCCTTCCCAAGACCCACTACGTAAACACCACACCGTCTTCCGTGTCCGTCACTCTCCGGTTCCGAATCAGGTAAGTACCTTCCTCCTTTAGGCTTCCAGGTAAGTACCATATTTGTATTATTGTTGTTTTTTTCTTACAGGTTTTTAAATTGTTTTTAAATTGCTTTTAAATTTTAATCAACTGTTTTTTAATTGTGCTTTTAATAAAATTTATATTTTTCGAATGAATTTGTAGTCTCCGTGTTGTTTTTCATGAATTCCAAATTTTAGGTTTTAAATTAGTTTTTTAGGCCATAAACAATCATGAAAATGAATAAAATTTAAATAATCCTCCCCCAAAAATAACAAACTAAAATAACAAACTAAAATAACAAACAAAACATTTTTATTAGGGGTGCATGGCTTGCGCTAGCTTTCGGCGGTGTTGTGCCTTCTTCAGGCTGTGCTCATGCACCAGTGGCCAAATTCAAATAAAGGAGACTTCTCTCTGCCCCTCCTTTTATAGGCTTGTTTGACTCCTCCCTATGGTGCTTTGTGTTTTTCCTTTTTTGGTTTTCTTTTTAGTTTTCTTACTCTACTTTCTTTGGCTTAACCCTATCCTTTCCCTTTCCTTTCTCCTTTCCTACCCTTACTTTGCCTTCTGTTTCCTTTTGCTCCTAATTCCTGCTTCCTTTCCTTTGGCTTACATACCCTCCTTTCCTAATTACACACATGGCCGTCATTTTTGTTTAGTCTTTGTGTCTTGTTGGCCGTCATTTTTAATTTTTCTTAGGGTTCCGTTCACTGAGGTTAAGATTAGGGCTTCAACCATGGATGGGGCTAGGGTCAGGGCCAGGATTGTGGCTGGTTGGGGTTAGGATCAGGATCCTGGGGTGGGGATAGTGGTATTGGGGCCGAATTGGCATAGGGGATAAATTTTGGGTCCAGATTTGGGGTCAGAGGTAATTGAGGGTGGGGGGCAACCAAGCAGGGCCCGTAAGTGGCTTCGGAAGTAGGCCTCGGTCAATCTGGAGAACCAGCGGGTACACAGCAGGCACTGGCCGGTTAGGTAAGGGGAATGAAGCTCCTCCCTGCACGAGGAGGGCAGGAGCGGTGCACGGGCCATACTGTGACCCTTCCCAAGACCCACTACGTAAACACCACACCGTCTTCCGTGTCCGTCACTCTCCGGTTCCGAATCAGGTAAGTACCTTCCTCCTTTAGGCTTCCAGGTAAGTACCATATTTGTATTATTGTTGTTTTTTTCTTACAGGTTTTTAAATTGTTTTTAAATTGCTTTTAAATTTTAATCAACTGTTTTTTAATTGTGCTTTTAATAAAATTTATATTTTTCGAATGAATTTGTAGTCTCCGTGTTGTTTTTCATGAATTCCAAATTTTAGGTTTTAAATTAGTTTTTTAGGCCATAAACAATCATGAAAATGAATAAAATTTAAATAATCCTCCCCCAAAAATAACAAACTAAAATAACAAACTAAAATAACAAACAAAACATTTTTATTAGGGGTGCATGGCTTGCGCTAGCTTTCGGCGGTGTTGTGCCTTCTTCAGGCTGTGCTCATGCACCAGTGGCCAAATTCAAATAAAGGAGACTTCTCTCTGCCCCTCCTTTTATAGGCTTGTTTGACTCCTCCCTATGGTGCTTTGTGTTTTTCCTTTTTTGGTTTTCTTTTTAGTTTTCTTACTCTACTTTCTTTGGCTTAACCCTATCCTTTCCCTTTCCTTTCTCCTTTCCTACCCTTACTTTGCCTTCTGTTTCCTTTTGCTCCTAATTCCTGCTTCCTTTCCTTTGGCTTACATACCCTCCTTTCCTAATTACACACATGGCCGTCATTTTTGTTTAGTCTTTGTGTCTTGTTGGCCGTCATTTTTAATTTTTCTTAGGGTTCCGTTCACTGAGGTTAAGATTAGGGCTTCAACCATGGATGGGGCTAGGGTCAGGGCCAGGATTGTGGCTGGTTGGGGTTAGGATCAGGATCCTGGGGTGGGGATAGTGGTATTGGGGCCGAATTGGCATAGGGGATAAATTTTGGGTCCAGATTTGGGGTCAGAGGTAATTGAGGGTGGGGGGCAACCAAGCAGGGCCCGTAAGTGGCTTCGGAAGTAGGCCTCGGTCAATCTGGAGAACCAGCGGGTACACAGCAGGCACTGGCCGGTTAGGTAAGGGGAATGAAGCTCCTCCCTGCACGAGGAGGGCAGGAGCGGTGCACGGGCCATACTGTGACCCTTCCCAAGACCCACTACGTAAACACCACACCGTCTTCCGTGTCCGTCACTCTCCGGTTCCGAATCAGGTAAGTACCTTCCTCCTTTAGGCTTCCAGGTAAGTACCATATTTGTATTATTGTTGTTTTTTTCTTACAGGTTTTTAAATTGTTTTTAAATTGCTTTTAAATTTTAATCAACTGTTTTTTAATTGTGCTTTTAATAAAATTTATATTTTTCGAATGAATTTGTAGTCTCCGTGTTGTTTTTCATGAATTCCAAATTTTAGGTTTTAAATTAGTTTTTTAGGCCATAAACAATCATGAAAATGAATAAAATTTAAATAATCCTCCCCCAAAAATAACAAACTAAAATAACAAACTAAAATAACAAACAAAACATTTTTATTAGGGGTGCATGGCTTGCGCTAGCTTTCGGCGGTGTTGTGCCTTCTTCAGGCTGTGCTCATGCACCAGTGGCCAAATTCAAATAAAGGAGACTTCTCTCTGCCCCTCCTTTTATAGGCTTGTTTGACTCCTCCCTATGGTGCTTTGTGTTTTTCCTTTTTTGGTTTTCTTTTTAGTTTTCTTACTCTACTTTCTTTGGCTTAACCCTATCCTTTCCCTTTCCTTTCTCCTTTCCTACCCTTACTTTGCCTTCTGTTTCCTTTTGCTCCTAATTCCTGCTTCCTTTCCTTTGGCTTACATACCCTCCTTTCCTAATTACACACATGGCCGTCATTTTTGTTTAGTCTTTGTGTCTTGTTGGCCGTCATTTTTAATTTTTCTTAGGGTTCCGTTCACTGAGGTTAAGATTAGGGCTTCAACCATGGATGGGGCTAGGGTCAGGGCCAGGATTGTGGCTGGTTGGGGTTAGGATCAGGATCCTGGGGTGGGGATAGTGGTATTGGGGCCGAATTGGCATAGGGGATAAATTTTGGGTCCAGATTTGGGGTCAGAGGTAATTGAGGGTGGGGGGCAACCAAGCAGGGCCCGTAAGTGGCTTCGGAAGTAGGCCTCGGTCAATCTGGAGAACCAGCGGGTACACAGCAGGCACTGGCCGGTTAGGTAAGGGGAATGAAGCTCCTCCCTGCACGAGGAGGGCAGGAGCGGTGCACGGGCCATACTGTGACCCTTCCCAAGACCCACTACGTAAACACCACACCGTCTTCCGTGTCCGTCACTCTCCGGTTCCGAATCAGGTAAGTACCTTCCTCCTTTAGGCTTCCAGGTAAGTACCATATTTGTATTATTGTTGTTTTTTTCTTACAGGTTTTTAAATTGTTTTTAAATTGCTTTTAAATTTTAATCAACTGTTTTTTAATTGTGCTTTTAATAAAATTTATATTTTTCGAATGAATTTGTAGTCTCCGTGTTGTTTTTCATGAATTCCAAATTTTAGGTTTTAAATTAGTTTTTTAGGCCATAAACAATCATGAAAATGAATAAAATTTAAATAATCCTCCCCCAAAAATAACAAACTAAAATAACAAACTAAAATAACAAACAAAACATTTTTATTAGGGGTGCATGGCTTGCGCTAGCTTTCGGCGGTGTTGTGCCTTCTTCAGGCTGTGCTCATGCACCAGTGGCCAAATTCAAATAAAGGAGACTTCTCTCTGCCCCTCCTTTTATAGGCTTGTTTGACTCCTCCCTATGGTGCTTTGTGTTTTTCCTTTTTTGGTTTTCTTTTTAGTTTTCTTACTCTACTTTCTTTGGCTTAACCCTATCCTTTCCCTTTCCTTTCTCCTTTCCTACCCTTACTTTGCCTTCTGTTTCCTTTTGCTCCTAATTCCTGCTTCCTTTCCTTTGGCTTACATACCCTCCTTTCCTAATTACACACATGGCCGTCATTTTTGTTTAGTCTTTGTGTCTTGTTGGCCGTCATTTTTAATTTTTCTTAGGGTTCCGTTCACTGAGGTTAAGATTAGGGCTTCAACCATGGATGGGGCTAGGGTCAGGGCCAGGATTGTGGCTGGTTGGGGTTAGGATCAGGATCCTGGGGTGGGGATAGTGGTATTGGGGCCGAATTGGCATAGGGGATAAATTTTGGGTCCAGATTTGGGGTCAGAGGTAATTGAGGGTGGGGGGCAACCAAGCAGGGCCCGTAAGTGGCTTCGGAAGTAGGCCTCGGTCAATCTGGAGAACCAGCGGGTACACAGCAGGCACTGGCCGGTTAGGTAAGGGGAATGAAGCTCCTCCCTGCACGAGGAGGGCAGGAGCGGTGCACGGGCCATACTGTGACCCTTCCCAAGACCCACTACGTAAACACCACACCGTCTTCCGTGTCCGTCACTCTCCGGTTCCGAATCAGGTAAGTACCTTCCTCCTTTAGGCTTCCAGGTAAGTACCATATTTGTATTATTGTTGTTTTTTTCTTACAGGTTTTTAAATTGTTTTTAAATTGCTTTTAAATTTTAATCAACTGTTTTTTAATTGTGCTTTTAATAAAATTTATATTTTTCGAATGAATTTGTAGTCTCCGTGTTGTTTTTCATGAATTCCAAATTTTAGGTTTTAAATTAGTTTTTTAGGCCATAAACAATCATGAAAATGAATAAAATTTAAATAATCCTCCCCCAAAAATAACAAACTAAAATAACAAACTAAAATAACAAACAAAACATTTTTATTAGGGGTGCATGGCTTGCGCTAGCTTTCGGCGGTGTTGTGCCTTCTTCAGGCTGTGCTCATGCACCAGTGGCCAAATTCAAATAAAGGAGACTTCTCTCTGCCCCTCCTTTTATAGGCTTGTTTGACTCCTCCCTATGGTGCTTTGTGTTTTTCCTTTTTTGGTTTTCTTTTTAGTTTTCTTACTCTACTTTCTTTGGCTTAACCCTATCCTTTCCCTTTCCTTTCTCCTTTCCTACCCTTACTTTGCCTTCTGTTTCCTTTTGCTCCTAATTCCTGCTTCCTTTCCTTTGGCTTACATACCCTCCTTTCCTAATTACACACATGGCCGTCATTTTTGTTTAGTCTTTGTGTCTTGTTGGCCGTCATTTTTAATTTTTCTTAGGGTTCCGTTCACTGAGGTTAAGATTAGGGCTTCAACCATGGATGGGGCTAGGGTCAGGGCCAGGATTGTGGCTGGTTGGGGTTAGGATCAGGATCCTGGGGTGGGGATAGTGGTATTGGGGCCGAATTGGCATAGGGGATAAATTTTGGGTCCAGATTTGGGGTCAGAGGTAATTGAGGGTGGGGGGCAACCAAGCAGGGCCCGTAAGTGGCTTCGGAAGTAGGCCTCGGTCAATCTGGAGAACCAGCGGGTACACAGCAGGCACTGGCCGGTTAGGTAAGGGGAATGAAGCTCCTCCCTGCACGAGGAGGGCAGGAGCGGTGCACGGGCCATACTGTGACCCTTCCCAAGACCCACTACGTAAACACCACACCGTCTTCCGTGTCCGTCACTCTCCGGTTCCGAATCAGGTAAGTACCTTCCTCCTTTAGGCTTCCAGGTAAGTACCATATTTGTATTATTGTTGTTTTTTTCTTACAGGTTTTTAAATTGTTTTTAAATTGCTTTTAAATTTTAATCAACTGTTTTTTAATTGTGCTTTTAATAAAATTTATATTTTTCGAATGAATTTGTAGTCTCCGTGTTGTTTTTCATGAATTCCAAATTTTAGGTTTTAAATTAGTTTTTTAGGCCATAAACAATCATGAAAATGAATAAAATTTAAATAGGGTTAGGGTTAGGGTTAGGGTAGGGTTAGGGAGGGTAGGGTTAGGGTTAGGGAATGAAAACTGACTCCTCCCCCCTCTTTCGAAGGCAGGAGGACGTGCACGGTCCATCCCCCAGGTGACCCGTTGCTGCTGGAAGTTGGACCGCCCAGGACGCCGCTGGCGCCTCCCGCGACGGACCACCATCCACCCATCCTCATCATCAAAAAAAGCCATCGAGCCCGATGAACTTTTTATTGTTGTGTTGTTGTTGTTTATTGATGTAGAGCGTGTATTTTTATTATTGTGGTGTCGCCTTTGGTATATATTAATAATGTCGCCTGTGGTATCTAAGTAATCAAAAAATAAAAGTGGCAATGAAGGAAACAAAATAAAATGAAATAAAAAATTTTGTTGTGTTTTTGTTATTTATTAGTTTTGAATATATGAATTAAAAATAAAATGAATTAAATCAAATTAAAGCAAATCAAATTCCAATTTGTGCCGCCGCGACGTTTCGGCCCTGAAAAGGGCCTTCTTCAGGCTGTGGCACAAAAAACAAGAAAAACAAACTTCTGTGTGTTTGTCTAGTCTCTGTGATGTTGCTCCTTCTGTGTCTCAAGGCGAAATGCCCGTTCTGTGTGTGTCAGCTCCTTTTATACCCTCTGCCATGTTTGTATCCGTGTCAACCAACAAACCAATCTCAGGTGGCAACTTGTCTAGTGGCGGTTCCCAAGCAGATGTTCCCACAAATGGTGGAATCGCTCTGTTCTGTGAGCCTTTGAAGTAGGCCGCCAATTTGATACGCCTATGGTAATTCTGAACATCCAATTGAAGTGTTGTCTTTTGATGTTTGTGAAGCCCAATCATTGGCACGAAAGACAGGCCTCTGTTTAACACAGAAAATTGTGCCCTCGTAAGGGTGAAATTTTTGGCCAGATTGACCACATTTTGTGACACAAGGGGCTGAAGCCCCTTCTGCCCCCCCTGAGTCAGGCTTAAGGGGACCTCAAGTTTAAAAACGAGACCCAGTGCCTAAACATGGCTCGCGCTGTAGTTCTGGTCCAATGAATCTCATCCCTCTCTGTCATGAAATCATTCTCTGACAACTTGGGGATGAAGGGCATCATGTTTGTATCCGTGTCAACCAACAAACCAATCTCAGGTGGCAACTTGTCTAGTGGCGGTTCCCAAGCAGATGTTCCCACAAATGGTGGAATCGCTCTGTTCTGTGAGCCTTTGAAGTAGGCCGCCAATTTGATACGCCTATGGTAATTCTGAACATCCAATTGAAGTGTTGTCTTTTGATGTTTGTGAAGCCCAATCATTGGCACGAAAGACAGGCCTCTGTTTAACACAGAAAATTGTGCCCTCGTAAGGGTGAAATTTTTGGCCAGATTGACCACATTTTGTGACACAAGGGGCTGAAGCCCCTTCTGCCCCCCCTGAGTCAGGCTTAAGGGGACCTCAAGTTTAAAAACGAGACCCAGTGCCTAAACATGGCTCGCGCTGTAGTTCTGGTCCAATGAATCTCATCCCTCTCTGTCATGAAATCATTCTCTGACAACTTGGGGATGAAGGGCAAATTCCTGGAAATGTAGGCGTTCATGGTCGTGAGTGTCTGGATTTCCTCCCTGCTCAAGCCTGAGGAAAAGTTAGGGTTAGGGTTAGGGTATGAAAACTGACTCCTCCCCCCTCTTTCGAAGGCAGGAGGACGTGCACGGTCCATCCCCCAGGCGACCCGTTGCTGCTGGAAGTTGGACCGCCCAGGACGCCGCTGGCGCCTCCCGCGACGGACCACCGTCCACCCAGCCTCATCATCAAAAAAAGCCATCGAGCCCGATGAACTTTTTATTGTTGTGTTGCTGTTGTTTATTGATGTAGAGCGTGTAGTTTTATTATTGTGGTGTCGCCTTTGGTATATATTAATAATGTCGCCTTTGGTATCTAAGTAATCAAAAAATAAAAGTGGCAATGAAGGAAACAAAATAAAATGAAATAAAAAATTTTTGTTGTGTTTTTGTTATTTATTAGTTTTGAATATATGAATTAAAAATAAAATGAATTAAATCAAATTAAAGCAAATCAAATTCCAATTTGTGCCGCCGCGACGTTTCGGCCCTGAAAAGGGCCTTCTTCAGGCTGTGGCACAAAAAACAAGAAAAACAAACTTCTGTGTGTTTGTCTAGTCTCTGTGATGTTGCTCCTTCTGTGTCTCAAGGCGAAATGCCCTTTCTGTGTGTGTCAGCTCCTTTTATACCCTCTGCTCCAGTTAGATTTGTCATTCGTCTTTTTTTATCCAAATTTCCTTCCTATGTAAATAGCCCTTTCCCATTAGTTTTTAAAAATACTCACTCCATGAATTATGATATGTCCCAGTATGTACTTAATTATTGTAAGCCCAAATCATATTTACACCCAATATTAAAAGTCCAATTTAACATGAAATTTTTAATAATAATTTTTAATCCCCAAATTTTATCTTAAATGTGATTACATATTAATTTTTTACTTGTAAATTTTTAGACCCCCAAATTCTGTATGA
>NC_140474.1:38328101-38448101 GCF_051167445.1 Perissodus microlepis | reverse complement strand
AAGACAAGGCCGTCCACCTAAACTCACAGGCCGAACAAGGAGAGCGCTGATCAGAAATGCAGCCAAGAGGCCCACGGTGACTCTGGACGAGCTGCAGAGATCTACAGCTCAGGTGGGGGAATCTGTCCATAGGACAACTATTAGTCGTGCACTGCACAAAGTTGGCCTTTATGGAAGAGTGGCAAGAAGAAAGCCATTGTTAACAGAAAACCATAAGAAGTCGTTTGCAGTTTGCCACAAGCCATGTGGGGACACAGCAAACATGTGGAAGAAGCTGCTCTGGTCAGATGAGACCAACATGGAACTTTTTGGCCTAAATGCAAAACGCTATGTGTGGCAGAAAACTAAGACTGCTCATCACTCTGAACACACCATCCCCACTGTCAGATATGGTGGTGGCAGCATCATGCTCTGGGGGGGCTTCTCTGCAGCAGGGACAGGGAAGCTGGTCAGAGTTGATGGGAAGATGGATGGAGCCAAATACAGGGCAGTCTTGGAAGAAAACCTCTTGGAGTCTGCAAAAGACTTGAGACTGGGGCGGAGCTTCGCCCTCCAGCAGGACAACGACCCTAAACATAAAGCCAGGGCAACAATGGGATGGTTTAAAACAAAACATATCCATGTGTGAGAATGGCCCAGTCAAAGTCCAGATCTAAATCCAATCGAGAATCTGTGGCAAGATCTGAAAACTGCTGTTCACAAAGGCTGCCCATCTAATCTGACTGAGCTGGAGCTGTTTCAAAGAAGAATGGGCAAAGATTTCAGTCTGTAGATGTGCAAAGCTGGTAGAGACAGACCCTAAAAGACTGGCAGCTGGAACTGCAGCAAAAGCTGGTTCTACAAAGTATCGACTCAGGGGGCTGAATAATTACACACACCCCACTTTGCAGTTATTTATTTGTAAAACATGTTTGGAAACATGTTTGATTTCCGTTCCACTTCTCACGTGTGCACCACTTTGTGTTGGTCTTTCACCTGGAAGTCCAATAACATTGATTCATGTTTGTGGCTGTGATGTGACAACATGTGGGAAAGTTCAAGGGGGCCCAATACTTTTGTAAGCCGCTGTATTTGCATGTGTGTTATTGTCCAGGTCACTGGTTCCCAGTGTTGGAGTCTGGACCTGCTGTATGTTTGCAGATTCAATCTGAGACACAGAGAAGCAGTTTGTATATGTTGTTTTGTACTGTGTGCGTTAGTGTGGTTTCATTAAGGAGGCAGCAGCAGCTTTGTGTCCTGTACAGCTGTGACTTTGCTCCTCGGTCGTGGACAAACTTCAGATCAAAGCTGAAGGTTTCTGTGATCCTGGACAGATGCGAGCTTTGCTGTGTTGTTACATGCTGACTCGTTAGTTTTGTATTTGTCTTATATGTGTGCTCTCACTGCATAACAGCGTTATTAAAAAACGTTATATTGATAAATGGGTCACAAATGCAGACGTACGCTCTGAATCGATCCGTCAGAACCTGGTAACCATAGTAACGATAACATTGATAATATCAACACTGATAATAATATGAAAATAAGCTCATATCAAAAGTAAGCTGTCACTGTGCTGCGCTGTGCTGGTGAACAGCCGACAGCCTGGTGTGTATCAGGCGTCTGTGCTGCTTCCTCAGGTTCTCGCTAACTTGCTGTTTGTAAGCTAGCTTTTCTTCACTCAGCTGTGTGAGTGTGTGTGTGTGTGTGTGTGTGTGTGTGTGTGTGTGTGTGTGTGGCATCAGTGCTCCTAATGCGTCAGTGCCGTGTGACTAAATGGATCAGAGCAAAGCAGTCTGGTGTTTGTAGCTCGGCTGGCTGCCACCCACGGCTGCTGGGCTGCAAAGCGGAGCTGGTCACATTTGTCAGCTTTTCTCACGTCTGCCTATGTTGTGTCTGTGACTGCTGCACCACAGAGCCCCAGACCTCCAGACAGAGCGCCGTAGAGGGACGCTCAGCAGGTAGATGGAGCAGCGCGTCCAGGGGTCGCACGCTTCTCCCGCTCTCTGCGTTTGCTCAGCTGCTCTCTGTAAATCACAGGCAGGGTCTGAAATCAGCTGTTTGTCACAAAGGTACTGCTGTCTGCGTCTGCCGATGGGGACGCAAAGATGGAGCTTTAGACTTGGGCCGCGTAAACGAAGCAGCCTGGCTGCGTCCAAAGAAGAGAATTCGAGGCTAATCTCAAACGAGATGCACTCTGACAGCTAGCTGCTGTTGATTTATCCATCAAAGGTAGCATTTAACAGGACTCGACACGTGGCTGCGGTTCGTTTCAGACCCTGTCTCCAGCCAACCCTCCCCTCCCTCTTCATCCTCTCTGGTGTGTCATTAACGCCTCTTTCTTTTCATCTTTTTCTTTGTCTGTAACATTGAACCCTCTCTCCTCCTCCATCAATCTTCCATGAACCTTCCTGCTGCTGGAGAATCAATTTTGCATGTTCAGTGTTCAGCGAGCTCCTGTTTTGGAGCTAGATGTGTTACGAGCTGCGCAGCGGCTTCATTCCAAATGTAGGATGTTGGACGGACACTTTTGCTTCAACTTTGTGGGTTTTTGTAGTTTTCCTCAAGCTTGTTATTACTGAGAGAGCACATACTTGTATGTGTGGTGCATGAATCTGGTGTTGTAGGTTGTGGGCTGGTGCTAGTCTCCTTTACGTGTTGAGTGATGATGTCCTTCACAGCTAGCTCTTTGTTTTCTGTAGGAGCAAACGGGCCTGCTCACACTCGAGCCATTGTTCCGTCTGCAGACCTCAAACGCTCACCGTATCCCCCCTCCCCCCTCCAGGTCAGCAGGTGATCGAAGAGCAGCGCCGCCGTCTGGCCGAGCTCAAGCAAAGAGCAGCAGCGGAGGCTCAGTGCCAGTGGGAGGCCCTCCACGGCTCCCAGCCCCACCTCATAACCTCGTCCTCCCCGTCTCCCTCCTACTCACCCATCATGGCCTACAGCCCCGCGCTGAGCCACACTTCCTTGGGCCCCCCTCCTCTGGTTCACCACTCCATCCTGCACCATCAGCCCCCGTCGGCCGGGGAGCAGCCGTACGACACCCTGAGCCTGGAGAGCTCGGACAGCATGGACACCAGCGTGTCCACCGGGAACAACTCGGCCTGCTCGCCTGACAACATGAGCGGGTATGACGCACACACAGTGGATTATGAGGTTCTATGTTAATGTTTGTGTGTAGCTGATGTGAGCACACCCTGGGTTTGTTGACCGTGTCCTGGCTCCCAGTGTTCAGACGTCAGCTTCTGACACACCAGCTGCACCATACCGTCTGATGTCAGAGTCGTTGTTGGTGAACATGTTTGGTCCCGGCTGGTTTCTCACATCTGTTTCACTGAACACAGCTGGCTCCAGATCTGTTCGATAATAAAAAGCATTCTTCATGCTTCTGTTTATTTTTTGAAATGAAAGTTATTGTTACAGAAATGTGAGCATATCCACGGCGTGGCTTTGTCACCAGATGGCCCCGCCCTCCCTGAGCCTGGTTCTGCTGGAGGTTTCTTCCTGTTAAAAGGGAGTTTTTCCTTCCCACTGTCGCCAAAGTGCTTGCTCATAGGGGGTCATATGATTGTTGGGCTTTTCTCTGAATGTGTTATTGTAGAGTCGACCTCACAATATAAAGCACCTTGAGGCAACTGTTGTTGTGATTTGGCGCTGTGTAGATAAAGCTTGATTGAAATGTTAAATTGAGACAGACACACACACACACAGACACAAACACACACACACACACACACACACACACACACACACACACTCACAGTGAGGCTGCTAATCTTCAGACTCCCCCTGTGAGTCTTATCCACAGTGGGCTAGTTTGCAGGCCATCTTTGAGTGTGGCCGAGCTGCGTGCTGCACTGCAACAGTCCTCAGCACAGCGTGCTCACACTGGTTTGCTCACATTATGAAGAGTTTAATGGGACTGAAGCTGTGATGAAGAGTGCGGGGATCAGACTACAGTCGTTCCACTGACGTGATTAATGCTGCAGCGTGACCTCATTAAGAGTTTTCATGTCTTTCTTGGGCTTTAGATGCTTTTATTTTGTATTTGCCGACTTATTGCTGTGAGGCTTTGTGTAGTAACTAATGTGGTGTTTGATGGCAGCGTTGGAGGTGTGGACGCCCTGAAGATCGAGGAGATGGAGAAGATGCTGAAGGAGGCGCAGCTGGAGAAAGCCAGACTTATCGAATCGCGGGTAAGAAGTGCCGTCGCAAGTGCTGCAGCGTTAGCTGATTATCCTGAATCCATACTCGTTGAGCGATGAGTTCTCGCAGCGCTCCCGTCGATAACTCTGAATTGAACTCGCATTTTTTAAAAAAATCAAAAGTTCCTGACAGCAGCGCAGAGCTGCTAATTATTTTATTGGACTTTGCACATCTTTGTTTTTGTGCCTCGATGAAGCACCTCAGATGATCCCATCCATTATCTTCTGTTCTCACCGAGTCTGGCTGCGAGCCCCATCCAATTAGGAAATCTCACACAGAGGTCTGAGCGCCGAAAGAGCAAAACAGTGAGCGCCTTTGTTTCTCACCCTCCAAACGGCTTCCACGCAGTCGTAGTACTGCAGTGTTTGCGTCGATGCATTGTGTGTGTCTGCCGATCGTTACGCCTCCAAATATCAGAGTTTTGTGTTTAAAGAATGGAAGCTTCGCGGTGGTCAGCAGCTCCAGGTTGTGGGCAGCTCCCAGCAGGACACCGTGTACATAAATGTATGAAGAGCGAACATGTGCGCTCTGCCAAACCCTTCCACAGATCAAAAAAAATATTTAATGAAAGCGCTGTCCGCTAGGAACGGGAGAGCCTGGCTCGCCGTCAGATGCTCGAGGAGGAGAGGCGGAGGAGGGAGGAGGCCGAGAAGAGGCTGCAGGATGAAACTTTCCACCGGCAGCAGCTGGTGGAGAAGGAAGTCAAGATGAGGGCCAAGAACTTCTCTCAGGTCAGTGAAAGCAGATGTAATCGAGTCTGTGTGGCGGAAACGTGCAAAGTGACTCGACGGGCGGGTGTGGCGGCGCCACGGACGGCTGGCGGCGCATAAATATGGCCGTGCTCGTAACAAAACCACCCCACGTGCATTTATGATGTAAACCTGAACCCTGTGTGGCCATAAACACTGTTCATCGACATGCAACACAAACGTGAACGCGTGCTGCAACATTTAAAGCTTGTTCTCTTTACCGCCGTGTGTCAACAGCTCGCCAACAGTTGAATCCATGTTAACACAAAATGCTAAAAGTCTGTAAAGACGTGAAAGGTCTCCACAGGTGAGCCTGTGAAAGGACCAGTTTCAGCTTCTACAGCTGCAGATCATGGTCGGAAACATCTGGGTCAGGTTGACCTGCTGATGTTTCCGACTGTGTGACGGAGCAGCCTTTGCTTTTAAATGTAGTTTTTCATAGTGTGTCAGAATAATGGTTGAAGGATCGTGGAGGGTTAAGTCCTTTATTCAACATCTGTCCTGTGTGAGCAGCAGCTGGTCTTTGTGGCACAGAGACCAGCTGCAGCCAGGCAAAGAGTGCGCGATGAGTAACCTGCATTTTCATAGGACATTAAAACATGTGGCATAAACCTGACTTTGAAAATGAAACGTGTGATTTATGCCTGATGTGGGCGCCTCGTTATCAGGCCGTCCACAGACAGGTGGAGGAGGTGGAGGTTAAGAAGGTTGTCACTGGATCAGACTGTGACTGGCAGCTTGGTACGGAGACGTTTCTGTCTTATTGTGTTTTTGTGTGTTCATGTCTGCATCCTCAGACCTGCAGCTGCAGCAGGTTCTGCGTCTGCATCGTCCGTATCAGTGACTCCTCTGCCCGTGTCTGTCCACGCAGGCCCGTCCTATGACTCGCTACCTGCCCATCAGGAAGGAGGAGTTTGATCTGCGCTCGCACATCGAGTCGTCGGGTCACAGCGTGGAGACGTGCTATCACGTCATCCTCACCGAGAAGATGTGCAAGGGCTACCTGGTGAAGATGGGAGGCAAGATCAAGTCGTGGAAGAAACGCTGGTTCGTGTTCGACCGCCTCAAAAGGACTTTCTCCTACTATGTTGGTAAGAGCCGAGGTGCCAGCGTCTGCTGTGTTAACGTGGCGCCTTAGCCTGTCTCTGTCTGTCCCAGTTTAACACCTGACAAAGTCAAATGAACAGAAGAAAGGGGGCCTCTACAGCAGCGGTCCCCAACCTGTTTTGCATCACGTCGGTTTGTGTCTGACAGTATTTTCATGGACCGGCCTTTAAAGCGTCGCGGATAAATACAACAAAATAAAACCAAAAAAAGAAGATTTCTGTATGACACACGGGAAAAGACCCAGGGAAAGCGAGTTAATGATAAAAACCCTGAAAACCATAAACTCCACACCCGAGGCTCAACTCTCGGTACCCAACGTGGCCCCGACCCTGAGAGCACGCCTGCCTGTGGAAAAGCGTTCTTTAGGGAAACAAACCCCTGATGTATCTGGGTTTCATCACTCAGTCCGAGGGGATGGATGTTTGTGTCCTCAGTGATGCTGAAAGCACAAACCTAACACAGTGACAAAATAACACCCACCTCCGCCTGCGTTTCACTCTCAGCTCTTCTCATTTGCTCTTCTGGATGATTTTCACGTTCAGTCATCAGTGGAAACTGAGATGATGTGGAAAGCAGAGCGAAGCAGCAACGCTGTGCTGCGGACGAGTGAGAGCAGAGCACGCATCCTCCAGGCTTGGAGCAGATCTGCGTGCACCTTGCAGGCTGGTGTCATTTGAGCGGCGAGCTCGGGGACGTTCGCTCGCTGACGGCCTTTGAAGTGCTCAGAAGGTTCCGCTTAAAGCTGCTTAAAGCGTACCTTGTTGAAAGCGAGCCAGGGCGAGGAGGTGTACAGAGATTACTTCGGCAGTAGTTAAAATGCACTCGGCGCCACGCTCCGAGGAGCTGATTGAGATGCATCTCTCGCCCTCTTCTCTTGACCTTGAACAGCATTTAACTAGAGGTGACGTGCAGAAGTCACAAGCGACGCTAATTCGCATTAACCAGCCTCCACCAGCAGCAGCAGCGGGTCGTTGGCTAGTTTAGATGCAGCCTGATGAGATGCAAATGCAGGGCTGTTTGAATGCTAAAGAGGTCATTAGCAGATAATAGCAGCGTATTAAAGGCAAAGCGCCGTTCCTCGAAATGAAGCGCGGCGTCTCTACCTACTACTCTTTAAGTTGGCTCGTGGAGTGTTTGTGCCTGGAGGTAGAGAGGGGCTGTTGAGTTCCCCACCGGTTCCTGACTGCAGTTCTGCAGTGGCTGATGAAACAAACTGCAACCATGTACCAGAGTAGCGTAAGAATGCAGTCAAGTGTGAAAATACAATGAGAGCACCACTGGCTTAAAAACAGAGGTTGGGGGGGGGGGGCACTGTGCTTGTCCTTTTCCATCCATCACTGTAATTGTACTCTGGTCAAAGTTTGATTCCTTTCAGCGTGCCGTGGGTCTTCCCTGTCCTCCGTGCCAGCCTAGGAAAGTGCAAACGTTTGAGTTTCTGACCAAAGCCTCATTTCTGTCCTGCAGACAAACACGAGACCAAGCTGAAGGGAGTGATCTACTTCCAGGCTATAGAGGAGGTTTACTACGATCACCTGCGCAGCGCCACAAAGGTACAAATCTTTAAGTCTCATCCTTCTTTCCTTCACGTCTCCTTGTCTCCTCCTCCTGTCACACTGAACATAAGCAGCATGTGCATCCTCGCTTTCTGCTCGCCCGCCTGACCTCGGCCGCCGTGTGCGCTGGGGGATGTAGTTCTATTGTGCTGACACCCTCAGTGACAGAGTCGCACCCTAACTAATCCTTCCCTGTGTCTGTCCCAGTGATCCCAGTACAGACCAGTGGAGTGTTTCGAGCGCTTCCTCATTCATATGCTTCACAGAATACACCCAAGCTGTATTTATTAGGAAGTGCTGCCTGTGAGTGTCTGATTCCTCTGTTGTTCACAAACGCCTGACGCAGCCGTAGGTGTCTCTCCGCTCATGTTTCTTGCTGCTCGTCTTGAGCCTCCACATCTTGTCACTTTATTTATCTGCGACATAAAGCCGAGCTGCTGTGTTTGACGGGCTGTCGCAGTACACCACGCTCTGACTGCGGGGCTCTGATCGACTCTGGAACTTTGATTCGACTTGTCACTTCCAATGTGGCGTTACAGAGGGAAACTTTAGAGTCTGCTGCTCTTAGCAGCGGCACGAAGAGCTGATGTTACGATGTCAGAAGGAGAACGTGGGTCTGTTTTAATTAACAGCAATTTATTAGTATTTTAATAGTAAACTAACAGCATACTTCATGTGTTTATCTTACCCTGCATTATCTCTTAGTATCAGTGTGGAACCAAAGGTGCCTGAAGCTGCATCTTTGTTTCATGTGTGGAGACTTTTCGTCTGTCATGGGTGTGTTAGCTGATCCATTGGCCCATCTGTCAGTATCTGCATTTATTTTGGCCCACGGGGGAAAGTAGAGACGGGGAAATGTTATGAGTGTTGGTGTTGCCTAGTTTGTCCACCAGAGGGCACTCGGTGTTCCAACTGGGAAGTTAGAAAAATCACCAAATTGGCTCAGCCGGGCAGGAACGAGTGGATTTTAAATAGCTATACGTAGCAGCTGTTTGGAAACACTGGATTGTTGGTGTGGAGCTGATGTTACACGGCTCTAATGTTGGCAAACAGTTTTTTTGCCCGTGTAGCATCACAGCCTCGGCCCACAGTCCGAGTGCCTCAACATAATGAGTGTTTCATTTAAGCTGTGCAACTGCAAGCTGCTCTGCAACCCACCTCCACCGTGCTGCTCCACCTGCTCGGCTCGGTCCTGCGGGTCTTCTTCCCAGCTCCTAGGAGAGGCTGTGCTGTGTTTAGCTTTTTGGCTACACAGAGCGAGGGATTCTGGCAGCTCAGTCAACGGACAGGCACTTGTTTGGTGTTTAAAAGAAAAAGAGAGCCTACAGCGTGTAACCCAACAGCTGCTGGTTCTGAAGCTCGTACAGGAAATGAGCTCAGCACCACAGCGAGACACGTGGGTCGAGCTGCACTTCACAGTAGCTGATCGTCGGTGATGGCTCGTGGCAGAGAAACCCCAACAATCAGACGAGCAGCACGCACTCTGTGACAGCGGGAAGGAAGAGCTTCCCTTTAACAGGAAGAAAACCAGCAAAACCAGGTTGGGGGTGATGGGAGTCATCATGCTCCCGCCTCCTGTGTCCTGGTCTGCTCTTGTCTCTACCAAATTCTGTACCCTGTCTGTACCCTCAGCATCCGTCCACCTGAGGGTCGTGCTGGGTTTAAATAGCTTTGTTCTGTGTTTGGCGTCTTCTTTTGCCTTTTGAGGCAGAAATGAGGTACGAATCCAGTCCAATAAAAACATACAGTGATGTTGCATAAACCTGAATCGGTCGTTGGACCAAAGAAGAGACCTGAAGGAGCCTTGAGAGCAGCGGTGACTCGCTGCATGCTGATGGTTAGCTCTGTGTTAACTGGACATTTCCCGTCTCTCTTGTTTTTTGTCCCGGTGTCTTCCAGAGCCCCAACCCCTCGCTGACCTTCTGCGTCAAGACCCACGACCGCCTCTATTACGTGGTGGCCCCGTCGGCCGAGGCCATGAGGATCTGGATGGACGTGATCGTCACGGGAGCGGAGGGGTACACGCAGTTCATGAACTAAGAAGAGCGCTGGGACAAGCCGGCGGCTTTGGCGGGGACGCTCCCGTCAGACTCTTCCTGTTTCCTGTCCTCCGACGGCTCGCCTTCCTGTGTTACTTTTGAATCTAACATCTTTGATTTAACCGTGTACTTGTTTCCACCTCCACTCTATGTTTGGATTTAAAAAGGGAGGAAACACACACACACACACACACACACACACACACACACACACACACACACACACACGTCTGTATATAAACCAAATGTAAACCTGTCAAAGACTTTATTACAAAGCCTTTCTATATTGCCAAATGGAGATCTTATAGTTAACTGTTGAACTTTTGTATTTTTTGTTCCTTTATTTCTTTTTTACTTGTAGAGAAAATTGCCAAATCACACGATGCCAATGTGTTTTCCTTTCATGACTTTGTTAGACAGGAATAGTTCAATCGAATCCTGTAATCATTTTTAGAAATATTTGAAAAAAAAACTCATTTCCAATGTATAATCTGAGAAATACTGTAACCCCTGAGTGAGCCGGAGCTGGAGAGGACGTTTGTAACGGCGAAACACAGGAGCGTGTTTCAGCTTCACACTGAAGACAATAAGCCAATCACACTAAGCCAATCAGCATCCACAGCTACACCCACGGCTCCACCCTGTTCCTGTCTCCACTCACAGGCTTACCAAAGTAACTGGAAGTGATGTTAGACTTTGAGCCGCTCACGAGTTCACTCTGCAGTTCTCACAGCAGTTTGCCCCGTGGAGGGTTGGGAAGGTGTCAGTATTCAAGTTGCTTGTTGACCAGGCTTTGTGCAGGATTTGGTGCATTTCAGTTAATGTAGTACAATACACAGTACTGTGTATCAAAGCTAGCAAGAGCTGGTGAGAGACTAAAACATGTAGCTAATGCCACAACAGCGTTAGCTTAGCGTGAAGACTGGAAGCCCTGAGAAATGTTAGCCTGGCTATGTGTGTAAAAACCAGTCGTGGTTTTAGTACATCTCATTGGCTGTCCCACTCAGTCTTCATAGTAAACTGGTCATTTCCTTTGCTTTATCTTCTTGGTTCTCGGTGTTTTGTATTTAGCTGAAGCTAGCTAACTTTCTTAGCAAGCTAAAAAAGAGACAAGCTGCTAGCTTAAAAGTCTTGCTTTCTAGCTAGCTCTGTCCCTTTGCTTCCAGTCTTTTTGCTAGTCTGAGCTAACCCTCTTAAAGAGGACCCGGCCTTCTGTATCTTCATGTTCATGTACACTGTTACATCTTGTATACATTCAGTCATTATTTCAATCATTTTTGCGGCGTCATAAACTGATCGACTTGTCAATCAGTCATCTGCTCTAGGCACAAGAAGCCCAAGCAGTACAGGCGTTACATAAACACTGGACGCTGCCCCGTGGTAGGCTTCCCGACGTTCTGCAATCAATGATAGTGGACTTTCAGGGAGGGGAGGGGGTCTGGAGAGATGGATGCTGAAACCGAGGGTGAACCGAGGGGCTCTAAAGTTGCCCAACTGAAGATGAACTGAAAGCAGAGAGAGATGGGTCCTCTTTAAGAAAGCGTTCATAATCCAGACACTCATCGGTCCTTTGACAGCTTTGAAACTGGACTTTCCCTGAAAGTTTTCCATGTGCTGTTTGTAAGCCAGGGGCAACAAGCCTCATCATCAGCTATCCACAGTCTCTACTTTCCTAAATTATTAATTGCGTAATGCAGAAGCGGTCAGTCCATCACATTCACTGGGGGACCTCGAGTCTCAGAGATTGACCGCTACACTGGTCTCACCAAAGCTGCCACGTTCTCAGTGCACTTGTTGAATATGTTGAACAGGAATCTCACTGTGTCTGTATCAAGCTGTCATTTTGCCAACTCTAGGTGCAAACTGCATCTCTTTGTGTGCACAAAGTGGTAAATCTTCTGTTTGCCAAGTAGCCTTTAGCTAACCTGATATGACTGCTGGGAAGCAGCCATCACCACTGCCAGCCTAAGCAACAGCTACCAGATGGCACCAACACAGGACCACACAACACTATGGACTGATGCAATTCAGAACTGTGCCTTGACTATGTTGTTGTTGTTATTGTTGTCGATGCCGTGTCTGTGAGTAGAGCACAGCCTCTCCAGTTATATGAATGCATTGACTTTGTTTCTGAGCTTCACCACGGGGGTGTGGCACCACCCTGAGCGGTGGGGATCAGCTACGACACTATTGGACAAAGTGTTTTATTTTTCTTTCAACCAGTTTAATTCAATATTTATTTCGACGTAGCATCAATTAAGTCATCTGTTCCAAAGTGGCGTGAGAATCCCAACAATCCCAGCGTTTGGTGACTGCAGGGAGGAAGAACCCCCTTTTAACAGGAAGAGGACTTCAGTAGATCCAGGGTCAGGGAGGGGCACAGAGAGACTTGATAACAATAAAAAGAATGAAAGCAGCTGTATGCAGATTTAAGGTGGAATTCACCAGTTTAATTAAAAAAATCAAGTGAGTTGCTGTACTGAAGTACAAGTTAGAAGTATTTATACTCCACTGCATTCTCATGTTACACTCCAGAAGCTACACGTCGTGGCTACGGCTCATTTATGTAGCTCGTTTGTTTTCATTTGAAATCGGCACAGTTCCATTTTCATGGAATGATTCTTCTACACAACCCTACAAAGGGTCATAACGAGTACAGCTTTTTACACTGCAGTACTGCTGCTTTCAATATTTAGTTGTTTCAAGGCGTTTGATTTTGTTGTCCATGCTGACAGACGGCTCTTCTTTCATTACGTACTCATTTCCCCTGTGATGGAGCGATGGGCTGATTCCTTGGTTCCATTATGAACATCTGTCTTAAAACTAAAACCTGCTCAGTCTCTTTCTGTGGCCCGCTGCCTGCACCAGGATGGATAAATCAATCTTGCACCTTCGGCTTTGATGGAACGCCTCGTGTGGCTCATCTCACCGTGGTCGGTTTGGGATCAGCAGGTTTCCAGTGCTACTTTGATTTGTAGGAGCATGCGGAGCTGGTTTCATGTGTCGGTACAGTGATGATTACTTATAGTTGTGGTGCCTGAGACAGTGATATGTTTACTTATTATAAGACTAGTGAAAAGACCTTAATATACTCTGTCCCTACCACCCACTTGCCTTTTATTTCCCTGCACAGCGAGGACGTGCAAACCAAACTATTCAACACTGGCGAGGCTGTTAAATGCGGTCTGTGGAGAGGAGGAGGTGCACGCATCACTGTCATTCTGTGAAGACGATGCCTGAATGAAAACATGGAAATCAAACAGTATTGTATGGAAAGAAGTACAATTTTTACTTGTATCATTTTAGAAGTTTTATTGTCAGTTACATTTCAGATGGTATGGTAGAGATGTATCAGCGAGTAATCCACCTCACTAGACTCTAGTTTTCTTCATAAAGTGGTTCCTGTCACACACACACTCTTAGTACTCGGACCATGCTGTTATTGGTACCCTGTATGTCTCGTGTCATTTTCATGTATGGATTGTGTCAGCTCTATTAAACGACTATCACAGATTGGCTGCTTCCTCCACTTCAGCAGGTTCCAGTGTCGAGAGAGACAGACCAGTAACTGCTGTACGGACGCTAACGCTGACTGATTATGGGCTTGTTACACAGCCATCATAATGACAGCTCTAACACTGAGAAAACAAAACTTCAATCTAAAAATACATGAAATAGAGTCACTCTTAATACACGGCTAAAAAGTTGCTTTTTGTGTATTTTAATGGAAGCAATGGGAAAAAAAACAACAGTTTGACAGTGAACCTTCCAACTGTCCCAGCATAGGTTTGCAGGAAACCACTTCTACAGCTCATTGACGGTGTCACCTGCAGAGAAAACACACAGTTATTTACATGGAAACCAGCCACAAACATTTCCACTCACTTTGTATTCAAATGAAGTGTGTGGATCGTTTCCATGAAGACTGATCCACCTTTAAAGAACTACGTGTTGGCTTTTATAGATTCATATTTGTACTACAGCCCTCAGATTTACAGACTGTACACTGAAGATGGAAGACAGACTATGATATCCATGGTTTACAGATAGAGCTGCAAACACATTATCTGCCAGTATCTGTTAACTAAGTAATAATAAAACACAGCAGGACCTATTTGTCAGTTAATCTTATTAAACATACTTGATGGTGCTGATGTGGCTGTAGTTGAGTGAATTTAATGAGTCATGGTCCAGCACACAGTGCTGTATTTTTAGATTGAAGTTTTGTGTGGCAGAGCAGATCAGCCACTAACCAGAAGGTCGGTGGTTCGATCCCAGACTGCTCCAGTCTGCATGTCAAATATCCTTGGGAAGATACTAAACCCCTGTTGCTCTCTGATGCATCCATCGGAGTGTGAATGTGTATGAATGTTAGACAGGGAGCACCTTAAGAGCTTAGAAGTGCTTGGGTGAATGAGTTAGTTGTATAGAGCGCTTTGAGTGCTCAGAGTAGAAAAGCGCTAAATAAGAACCAGTCCATTTACATTTACTGGGCTAACATCATACAGCTGTCCATCAAAGCAGCCACACCCCTAATTGTTAAACCTCAGTGACAGTTCAGCCCCCATACAGCTGACAAGACGCGATAAACCAGCCACTGATCTTGTACCAGCTCACGTCATCTGACGCTGTGTAAACAAACAGACATGCAGTTTTTGGCACATTGTTCATATTTCTCTGGCTGTGAGCACAAAAGCCCCACTTACCTGCCATTAAACCTATTTACAGCCAATCACAAGAAAGCTGAGAGGAAACCTGACGGGGAGAACTGGGAGCTGAACAAAGGCCCAGTAAGATAAATTAGGATTATTTTGAACTGAAAATTATGCAAAGCTACTCTAATAGGGCCAACAAATAGAAATATTAAACTGAAAATGAGCCAAATAGGTCGACCTAAAATGGAAAAGAGCAAGGAAAAATCAATCAATGTAATATCTGTATGAGCTCCATCAGCGGCTTCAGTTCTGCTGAAGTTGAATGTGATGTCATTAATCTACTCGTGATCAACCCCCCATCCGATTGGTGCCCCTCCCTGAGCCTGCCTCTGCTGGAGGTTACTTCCTGTTAAAAGGGAGTTTTTCCTTCCCACTGTTGCCAAGTGTTTGCTCAGAGGGATGTAACATGATTGTTGGGATTTGTTTCTCTGTATTATTGTGCTACTACTGCTGTGATCTGGCGCTTTGTAAATAAAACTGAACTGAGTCTGTGCGTCAGTCCTGCACAAAACACTGAAACATAAAAAGACGCAGTGAATGAAGGACCAGGTGTTACATACTCTCTGCACAGGAGGACGTGTAGTCGGTGACCGCCTCATCACCTGAAATGTGAGCAAAAACATTTCAGCACTGAACAGAACGACGGCAACTCCAAAGAAGCATCTGCACGAGTTTCGGTTCTTACTCGTCTGGTAGTAATCGTAGACTTTAACCACAGCTGGTTTCAGGTTCCTGACAGGCTGATCCTCTTCGAGTGTCACACTGTAGATCTGCATGTCATCCTTCCTCAGCTGCAGACAACATTCACAGCCGCTGTCATGTCTCACGTTCCTTACAGCAAACCAAAGACTTTCCACAAAAGTTAAGACTGAAACCCTTGAAGTAATCATGATAATTAGGACTCAGTGGCTAAAATGATTTTGGTAATAATGATGTTAGAAATGTAGAGACGGCTGAAAGACCTGCGTAGGTTTAGTTTATCTCTACCTACTGATGACATCGGCTGACTGCGTCCTGAACTCAAAGGTCACAGTACGGCGTGCTGGGCATCACGTCAAAATACAACCAGCTCCTGCTTATGAGCACCATTTCACCAGCGTGTCACGCACACTGTTACGCAGCACTTTGTCTTGTGATTGCTTTTCTTGTGCTTTGATTTGGCACATGATGAGTGAGACATGGGCGGGCCCTAAAGCTGTGACGCGAGTATAAATGACACAAATGAACATCGTGTTGTATCAATAAGATTCAAGCCAAGTGCAGGAAGCCATGAACCAGCAAAGTGTTAAAGAAGCAGCACGGCCATGTTTTTTTATACAAACTACTTTACGCAACCGGGGGAGTCGCCCCCTGCTGGTCATTAGAGAGAAGGATGCTTTGAGGTCATCCAGCTTTTATACAAACAGAGCGGCTGTGCTTCCTACCCCGTCTAAGTAGATGTTGATGAATCCTTCTTCCACGTCCACGCGCTTCACTGAGCGGTCCTTCTGCAGCTAACACAGCATATCACAACAGTTAGTCTGTAGGACAAACACCATGTGGCAGGACTGGCAGCGCCTGCAGCGGGCCAACTGACCAGTGTGAGGGAGCTCTTATCCAGGACGTATCCAGACAGGAGCTTGATGTTGACGATGACCATGTTGGTCTCCTCTCTCCTCCCCTGGTACCTGCAAAAAGTCACACAGTGCTGTGATCCTCATGTGCTCTCAGGTTGTCTCGGGGATTAGATAATTATACCCAAGACACACATGCAGAGTACCTGACATGCACAAAAAGGATGAGCTGCGGCCTGCTGATGTTACACTTGGCCATGGTGTTAGCAGAGATGTTGAAGGCAGAGAAGTCTGCAGGAGGGGGGATGTTGTAAAACATGGAGATCTGCAGAGACACAGCAAAGTCAGGCTGTGGCGAGCGGCACGGCAGCACTAGCAGATCAGACGCTTCACGTCACTCATTAATACACTGCAAAGGAAGCTTTTACCAATCAGATGTCTTTAAATCTCGCTGGTAGTCTGACGGCGGCCCTCCTCCACCTAAGCCTGGATGTTTACCTTCATCCCAGTCTCCATCTGCTGCACCAGCCGCAGGTGGAGGCTTCAGTGGCGTTTCTTGCCTTTACTAAGGATCGTGGCTGTCGCGTCATCAACAACTAGTCGCTAAAATACTTTTAGAACAATAAATATTGTTCTTCCCATCTACAGATCACCTCACTGTGTTTTCTCCAATTTGAGCTCAGTGGACATGTACCAGTTCATACTGGGCTCCTCCTGCTTTACGTTTGGGAACACTGAACATGTACGAGTACATTGTTCAGGTGTAACACACACCAACAAAGGCCTGTTTTCACATATACTCCAGAGCTGTAGGTTATCTTATGTACTGTTGTAACCAGGAAAGTTTCAGAGACTTTGTCCACACTACAACAGTCAGAAGGAACGCTTGGAGTCATTCGTCTGCCGTTAGGTCAGAAGACTGTGCCAGCACCATGAACAGTGTGTTTAGCTGGAAGCTGTCACAATGGTTCCAGCTGCTTGTCTCTGTTTAAAAAACTAAATACTTCTGTACTTGGTGTGACCCCAACCGGTCGCAGCAGATGGCCCCGCCCCTCCCTGAGCCTGGTTCTGCCGGAGGTTTCTTCCTGTTAAAAGGGAGTTTTTCCTTCCCACTGTCGCCAAAGTGCTTGCTCATAGGGGGTCATATGATTGTTGGGTTTTTCTCTGTATCTATGAAGCGCCTTGAGGCGACTTTTGTTGTGATTTGGCGCTATATAAATAAAATTGAATTGAATTGAATTGCTGCACACGTCTGTGTGGTACCTGTGTCAGTACGCAGTTCTGTCCCTCGGCTCTGATCGTGTACTCTCCTGGGACCTCGCTCAGCTTCTTCTCCTGGTACAGCAGCCTGTTGTCCTGATTCACGGTGAACTCTTTGTTCAAGCCTCCTAAAGAGGTCAGTGTCACTGTAGTGCCCACCTCGGAACTGTAGGTGGCAGCACCATACTTCGCCAACGCTTGAAGGGCCACTACTGTGTCCTGGGGGCCACAGACGGGTTAGAAATGTTGTTAGCACAGGTTCAGAGTTCACCCTCCTTTAAGGTTAAACGTGGTCTAACTGACCTGTGTGGAAGAGAAACCGCCAAAGGGGTTCTGCTGCTGAGTGAGCCAGCGCACAATGGCAGAAGAGTACTCCAAGTCAAAGCCTGGCATGGAGGGACCGGACAGCAGAGCCAGCAGCACGTAGGAGGTCATCTCCACCTCCAGAGAGTCCAGGCCTTTCCCAGAAGCCCCTGCTCTCTTCCAGTGACGGGTGCCTCCTGCCAGCCAGGACAAATAAAGGACCAAATAAAGGACACGTCTGCAGATATCCCAGTGTACGCACGCCATCTGTCACACGGCTCACACACACAAACAGACGACCACATTGGCACTCATCTCCAATGAACCTAACCCCACGGTGCATTCGTTTTGGATCGGACATTTGTAAAGTCTGATTAGATGTGACAATGAACCAAAGAGGAACCTGTTAAGGTGAAGCTGGTTTCTGCAAGTTCCTGCTCCTATTTAACACTTTCACGATTATGCAGATGACACCTAAATGTATCTACAAAAGCTCAGTCACACTACGTCTCAAGAAACAGAGCCTTTCCTCTCTAATACAAGGTTGGAGGTGTTTGTATTTTCTAACTGCAGACTAACCCAAGGTAGCTTGTTTCGACTGAGAGGCTAATTCCTGCCGTCTGTCTCAACAAGCCTGTCTTCAGATGCTCACAACAGTTATTCCAGCACTGTGAGAGCACGCATAGCACACGACACAAACACTTCTATCAGGCAAACAATTATACGATGCCCTGCTCAATTTGTAAGCTTTCACACTTACAAAGAAACAACACCATAAAAAATGGAGATAGTTCATTTTAATTCAGAGTCAGAATATCAACCAAAAATCCAGAAAAAGACCAAAGAGCTGTTAAAGTACTTCAAGGACAGACTGTAGACCTGCACAAAGCTGTACGAGCTACCAGACCATCAGCCACGGTCAACTGGTGCGATTATTCAGAAATATACAAAATGTAAAACGACCCTCAGTCTGGAGCTCCATCTGGCCTCATGGAGCGAGGATGAGGATGAGGAAGGAGGGTTTTCAATGATCTGAAGGCAGTTAGGACCACAGGTCAGCACTGGTAACACCATGTCATGGTGACATGAAATCTTGCAGAGCCTGACTTAAATTTGCCAATGAACATCTAAATAATTCAGGCCTGGGAGAAGATGCTATAAGGCCACAGCATGGCTTCATCACACTGAGGGACCGACTGCTTCCTCAAGCCAGAACACTGAAGACGGGTTGTGGACGAGTCTTGCAGCACGTCAGTGACCCAAAACACGTCACCAAGGTAAAAAGGAAGGGCTAAAGATGGAGCCAGTGTCCAGATCTCAGTCCTGTAGACAATCTGTGGAGGGAGATGAAGCTGAGCAAACAGCAGCCGAGACACCTGAAGGATTCAGGGTTCCTGTAAAGAGGAGTGGACCACGATCCGTCCTGAGATGTGTGCAAACCCGATGACTTCTTACCACCGTGCTCGGCAACAAGGCTTTCTCCACCAAGCACGAAGTCATGTTTTACTGATCCAATACTTATTTCACTCCATAACAGCAATTTAATTTAAAACTTGTAAGTAATGTGTTTTTCTGGATATTTGGTTGACGTTCTTTCTCTCTCCATTAAAATTAAACCATCAGACAGACATTTAAAAATGAAAGACTTCTTTGTAAGCGAGGATCAAACAATGATTTCCAAGGTTTAGACTTAACTGAAGTCGAGTGAGATGACGATGACGCTGCGTTCTCTCTTTGTTTCAGCCAAAAAGATCCATTTACTGAGTTAAGGAAGCAAAGACTCGTTCTTCCTCAGAGGGAGGAACACAGTTTATTGCATCATAGAGTTGGATCAGCGTCAGCCTCACCGTGTGTGTTCGATTTCTCATGAAGAAGGGTGATGAGTTTGCTCCTCATCTCCTCGTCTCCAGCCAGAGTGAAGGTGTAGGACAGCAGGGCAGTGGTGTACAGGTTATCGAGCTGGCCAGCCACTGCAGCCTTCAGACAGGTCAGGCTGTTGTGTACCACGGGATCCTGTCACACGGCAGACATGAGCACACGTATGGGACAGACTGCAGGAAGTGCTCAGAGTAAAATCACGCGTGTTATTCAGGACCGCTGTCGTGTAGCTTTCATTCATTTGCTAGCTCTGCTCTTCCACACAGCATACGGCACAGAGAGAGCAGATGTGACAGAAACAGGATGAAGAGGAGGCGGAGCTGTAAAACTGGGCTGCAAAGCAGCTTGCAGACAATCAGAAACTGTAGGGCAGATACAGCAGCTTAAAAAGTGTAATTTGAGGTTTAATCTGTATACAAGATAAACCAGTTATCTCATGATGTAGAACGGTATGACAGTGGCTGAATGTGACACTGAGACACTAACGCTAGCATCTACACCTAAAGCTACGATGGTCGACAGAAATGCACACGACCAGTTTGACATGATTAGTATTGCTGAGAAACCGTCGTGTTACAGGAACTGTTTTAAATCTGTAAATGACCTGATTTTCAAAACGAGGAGAGTGAGGTGAGACTTACTGTAACATTGGCGTCAAGCTCCAGCATGGCAGCAGTGATGTAGGCAGTCAGGGACACGTCGTCACTCACTCCTCCCTGTGGAAACATGACAACACTGTATGCTCACAAAACAACCACAGAGCATTCTTTTGTAATGTGTCTCTATCACCACACTGTTTAATGTGATCATCCACAGAAATGTGACAGAAAAAACAAAAATGAGGCTCCTTTAAACGGTGTGATGCTCCACGAGGCAGCGCATGCATGTCCAGTGACACGAGAGCCCGAACACTCAGCAGGGGCTGTGTAACCTGCTGTTAGAGTCGCAGGATTCAACTTTTGGTTTTCCACCAGTGCCAAACGCCCAGGCTGGAACTGTGTTTTCTAACGTTCCTACTGCTGTGCAGAAGACACTGAAATGTGTCTGCTGTGCACCAATAAATCAGAGGCAGACCAAAGCTAGGCTCCTGAAACATGCAGCTGATGAGGCCTGTGGTGCTTCAGGAGAAGCTGGAAAGTCATTGGATAGTTTAGGATATTTCCTGTGTGTGTGTGCGTGCGTGCGTGCGTAGCCTGCAGGCTATAGGCCATCTCCTCTGAAACTTCTATGTAAATCACTTCTAATACAGAGTTCATTTTGTGCTTTTATCTTGCAGGAGAGATTTATCTAAAGCTGAACATTTAAAGCACCAACAGCTGATGATAAGAAAGCTCCATTTAAAGAGAGTGATTGTTACCTTCATGCCATTGTGAAAGAGCTTTCCAACTGATCTGATGCAGCCATCAGGCCGCTGGTGTTTAGACAGCCACCTCCAGGCTTCTGTAATGTGCTCAGGCTGCACGTAGATGTACGGCTGTGCACCACCAAAGGACTTCATCACGAAGGAGGTCAGCCTAGAAAGACACGCACGCTTTAGAAAACCAATCCAATCGTCGATTCGTATTAGTAACCCCAACACGACCCCAGTTTCAGGACAATTACATAACAGCTTCACAGGACTCGTCTGCAGCAATCATCCCTCTGAGCTCATTGGTGATACAGCAGAATTCATCTTGTATACGAGTGCTGTATTTTCAGGAGCCCAAAAGGCTAACTGTTTAATTACTCTGACCACTAGACCACCATGAAAGTCCATCAAGCTGAAAACGTTGAGATATACATTTCTGCCTTTCAGTGTCAAACAGTTACCAACACCACAGGGAGGCCACGGGAGCTGTGTTGCTGTCAGATTAACACTCACTCTCCACTCCTTTAGCTGCTACAGATCCTCAGAAACATACCCAGCTCTTTAACCATTTCATGCTCTAGCTGCCAACACAGACTGCATATAAAGATGTTTGGAGCTCCCTGGTCCTACAGACAGTCACTTAAAACCTACATCTGTTGTTAAAGTACACAATGCATCCAGAAACATCAACAGACCTTCATTTGTTCCACATTCTGTCAGGTTACAGTCTTTATTTATTTAAAGATGAACACGTACGGAGACATCCTCGATGATAACCTGCTCCATAGCGCTCTGGACCTTCAGTTTCATCTTCCAGCAGAACAGTGACCCTGAGCACAGTGCAAATACCAAAGGGACCACTCTGTGAATGTTCTGGCCCAGCCAGAGCCCAGACTTGAACCCGATTCAGCATCTCCTTAGAGATCTGACAATGACTGTGTACCGACACTCCCCATCTAGCCTGGTGGTTCTGGCTCTGCAAAGCTGAATGGGAGAAACTGCCATTCACCAGTGCTGCTGGGGGTGATGGTGTAGGATGGGTAAACTAGCAGGAGATGCAGAAAGGAAGCCTCACTATGTCAAAGTCCATGAGAGAAGGATCTGTGAGCTCAGGGAAACCTTCCTGATATCTTTATTGTTAAATAAAGTGTAAACAGTCTGATGTTTGTTTTTTGAGTAATGGTCCCCATTGGTGACCAGAGAGACAATTAAAGCAAGGCATGCTTTATAGGGCACACCTTGTGCAGTCCAGTCAGAACGCGTGTGCACGTATGACAGACATACTGGTGGCCCCCAGTGCTACCTGTCAGTCTCCCAGTTTGATACAGCCACGGTATGAATCGCTGCATTCCCAAGAGTTTCAGGAAACTTTACCTCTGACCTTGATGTCGAGGTCACTGGGATTCAAACTTGTCTAAGAGTAGTACGTGTGTAGCAGGGGTGACAACAATACCCTATCAGTGTTTTACGGCTGAAAATAAAATTGTAGGACCGGCCGCAGAGAGAACGCAAAGGTCGAGACTTTGCCAACTGTTGGGCGTCTCTGTGGTGGCTACGTCCATTTCACAGCAGGACACATCCCACACACGTAAAATAGAGTCATTTGGTCATGTTCCTGTATACAGATGTGCCTCAACATCACACATTACGGTGTTTGTAGCTGCACGGTGTCTGCAGGTGGCTACAGCAGGTTTATCAGAGTGTTTATAGTGAAGCTTTCTGCCCTGTGTGACAGCAGAGCTGATGAGAGACGAGTCTGAAAGCCACAGAACCAAAAACAAGAAGAAACCAGGAGGTAAGAGGCTTAAAAGCTCTGTCACACTGAGGGAGGTGCAGGATCCGGTGATAATTGTGTGTGACTGTCTCCATAGGAAACGCCTTTCACATGGTGCTGTTTGTTCATATAAACATGTGGAGGACTGCAGCGTCGACGCTTGGGTGAAGGTTTTACATCAACGCATTCACAGAAACTGTTATTATTTTAAGTGATTTGGACAATTTTCATCCAGTTTTCTTCTGAAATTCTAATGTAACTGAACACTTGAGAGGCCTAGTTTCTCCAAAACGCAAAAACACACCCACACACACACACACAGCAAGTGCCAAACTGCCCAGCACCCTTTCAAAACAGCAGTAGATTTGTTAAATCCCCTGAGGCACTGTGCTTTAAGCCCATTAAATGAAAATATTAATATTTTCTGGCAGGTTCCTCATAAAGTAAATTATTAGGACGCTTGCTGGTGCCAAACACCAGAGAGGACATGCAGCGCGCGTGTGTGTGCGCGCGCACACGTCTACCTCCCACTGCGTGTGCTTTGTGTTCTCGTCACATCAAGTGTTCGAATTGAGCTGAAAATATTCAGTTCAACAGCAAAGCTCTGGATAAATGTTTGAATGCTTCTATAAGTGCTGATGCAACCGCAGCACCAATGTCTTCTTTGTTATGTCAGTATTTATAGGTCATCACAATGTTGTTGCCGTGCAGATGCAAAGTAAACACAGTTGAGACAGAGGCTGAGATTAGAACTGTTTACAAAGTATTTACACAACAGTTTTACTTCAGTTTGGAATGTGTTGATGCTCAATCATCCAGGTAAGTAAATCAATGTGCTGTTTATAAGACTGAAACCTGCAGTCAGCTGAGACTGAAGAAGTCACCTGATGATGACGAAACGTTTCTCCCACAAAACGCTTCGTCCAGATGAACAGAATCACCGTTTGGAGATTCAGTTTGGAATGTTTATATATAAATTAAATAATACAAATAAAGCGTTTGGTGCTTTGAAAACGAGGCTGAAAGGACTCCGTGAACATGTGTGCGTCGTTGCTGCGTGTGTTCACCAAATTTTGGACAAATGATGGATATCAGCTCATCCAAACACGAGCGAGCGACTGACGTCATCGATCACAGGAAACCAGAAAACAAAAAGAACAATTATGAATTAGATAAAAACAGCAAGTGATAAAATTCCTTCAAACGAAGAATGTAAGTATTCAGAGCCATCATATTGCAGCATGCCACACGCTCCCCAGAAAAGACAGTAAAACAAAGCCATCAATTATTCTTCGGTTTGTGAGTCGCAAACCAAAGATTGAGTTACTGAAACAGGGTAAGAAGCTAAAAGGGACTGGTGTGTATTTAAATGAACATTTAACGGAAAAGACTGCTGAAATTGCAAGACAGGCACGCAGCCTGAGAAAACAAAATAAGATACAAGCGACATGGACGAGGAACTGCAAAGTAATGATAAGACTAAATGGCAATCCCAAAGAAGCGAAAGTTGTGATAAGAGAACTCAAAGACTTAGAGCAATATAAATAATCAGGAATCTGCTATGGAATCTATTGGAAAAGTGACGACTGGATAATGAACAATGGGCATGGAAAGTGTTTCTGGCCTTACGGCTCAAAAACAATGGAAAAAACAACAACAAAAACAAAAAACACATAAATGACAAGTTTGGACACAGATTATAGGTTTCCATTCAGAGATATTGAAGAGGAAGAATTTGATTATGAAAAGGACTGTCAAGGTGGTTATTTTGCCACACACACTGAGAAAACGAACTTCAAAACGTTTAACTATGCAGAGCACAACATGCATGACCCTGAAAGTAACATTGACCCAGATACCCACTTCTACAATAACACCAATAATACTTGTGAGTACTATACAGATGACCAATTCAATATGAATATTAAAATGGCAAATGCATTGTCGGTCATACATTTCAATAGTAGAAGCCTGTATAAAAATGTTTCTAAAATTACAGAATGTTTAAGTAAGTTAAAAAAGTTTAATATAATTGCAATATCAGAAACATGGCTCGATAATGAGAAAGTTAGTGAAATGGGACTGGAAGGATACGAATTATTTACAATGAACAGGGTGAATAAAAAAAGGAGGCGGTGTTGCTTTATATGTAGATAAAGTTTTGAAATGTAGTCTGATTGAATGTATGTCAAGCACCATAGATAACGTATTGGAATGTGTCACTATTGAAATCCATGTTGAAAAAGCTAACAATATAATTATAAGTTGCATCTATAGGACACCAGGTTCATGCCTTGAGACATTCAATGAAAAACTTGCTGCTATGTTTAGCAACCTAAATGATAAAAAAGTGCAAATAATTTGTGGTGATTTTAATATAGATTTGCTAAACCCAAATGGACATCAGAAAACAACAGATTTCATCAGTACAATGTATAGTAACTCCCTTTTCCCTGTAATTATAAAACCAAGTAGAATAACAATTGATACAGCTACATTGATAGATAATATATTCACAAATAAAATTGACCATGAAATAGTAGGTGGACTTCTTATAACTGATATAAGCGATCATCTTCCTGTTTTTGCAATTTTTCAAAATTATTTTGGGATTAAAACTAAACAAAAGAATCAAATATTTGATATGATACGACATAGAACAACAAGAGCCGTTGCTGCCCTCCAGGTGGACTTAAAGGAACACAATTGGAATGAGGTTTTTGCAAATGAAGATTCAAATAGTGCATATGATGCATTCTTATCAACTGTAATTTCACTATATGAAAAACATTGTCCTTTAATGAAAATCACTAGAAAGCATCACAGATCAAATAAGCCATGGATCACAAAGGGGATAGAAGATGCATGTAAAAAGAAAAATAATCTATATAAGAGATTCATAAAACAGAGGACAAAAGATGCTGAAATAAAGTACAAGTTATATAAAAATAGATTAGTAAATATTATAAGAACAAGTAAGAAAGAATATTACCACAAATTATTGGAGCAAAGTAGAAGTAACACACAAGAAACATGGAGGATATTAAATAGTATAATCAAAAAGGGCTCAAAAAATAAGAATTATCCAGATTATTTTAAAAAAGATAAAGATATTGTGCTTGATAAAACTAAAGACATTGCAAATGAATTTAATGATTTCTTTGTAAATGTTGGCTTTAATTTAGCAAAAGAAATTCCAGAGTCAAGAAATAATAACGACCTAAATAAACATATTACTCAGATTGTGTCCTCCATGTTTATTGGTGCTGTAACTCATAGAGAAATAATTAACATTGTGAAGACATTTAAAAATAAAAAGTCCACTGACTGTTTTGGTATTGACATGATATTAGTTAAAAGTATTATGGAATATATAGTGCAACCTTTCGCATACATTTGTAATCTGTCCTTTCGAACTGGTGTATTTCCCTCACAAATGAAAATAGCAAAAGTTATTCCAATCCATAAAAACGGAGAGAGATGTCAGTTTACCAATTACAGGCCAATATCACTGCTCCCACAGTTCTCAAAAATTTTAGAAAAGTTATTTGTTAATAGACTTGATAAATATATTGAGAAGCATAATCTCCTAAGTGATAACCAATATGGCTTTAGAGCAAAAAGGTCCACTTCGATGGCAGTGATGGAACTTGTAGAAGGGATATCTAATGCTATAGATAATAAGGAATATACTGTTGGTGTTTTTATAGACTTAAAAAAGGCGTTTGATACAATTGATCTATATTAATGAATAAACTACAGAGATATGGCATAAGAGGGTTAGCATACAAGTGGATGAAAAGTTACCTGGATGACAGATATCAATATGTCGAATTCAATAATGTAAAATCTAAGCAGTTGAAGGTAACTTGTGGTGTTCCTCAGGGCTCTGTGCTGGGCCCTAAATTATTTATATTATATATAAATGACATATGTAGCATTTCCAAACTGTTAAAATGTGTATTGTTTGCTGATGATACCACTCTGTATTGCTCAGGTAAAAACCTAGAACAGCTTCTGACTACAGCGGAAAAGGAGCTAAATATATTAAAAAACTGGTTTGATGTAAATAAGTTATCATTAAATATAAAGAAAACAAAATTGATTATTTTTGGCACTAGACAAATGAAAAATGTATGCTTTGTGAAGGCAGGAAAGATGGCAGAGAAACTGGCATCTCTGTGCCGGAACAGTTTGCTGCTACATCTGGTGGAAGACTGGACAAAACAGAGAAACTGGCATCCTGATGAAAGGAATGTTTTGGGGTTTTTTTGCAAGTGATTGATGGCGGAAACTGCCAATCCAGTAACGGAAGGGTAAGCTGCTTAGGGAACGGAACCTGGCATCTCGGTGCAAAGAGCGTTTTCTGCATTTGCAAATGAGGAATACAGACTGGCGTTTTGGTGCCGAAAGGAACATCTGCCGCTTAGCATATGAGGGCTAGATGCGGAGAAGCTGGCATCCCAGCGTTAGAAGGATTCACTGCTGCTTTGCTGTGATAAATGCAGAGAAACTGGCAACTCTATATTAGAAAGCTTGCTGCTGAGTTTGCGAATGAGGGATAAAGAAGAACCAGGCATCTCTTTGCTATTGCATTTGCAAAGGTGGGATATAGGAAGAGAACCTGGCATCCCGGTACCAAAAGCATGCTGCTGCATTTTGCCAATATAGGATACGGGAAAGGGAAACTGGCAACTTGTTCATAGAAAAGCTTGCTGCTGCGATTGGATATGAGGGAAGGACCTAGCATCCTGGTGCCACGAAAGCATGTTGCTGAAATTCATGAAGGATGGATGGAGGAACGGAAACTGCCAACGCATTGGTAGAAGGTTTGCGGCTGCAGAAAACCTGGCAACCCAGTGCCTTTTTTTTTCTCATGCAGAGAAACTGGCCATTTTGCAAATGAGAGATGAGAACTTGGTATCCGGGGCTAGAAGGATTCGTTGCTGCTTTTTGCCATGATAGATGTGGAGAAACTGGCATTTCGGTAGTAGGGAAGCTATGGGGGGGGGTGAAGGAAAACCTGGCAACCCGGTGCCTTTTAATTTAATTTATTTATTTATTTTGTTGATGCGGAGAAACTGGCAACCCCATGGTCAAAAAGCTTGTTGCTGCTTTTGCGAATGAGGGATAAAGGAACCTGGCAACTCGGTGACGAAGTTAGCTGCAGAGTTTAGCAGAGGAGGAATGAGTGGCTGAGAACCTGGCAACTCTGTGCCAAAGCATGCTGCATTTGCTACGGAGGGATGGAGTACTTTTTTTTTTTTTAAGCTATGCTGAGAAACTGGCAATCTGATGGTCGAAAAGCTTGCTGCTGCTTTTGTGAATGAGAATGAAGGAACCTGGCAACCCGGTGCTGAGGTTAGCTGCAGAATTTGTGAAGGAGGGTTGAGTCGCTGGGAACCTGGCAACTCGGTGCTGCATTTGCCACGGAGAAATGGAGAACTGGCTTGCTGCTGTGTTTGCGAATGGTGGATAGGGAAGAACCGGGCATCCCAGTGCCAACTTGCTTGAGCATTTAGCGAAAGGAGGGATAGAAAACATCACGGCGATGGAGAAACAGTAGAGCACGTAGCTAGCGACAGATTTCCAGCTTGCATTAAATGGTGTTAGGAGGAAGGAGCACAGAGCTGAGACGTCCCTGCTACCTGGCGCTTGCAGCGAAGTACGCTGTAGCTTTTGCTGATGGAGCTGCGATTTGTTTGGAAGCATGGGTACAGCGTGGCTTCTGGGTTCGGCGCTGATGTCCGTCAGCTTTTCGGCTAACTCGCCCGGCCTGTGGGCCTGTTTCAGAGCGACGTGAGGGGAGCTGCGAGTTTGGCATCCGAAGTCACTTCATAACTGGATTTAGCGGAGATAAGATGACTGGATGGATCGACGTAGTGAAAACTGCTAGAAGGTCATCAGCATGCAGTCTCTCGGAAGCGCCGCCGTGACGTTCGGTGTACTCCTTTGATTGCCAGAGGAAAAGCTATGAATGCAGAGCTTGAGTAGTTGTTCATCTGATGTGCTGACGGACAAGAGGATGTAGCAGATGGAATGGACCCTGCTTGCACGTAAACGAGAATGAACAGCTTGCAGAACTGGGGGAACCTATATGGATGACAACCGGAAGGAGCGTGTTTGGAGGCGTGGTCCCGCTCCTGAAATTCCGATACATAATCTCCAAATAAAGCAAAGATGAGTTTGTCCTTAAAAGAGGTTAATGCACCTCTCAGTTGGCTGAAGGCAGCAGAGATCAGAGTTATTTAAATAATCGTTGACTAATCAAAGAAAAATTTGCAGATCATCGACTACCGAAATAAGAGTTGCAGCCCTCAACACGATGCAATATTATTTACATGATTTCATATGTTGAGTACTGCAGTGACATTATCTTTTTTTTCTCACTGTAAATTATGTCCTCAAAGTTGAACTTGGTAAATATCTTCTGTCAGACTTGAATGAGGTCAAGTTGGCAATTACATGCAATCTGTTTCTGATAATACAGTGTTAACTGTAATAAATCATGGAAAACTGTTATTGTCCAGACAGACTGCAACTGTCTGCAGAAACGTTGCCTCCTATCAGGCAACTTTTCTGCAAACATTTGCAATCAAAAGCGTTCACGCTCAAACTCTGAGCAGCTGTTTAGTCACAAGTCAGACAGTGAAAACAGTCAGTACAATTAGCAGACAGACTTTTTTTGTAGATGAAAGGAGGTTGGTGTCCTTCTGTGCCTGAGTCGTTAGCTTGCTTCTAATTAAGAAGTAACTTTGTCGAGCTATGTTTGCCAGTGCTGGATGGCTCTTCTGCTGAGCTGATTTAATAGGATGGTAGATGGTCATGATTCTGGTGAGATGAGCCCTCTTGCAGTAGTATTTTAATGCATTTCATAAACCAATATTGCATGATTAAGCATACTATATTGTCATGTAAAATACTCTGCTGTGTCAGCTTTTCCCCTCACCAGCCGACACTATAGGAGAATAACTCTGAAATTCAAAGGCCATCATCCCAATGAACTATTAGCAGCCTGTTGTTGGGACTAAGAGTCAGCTGCTGTATCACCATCTACTTCTTATATCTTCATGCTCTCATTCACGTTACTGACCAGGTGTTTCCAGAGGAGTCTGCCTTCCCAAATGCACTGTAGGAACCATCGTCATGCTTGTACGTGAGCTCCCTCTGATATCCTGCAACACCAACACACAAGAAATCAATAAAAAGGAAAAAAAGAGGATTATTTTTTCACAACACTGAGAAAATGTGAATCAAGTACATTTGGATTTATTTACCGTACAAAACTCTAGTTTTGGTGCCAAGTTTATTTCAAGTGCAATTTATATCTACAGTCCGGCTATGTTACACGAGCCCCCCGTCAAATGTGCATACTTACAAGGCTTCACAACCAACACATCTGCAGTTATTGCCATTTAAGTTGATTTATTATTTAACAGCTTGCTGTGTGGACTGGTCTGATCTGATTTGCAAGGATTGCCCCTGAGCTCGACTTGGTGCCCTGTTTTTAAAGAGCACACCCTCTTAACTTTGCACTCGTTCTACTCAGCTGCCATAAATAGTAAAAACTAGCTTTAAGATCAGCTGACTCAAATTTTGCAGAGGTAAAATCCACACATGACCGTTATCAGCGCCAATATGCAGAGTTTAGGAATCAGCACGGTGGCTGAGTCCAAGTCAAAGTGGAGTACAGTTTTAAGATAATAGCAGCGACTTACGGTTATCATCTGATGCATTTTTAAGGTTTAATTTGATGACCATCATCGTGATCATTCTGCGTGGGGGTGGAGCACGCACATTAAACCTTGTCCTAAAAAAGCCCCAAGTGCTTACCGCTCTCCAGGAAGTGCGTGGCCTTGTCCAGAATGCTCTGAGTCAGCTGACCAGTGCTTTTCAGGTAGTTCAGGATGAAGATGTTGGGAGCAAACAGGAGCATGTTCTGCTCCCCGCAACCGTACGGCATGGCCAGGAGCTTGTCCAAGTTCTGCGCTGCCCTGCCCATCAGGTCACCTGCAGAAGCAAACCGAGGAAAAGCTACAGAGATGTTTCACCTGGCAAATTAAAGTTCACTAAACAACAGAATCACTAACCAAGCACAGAAAAGGTCGCTCTAGCAGAACCAGCCACAAACAGCTCGGGCATAAGAAGAGAGACATTCTTCTCCGTGACCCCATCTGGCAACAACAACAACAACAACAACAACAAAGAAAAGGAAGAAAAAGCTTCATTAATGAAAGAATTAGCTCAACCTCTTTTCTTGGCTAAAGTTTATCAAACAGAATGATTTTACTGTTTAAAGACCCTGACCTTTGTTAAAACACTGTTATGTACATGAAGCTACAAGCAGTTTGCTTTGTTTATGTGAAACACAACAAGGCATCGCAGCGCTTTGATTTTGAAACCAAGTGACACAGAGACAAGCTCAGCACTACAGATTACACGAGACGGCTCATGTTGGTCATTTAGTTGATCACAGTGAGGAAAGTGCAGCTTACAGCGGCTGCTCGACTTCAACTTTAGCTAAAGATCTGCTGCCAGTGGAGAAAATACACAACGAAAACTAGAGATGGACCGATGTGATATTAAGTATCGGTATCGGTCCGATACTGACCTAATTTACTGGATCGGATATCGGAGAGAAATAAAAAAATGTAATCGATCCATTAAATATCAAAAAAAGCACCTCACAAAACTTGCGACACGCCGTAACTCGCCTCATAACCGTAGCACGTCGGAGCAGTATGCGTCACGTGATAGAGCGGCTGTGGCGTGCCAGACCTGTCGGTGGTCTGGTTGAGCATTTGGAGCCTTGCTACCAAACCAGCATTTCATCTCTGAGGAAGTGATCCCAGAGAGAAGAAAGCAAGTGTGCAAGTTCATCTCTAAACTCCTACGTTAACCTTAACAACCGATATATGGACCGACTGCCTCTCTCTCTCTCTCTCTCTCCTGCTGCTACTTCAATCATGAAACTGATCAATGATCAGCTGATCGGCTTTTCTGTCGCGAGTCCGTCTCTCTTGTTTGTTTATCGCCCACTTCACGCCAGAAAGAGGAAACCAGCGGCTGAACAACAGCAGCACGTTTAAGCTTGATAAGCTGTTGTTAGAATTTATTTAATATTACTTTCTACACCAGGATCTTTTTCTACGCAGCTGACGGCTGGTAACTGTGCAGAGGCGGATCTAGCAAAGTTTAGCCAGGGGGGCCGATAGGGCATGAACAGGGAAAAGGGGGCACAAAGACATACTTTTCTTTCTTATTCTCATTTAAAATGTCTAGCTTTTAATAATTAATTATCTGAATCTTACACCCAAAGTTTTAATCTGATGAAAAATGTATACATTACTGTATATAGTAACTATTAAGTCTAATATACCCTAGTAAGCTATACTACTTTTTCCATCTGTGCAGTCTGCAGTTCTGTTGAAGAAAGATGTTGAATCTATTTAATTATTCTTGAAAAATAATTGATTTCTGTGCATTTTCTTCACACTGCATCAAATTAAAGTTGATTACGTCGATTAAGCATCATGAAGTGGAGGGTGGGGGGTGGTTCCCTTTTTTTTTTTTTGCTGGGAGTTTTAGAGCCCTATTGGTTAGACTGCTTACTCTTTAAAATACCAGAATAGGGAGGATGGTGCAGGTTTAAGTTTATTAGATTGATCAGTGTTGCTGAACTATGAAATATTTTGGGTGCAGTATATTATTTGCATACAGGTATAACAGAATAGCTTTAGTATTTTTTATTTTTTTTTAACTTGAGTATGAACTTTTACAAAAAGCAGCAAGATATTAAAAAAAAAATTTATTGATTAAAAAACACACTATATCGGATTCATATCTGTATCGGCAGATATCCAAATGTATGATATCGGTATCGGACATAAAAAAGTGGTGCCATCTCTAACGAAAACACAACGAATTTGGTTTCCTCGCCATGCTGAATAACCATCATGATGCAGGGAAGTGTTATGATGCATGTATGAGGTGTGAATGAAAGGCCCGAGTTGGAGTTCAGAGTTCAGCACTCAGAGTTAGGAGGCCTTACCTGGGGGACAGAGGTGAACGTTGTGACTGACCATCTGTGGGGTTCCTTCGGCCTTGGGAAGAGAGACAGAAGTGAAGACGACCGACTGATTTCATCACTCCAAACAAACTTCTAAACAGCTTAAACATAATAACAGTGAGCTTTGATTTGGTGACATGGTCCAGACATTAGAGTGAACTGGATCATTTGAACTCAATCCCACTGACTTTCCCATTAGCTGAAAGCTGCTAAAGCAGTTTGTTTCAGTCAGAGGACGACCCGAGAGGCTGACCGAGACCCAGTATAAACATACCAGTCATGTACTTTGAGAGTGAAGTCAAACTAAAATAAAGATGCTTAAGTGCTCCTATAGAACTACGGCAAACTGCAGATACAGCCGATCATCAGAAAATGCAGACGGGAAGGAGAAGAGGACTGAAACTGAAGTGATAACAGCTGCCCTAACAGAAAGAAAGTAAAGGTCTGTGCGATGCTACAGGTTCCCTCTCTCCATGCCCATCACCACAGTAAAGACCTTTGAAGCTCCTGGTGTGCACTTCTTAACAGGCGCCAACATGACCATTACTGCTCATTGTCCACCATCTAGAAAAACAGACTTGTTGGGCGTCCTGTCACAGCACCGTGCTGTCTTTAGACTGACCCAGATATCTGCAAAGGCGGACTGGCCGGGTGGCGAGGTGCTTAGTGTTATAGCTGTGGCCATGGGACTGAGACAGAGAAGTGTGGCCCCTGTTTTCATCCATACACTGCACATATACACATATTTTTAAAAAATGGCTGAGCCAGGTTTGACAGATTTCCATATCTGATGTTCACTCTCCATCAAAGCAGCCGGCGCATCATTAGTTCTAATCTCAGTGCCAGCCCACATCAGATAATGGCTCAGCTGACGTCCTTCCACAAACCCAATTGTCAAATATCACACCTCTGCAAACTGCTTTGCAACCCACCTGCACCTTTTCCTAAAACACGCTGTCAAAAACAACTGGAAAAACAGGAAATCTGTGGGCCACTGTGGCCGAAACCGAAAGATTTTAAAATTCTGACATTATTCTCGCCACAATATAACTGATCAAAATAATACTGACAACGTCTATCAGCTTAGGACCTGTGAACACCTTAAGTTTGTCATGTCACTGACCTCCACCAGCAGGGTGCGGATCACTGTGTCAGTTCGACCCACGTCGGGGACTGTGGCCACCTCGTTGCCACACAGCGCCTCGGTCTTCAGGGCCTCAGCGCTGACCTTCAGATTTACCTTACCTGTGAGCAAACACACACGGCGTCACTGTGGAACGCCTGTATCGATTACCGCTCCCTTCCCCCGCCGTACTGTCGTGTTCTGTGTACAGAGGCAAAACCGCCTCCCATCTGCTTCTCAAGCCAACTCATTATCCTCGCTGTGTTTTCCTTCCTCCCCGTTTCCCATCGCATTCGCCCTCATTAATCCCCATTTGTTGCCTTATTATAGCACACGGCTTGTCTCCCACCCCCACCTTCCTTCCATCACAGCCCACAATCCTTCACATGGAGGACAAGTACAGCTCGCCCCTTGAGGGAGAGGTTTCTGACTGTTTCGTCAGAGATACTACCTGACTTGTTAGTACAAGTGATTGTCAGCATTCCTCTAAGGGGGAGTTAGAGGAGCGCAATTTGACATTCATCAGAGCCTCATCTCCATCCCTGCTGATGGAGGCTGATATAAATCCTCTGCTTTCAGGACAGGCAGAGCTCCAACATCAGCCGCCCGTCTTCGCTTCCAGCAATGAAGATGCAACAGCCCTCAGTGCCCTCAATACGGATTAATTACCCCGTTGTGTCTCATTTTTCACTCAAAGCATGAGATTGTGTCGGACGAAAGAAACAACATCAGTATTTCATTTTAAAAGCCAAGAAAATTGCATTGTACAGTTAGAGAATTGCCTCTGGTAATGAGGAGCTGGGGAGAGCGGAGCTGTGAGCGGCTGACACCGTGTGACAGTCTTCAAACAGCCGATTAGACCAAAATCAATAAAAAAAAGTTTTGTTCACTTCTTTTTTCTGATTTGAATCTGAGATCTCCTGTTTAAGCTAAAACTGGTTCAACAAAGACAAAGACACTCAAAGTTGTTTACATTTTCCCTTTAAAGGTGGGAAAACGCCACACAGCATGTGACGCGTAGGGACCGCCTTCCATTTGAATTTCTCCTATAAAACAGAACATGGTTAAAGACGGGAAATAAAGTAAACCAGAAAAAATAAAAACTACAGTTTTAAGAAACAAAATGAGGTTAATTTGAATTTAGTGGTAAGAACACACCTCAAAAACCATGGGCGGGGTCACGTTTACCACGCTGTAGCATCCATGCTTCTTTTAACAGCAGTCCATACACACCTGGGAACATCTGCACTTGTGGGAGAGGAATGTTGTCCCAATCTTTTCCAGCACAGGATTGTAGTTGGATTTTTTGGTTCATGCCAACAGTCCAGACTCTTCTACTGTTAAGCCACGCTGCTGTAAAGGCTGCACTACACGGTTTAGCATCGTCTTCTGAAATATGGATGCAGCTCTAAAAACTTTTATACTGGTGCTTTTCCTGATATGGAGGCCGACAGTGCACCTCCATACCATCAGAGCTGCAGGGTGTGGAGCTGGTGGTCCCTGCCTTCTGTAGTCCAGAGGACACAGCATTCCCGTTTCCCCCAAAAAATTGAAAACTAATTTTAATAATAATAATAATAATAATAATAATAATAACGGGATGCCACACAAGTATGCTGCTCCCATTAATTTTAGTAAAATGGTCCGTTTGCTCTAAAAACACCTAAAATGTTCAAACTGTGTTCTGCTGTTGTGGATTTATGAGATTTGCAAATCACTGCATTCTGTTTTGATTTCATCTGCAGAACTGTATGAATAGACCACTCTGTATATTCCAGTTCATTACGGCCTGCTTTGGTGATGGATTTGTGCATCTTTTCAGTTAGTTCCCTCTTTTACCTCCATGCCTGCAAATCTCCACATAATGAAAGGTGGCTCCTGGTCCATTTAGTGAGATATTACAATATTCTGCATATAAAGGCCCAGACTGCTGAGAGATGATTGCATGTTTGTATATTAAACAGGTTCATTATCATCCTGCTGACACTCACTTTACATCTGTCGAACACTGGGGCTCTTTTCTCAGTCACATTAATGGGGATTTAATTCAATTCAATTCAATTTTATTTATACAGCACCAAATCACAACAACAGTCGCCTCAAGGTGCTTTATATTGTGAGGTAGACCCTACAATAATACACACAGAGAAAAACCCAACAATCATATGATTGTTGGGTTTTTCATATGATCATATGATTGTTGAGCTGTCACCATTGTTGCACTTTGGTGACAGTGGGAAGGAAAAACTCCCTTTTAACAGGAAGAAACCTCCAGCAGAACCAGGCTCAGGGAGGGGCGGGGCCATCTGCTGTGATTGGTTGGGGAGAGAGAGATTGAACATTATCTTTAACCCAGTCGACTGCACTTTGTGTTGATGTGAAACTACACGTCTGCCGGACCCCAACTCCTTCTCGGGCCCGGACGAATGGTCTGGACTGGGTGAACTCTCTGTTGCCCTGTCTAACTTCATTGTCTTCGGACTCTGTCTGCAGCATCGGAACATTTCTGCTGTACTTTTGATCTGGAATGACTAACCGGTGGTTTTTTGTTGTTTGATGTTTGTTTCTTTTCTCTGTGCTTGGATGTTGAATTTGGTTTCCTTTGTCTTGTGTGATTTGATGTAATTTTGAACTTAAAATCTTATAAATAAACATTAAAAAAAGAAATAAAGGCCCAGTAGGGAATCCCTTTGTAAGGAATTCTGATGTAGAGGATCATTTGATACCAACAAGAAATATTTCTAGGAACTGTTGAAACATGAAGATCTGCTGCTTGCAATTCTTCCATTTTTCATTTGTTTACATTGGTGGCATACTGAAAATCCACACATGGCTCAAGGTAGATCTGGTGTGAAACTAAACAAATATATTTAAATCAAACAGAAGTGAGTCATGATTATCAACCATAAAAACCAAAACAGGTCCTGCTATGGACCGGCTATCTATCACAAGTTGATGAGGCTCCTGAACTGGATAATAAGCACTTAAGAAAAAGGGAAGAATGGAATACCTAGGGTAGTCGGAGTTACAATCCACGAGAAGGTCCTGCTCTCCTCTCCACAAAGACACACGCTGTAAATGCAGCCATCACAGTTTCTGAAGGTGTGCTGATCAGAGGCAGCCAGTGTTACCTGAACCTACAGCCAGAAACCAAACACAGAACACACGAATGCAACAAACTGGTGCAGTAACGCGTCACACTGAGGACTGATTAAACATGTGCTCGTGAGATCGTCTGTTCTCCCAGCCATCATTTTGGGTTGCAGCTTTCTTCAGAACCACTCATCCACACAGCACGAGTTAGTGACGCATTTGTCACACAAAACAAAAACTTGATGCATGCTCAATCATCCAGGTTGATTTTGTTACACTGAAAACGCTACATCGGATGCAAAGTATCCATCCATCCATTCACTTCCACTTATCCTTTTCAGGGTCGCAGGGGGCGCTGGAGCCTATCCCAGCTGTCATAGGGCGAGAGGCAGGGTACACCCTGGACAGGTCGCCAGTCTGTCGCAGGGCCAACACACAGGGACAGACAACCGTTCGTACTCACATTCACAGCTAGTGGCAATTTGGATTATCCAATTAACCTATCCCCACAAGCTGCATGTCTTTGGACGGTGGGAGGAAGCCGGAGTACCCGGAGGGAACCCACGCAAACACGGGGAGAACATGCAAACTCCACACAGAAAGACCCCGGCCTGATGGTGGAATTGAACTCAGGACCTTCTTGCTGTGCGGCAACAGTGCTAACCACCGTGCCCGGATGCAAAGTAATACAATGAAATTTCAAAAAGAAAACAAAAACATATCCAAGCATTTTCACAAATGTTTTCCACAATCTGACAGGTGTCATCTTACTTGTGGATGCCCTTAAGTACAAAGGATCTGTAAGAAGCAGATGTGGTTGTTTTTTGTTTTTTTTTACCATAATGCACTTTGAGAGATAATTGAAGACGGTGGCTTTGAGGGTGAACACCTCTCCTCGGATGACAGAGTATGGCAAGGTGAGACTGACAAAGAACGGCTGGAAGACAGTAAGTCCGGTGTTGGGAGCCACACCAAAGCCCACAGAGGATACGCAGAATGCTCCGGCTGCCCATTTAGTGATGGTGTCAGGGGTCGTCTTCTCCATGCTCACCAACCCACTATCTCTGTTTAAACAGACAGCCAGACGTGACATTTAAAGTTCAAGTAGTATGGCATTTTTCCCCAAATACACTGATCAAGCAGAGCATTGTGACCACCTGCCTACTACGAAGCAGCCCTGACGTGTCGAGGCCTGGACTCCACCAGACCCCTGAAGGTGTGCTGTGGTATTTGGCACCAAGTCAGCAACAGATCATTTAATCCTGCAAGTTGCGAGGCATGGCCTCCACAGATCAGACTTGTCCAGCACGTCCCACATGGGGGGCTATCCTTCTGACAGAGGCAATCGGGGATTACAGTTTCCATCAAAGGGTGTACATGGTCTGCAACAATGCTTAAGTAGGTGCTACATGTCAAAGTAACATTCACAGGGATGGTAGGACCCAAGGTTTCCCAGTGGAAAACACTTCCTCTGCCGGCTTGCCTTCTACCCATCGTGCATCCTAGTGCCAGATGTTCCCCAGATAAGAGACCTGGGCATCCACGTGACGTGAGACGTGATTTCTCACACCCGGACACCTTCTTCCATTGCTCTGTGGTCCAGCTCTGATGATGGAACACAGGGCCGGTCTTTATTCCCCACGTGCATCAATGGGTCTCTGTGACCGTGTCGCTGGTTCACCACTGCTCCTTCCTTGGACCACTTTTGATAGATAGCGACCACACAGACTGGGAACACCGCACAGAATGCTCACTTGCTCCTTAATATATCCCACCCACTAACAGGTGCCATGATGAAGAGATAATCAGTGTTATTCACTCCACCTGTCAGTGGTCACAATGTTATGCCTGATGAGTGTATATTTATATATACTTACACTGATGAATTCAAGTGTCTACTCAAATTCATTTGAATTTCATACATGATAAGCTGTGTTTTGACTTTAAGATGTGGAACATAAGGGAAAGCAGCAGCCTCTGTTCAGTAAATATCACTGACATAAGCGTTAGTCATTAATATCTGCTAACGAATACAACTAATTCTGTTATTTGGACTGCAATAAGCATCCATGTTATTCACATTTGATTACATAAAACAGTTTCAGTGTCATAAAAAAAAAAAATACAGTGCCGTGATTCTTTTCATAAGATATGTTAATCTTACCCCACAGTAACGAGGTCCCAGATCCAGGTCTCAGGGAAGAACGTTCTGATAGTCTCCTTTTTGCTGTCCACTTTAGACATCTGCGTGGTAAGTACAGGTTCAGGCATCATGTTGAAGGCCAAGGGGATCGGTGAGTCCATCTCTGAGAGCATTTAGATGGGGAGGGAAAAATGGGGAGGCTTTGTTTCCTTCCTTATTTTTTTTTTTTAAATAAACCAAAAGTTATAATAATCGTGTTACTTCCAAATGCTTGCTCGAAAATCCAGGTAAGGAAACCCCAGAAAGTTGAGTCTGTACATTTAGACGCAGCATTTTTAGTGGGAGAAACTGTTTAGCATCCCAGGAGTGACTTGGATAATGACGGAAATGTTAAATCTACTGGAAATGCGGCATCCTGATGTACAGAATAAACTTTCTGGGGAAACCACTGAGCTCATTTCAGCTTCCTGCACTTAACACATAACAACGGCTCGGAAAAACTACAAAGAAATTGGAAAAAGGAATAAAAGGTACACTTAGTGTTTTATGAATTCAGCTAATATTTCTCCACTAATTAAAAATGTACTTTTTTAACAATTAACAAATTCTTGGATTTAAAAACACACACAAAAATCTTACACTCTCTCAAAAAACAACTAAAGCTATGCTAAGCTAGACTTTCCAAAACGGGCTTTCAGCATAATATATAGATGCCAACTGAAGTCAATACCGGGATAGGCTGTACTTTCTAATACCATCACCACCAAATGGTGAAGTCAGTGTTTCATCCCAACTGCCCTGAGTGCAGCAGAGGAACAGGAAATGCTAATAGGGAGGAAAAGGAAATAAAGATAATAATGTGGAAGGACAGGTATGGTGGTGAATGTGAAAGAAAACAATGGAAGCATCTGGAAAGTGACCCATATTTACCATCAGCATAAAGTCCCTGAACTAAGTTATTTTCTTTCCTCATTTATAAAGAAAATAACTGATAACCTCCCCTCCATGAATTGTTACCTTGGAGGGGTTTGTGTGTCCAGGGATCCCAGGGGCCATGTTGTCAGGAGGCTTTTGCGTAAATGTCAACTTGGTCCTGGTCTGGTGGCTAGGCTTAGTCCATGAGGCCTGGACGGCACAGCCCGAAAAAGGGACCATCCTCCTGTAGGCCCACCACCTACACGAGGCGAGGTAGGGGTTGGGTGCAATGTGTGTCGGGCAGCGGCCAGGCCCTAGCAGGCTGATCCCCGACTTCCAAAACTAGTGATTGGGACATAGAATGTCACCTCCCTAGTGGCCTCAGCTCAACCACGGCTTGTGCTCTGGAACCAGTCTCCTGGAGAGGGGCTGGACTCCATCTCAGTCTGGAGTTGCCACCTAGACGTATAGTGAGGGTGTGCTGGGAACACCTGGTCCACGAGATCTTCAACTCACACCTCCAGCAGAGCTTCAACAGCATTTCATGCATGTTCAGCACCTCCATTGCTAAAGCCGCTGCACCGCTCCACCCCAAACCAAATGGTGGACACCAGAGGTAAAGGGAGCCACCAGGCTGATGGAGGAGTCCTATCGGGCTTGGTTAGCCCGTGGGACTTCAGAAGCAGGTAATAAGTATCAGCAGTAAGTACCAACACTGGCTGAAGCAAAAACTTGGGTGTGGGTGGAGTTTGGAGAGGCCATGGAAAAAGACTTTCGGACTGCCTTTCAGACTGAGATTCTGCCAAATCATCAGGTGACTTAGGAGGGGAAAGCGGTGCTCTACCTGCACTGTGTATAGTGAGGGTGAAGCGCTGCTGACTTCGACTGAGAACAATGTCAGGATGTGGAAGGAATAATTCAAGGACCTCCCTAATCCCACTGGCACATCATCCGCGGAGGAAGCAGGGTGGGGGGACGAGAGGGGCGACGCGTATATCTCTGGGGGTGAGGTCACTAAGGCAGTTAAACAACTCCTTGGCTGGCCCCTCGGGTGGATAAGGTTTTGCCCTGAGTTCCTGAAGGCTCTGAAGGCCCTCCGTAAAGCTAGAACATCTTACTATTCATCACTGATTGAAGAAAATAAGAACAACCCCAGGTTTCTCTTCAGCTCTGTAGCCAGGCTGACAAACAGTCAGAGCTTTGTTGATCCAACCATCCCTTTAACATGAACTAGTAACGACTTCATGAATTTCTTAAATAAAATTTTAACCATTAGTGAAAAAAATACTCGTAATCATCTCACAGATATAGCATTATGTACAGCTACTTTCAGAACCATTGTTATTTATTTAGAGTCCTTTTCTCCAAATAAAGCCTTCTGTGTTATGTAATGTTTCTATCTCTAATAATTAGCTATCTACTACAGGTCTTTAAGCTGTAATTAAATAAAATTGAATTAAACCATTAAATAAACCACTACTTGAAAAGCCAGCTGTCTTAGCTAATTATAGGCCGATCTCCAACCTTCCTTTTTATCTCAAAAATTCTTGAAAAATCTTGAAAGAAGAAATTGAGAGGAGGTGCCCACCTCTCAATTTTAAATGCATGTAGGCATTGAGGGTTCTCAGGAGGGGCCGTGCTGTTACCTATTGCTCTCTGGCAGGAAGCACCATGCCCTCCCGTGTTTTAAATGCACTTTAGAACAGTACGCAGCAACACCACATATGAGTGGGCGGAGGGAGGTATGGGGTCTTCACACACCCCCATTCTCTGTTAGCCATTGGGGCGGGGGGCTGGGAGGAGGAGTTGGCTGTCTCTTTGGGGTCTGGGATGCGGGGCCTTCGGGGACGGTCTGCCTGTCTCCACCCCAGGGAAAAGGGTTACATCTCCTGGGTTACACTGCTATGGAGATGACACCCAGCTCTATCGATCCATGAAGCCAGATAACACAGTTAAACTGCAGGAATGTCTTAAAGACAAAGACCTGGATGACCTCTAATTTTCTGCTTCTAAATTCAGATAAAACTTTATTGTATTTGACCCTAAAAATCTTAGAAATATGGTATCTAACTTTCTCTGGATGGCTTTACCTTAGCCTCCAGTAACATTATGAGGAACCCTTGAGTCATTTTCAGCCAGGAGCGGAGGCCACCTCTGGGGATGACTCTTCTATCTCTGGGGGAGAACTCACTGAGGCTGTTAAACAGCTCTTTGGTGGCAGGGCGCCTGGGATGGATGAGGTTTGAGTTCCTGAAGGCTCTGGATGTTTTAGGACTGTCTTGTTCGACACGTCTCTATAATGTTGCGTGGAGATCAGGGGCCTACCTCTGGAATGGCAATGGTGGTTCTCATCTTTAAGAAGGATGGATGTGTTCCAACTACAGGGGATTCACACTCCTCAGCCTCCCTGGGAAAGTCTATGCCAGGGTGCTGGAAAGGAGAGTCCATTCGTTAGTCAAATCTCGGACACAGGAAGAAATATGCGGTTTTCGTCCTGGTGGTGGAACACTGGACCAGCTCTTTACCCACTCGACAATACTTGAATGGGAGTTTAGCCAACCAGTCTACATGCAATTTGTGGACTTGGAAAAGGCACTCGACCGTGTCACTCGGAGTGTCCTGTGGGAGCTGCTCCGGGACTATGGGGTGTCTGGCCCATTGCTACGGGTTATTCAATCCTTATACAACCGTTGCAGGAGCTTCGTCCGCATAGCCAGCAATAAGTCAGATTCGTTTCTGGTGCGTGATGGGCTCCACCAGGGTGGCCCTTTGTCACCGATTCTGTTCATAAATTTTATAGACAGAATCTCTAAGTGTAGCCAAGTGGTGGAAGGCTTTCACTTAGGTGGTCTCAGAATCTCATCTTTGCTTTTTCCAGATGATGTGGTTCTGTTGGCTTCATCGGGTGATGGCCTCCAGCTCGCACTGGAATAGTTCGCAACCAAGTGTGAAGTGGTGGGAATGAGAATCAGCACCTCCAAATCTGAAGCCATGGTCCTCAGCCGAAAAAGGGTGGAGTGCCCACTCTGGGTCAGGGATAAGTTTCTGCCCCAGGTGGAGAAGTTCAAGTATCTCAGGGTCTTGTTCACAACTGATGGAAGAAGAGAGCGGGAGATTGACAGATGATGCTGTGCAGTGATACAGAAGCTGTACCGGTCTGCTGTGGTGAGGAGAGAGCCGAGTGTAAAAGCGATGCTCTCAATTTCCCGGTCGATCTACATCCCTACCCTCACTAAAGGTCACGAGCTGTGGGTAGTGTTTGAAAGAACAAGATTGTGGATACAAGCGGCAGAAATGGGCTTCCTCCGAAGGATGGCTGGCCTCTTCCCTAAATATAGCGTGAGGAGTTCGTCCATCTGGGAGGAGCTCACAGTACAGCTGCTGCTACTCCATACTGAAAGGAGCCAGTTGAGGTGGTTCGGGCATCTGACAAGGATGCCTCCTGGGCACCTCCTGGGTGAGGTGTTCCGGGCATGTCCCATCAGAAGGAGGCAGACCCAGGACATGCCGGACGGATTATACTTCTTGGCTGGCTTGGGAACACCAGCCTCCTCCAGCTTGCCGAGGGGACAAGCTGGAAGGAGGCAGGGAAGAGAGAGGTCTAGGCTTCTCTGCTTAGGCTGCCGTCCCCTTGACCCAGCCCCGTATAAGGGGAAGAAGATGAATGGATGGATGGATAACTGATAACCTCATTACTGAAACTAGACAAGCTACCCACCCTTAGAGAGAGAAAAGAGTAAACAGTAAGTAAACAGGATTCTGAGTTCATCCAATTCTCAAGAGAAGACAGCAACAAGGACAATTTCATGGTTGGATACAGGAGTCTAAGCTGTATCACAACCACTTTTGCACATTTTTCAGGATATCAGTGTCAGTTTGAACCCTTTTTTGGCAGAGTTGAGACCACATATGTGGAGGCAGAGAAATCGAGGCGAGGGAGCCGGAGCAACATGTAGCTGTACGTCTGAGGTAACTTTTTGCCAAATGCAGTGGTCTGATTGGTCAGATCTGTTTATTCGCATGTGAAAACTTAGAAAAAAATTATTCAGTTTGAAAAAAATAAATACCACAAATTCATCCAGTGAAATTATGTGGTGGGTTTGAACGGCTGTATTAAGGATATCCTTGTCCAGAAAAAAAAAATAAAAAATTCAGGATATATTTGCATGGAATTTACGCATCCGGTGTGTAAAGGCCTTTAGACTATGAGTGTAAAATTGGGCTGTGCGCAAATAGCCAACTAATTCTCACTGCTGTCACTAGGTGATACCAGACTTATTAATCATTTAACCTAATTGTTACAATTTAAATTGATGCCCAACGCCGGTAAATTACTGTGTCCTAAATGTTGTGTAGCCATCTGCCTTTAGATGGCACATTGTTGTTGAGATGCACCATAGATTAAATCTGTTAATCTATGGTAAGAATTTGATAAATGATTTTTTAAATGCCTTTGTTATTATTTTTTGACATTTTCCATTAAACATTTCTCAAATCTAACTGGTTACCTGAGTGTTTTTTAGTTTTACACTAGTCAGTTAGTCTATTTTTTTTTTTTTTTTTCCTTATTTAGTCGACAGGAACATCCCTAGTATAAAATGCTAATGTTAGCCTTGTAGCAATGGCTTCTAAAGGAAGCCAAATGTTTAAAGTTACTGGTATTGCTAACATGTTTGCCAATTTTTTGCTGATGCATTCCACAAAACATACATACATACATACATACAACTGCTGTGGCTGTACTGCCTGTAACTCCTAGCTTCATATCTAGCCATCTCATTCTATCTAGGAAACTGCTATCTGAGGGATCTCAGACCATAGACCATGTAGCACCAGTTAGTAAAGTAAGGAGCTTTGAAGACATGAACAGTACAACTGATTGAGTTTGATTAGTCAGACTGCATTTGTCATACTCGGACAAAGAACAGAACCCATTAAAGAAAGCAAGCCAGAAATGGTGGCGATTCCAAGAGATTCACTTACTATTTTGGCAAGTGTAAATAAAGCTTACAGTTACACAAGTTGTAAAAACAACAGTTCTTCCTAAGGTTGTATCAATGGGCATTGGAGTCAACAGAGAATAGCAGTGACCTACTATCTTCTACACTGAAATAGAAGCTCAGTTCGTCGCAGTTGTAAGGTTTCTTCACATCAGAGTTCGTCATAATTTTGAGTCCAATTTCCTAGAAGTGGAGAAAGAGAAAAACAAGTCATAGTAAAACCATAGATCATTACTTATGACAGCAAAAAACAAGAAACAAACAAAATAAAACAACAATGGCATAACAACTATGCTACCTTAAATAGATCTCAAACTGCTAGAGAGCGAGATAAAGACACCAATAGAGACTCGGGAAGAAAAAGCAGTAATGGTAAAGACAGCGATACAACAATTATTTGTTTATTTATTTTTAAATACAAGGACAAAGACACAAAAGAAGATTTGGAGATAAATGGAGAGAAACAGAAACAGGTAAAGAAGGAAGAAGAGTGGCAAAATTGACAAAAAAAACCAAAAAAACACAAAGAACAAAAACCGTACAGTTGGAAAGAAGGATGCGGTACAGCTAAATGATACCAAACTTTGGTTCGAAGAGTGTGAAAGACCTACAGAGAAAAAAAGATATCTAGATATAGATCATATGAATATCTAGATAGACATATAGATAGATATGACATTACTTCCGGTGCATACATCCTGGCGCCCCTCCAGGCAGACGTGTTTGCTTGCTCCACTCTCAGACAACTTGTTTGTTTTTTGTTCTTTTTGCACTGGATAAGTGCTGTGCACTGTTAACATATCCGAGACAGGCACTACTGGACATCGGTAACTCACACAATCGTCCAGACTTTACCCTTCCGCCGGACTTTACCCTTCCGCCGGACTTGAGGGGGGGAGTTCATGTGTTCACTGGAGTTTTTAATCCTAAAAGGTCACCCTTACTATCTGCAGTGGGAGTTCTCAGCTGTGTTTTTGGCCATTGTTTACAACCAGCCGCAAGCTGACTCCGCGGCAGCGCTCGGCCAACTCCATGACGTCATCAGCTCATTAGAGACAACTCATTTAGATGCTGTTTTTATCGTCACCGGTGACTTTAATAAGTGCAACTTACGGACTGTACTCCCAAAATACCACCAACATGTGGCCATTCCTACCCTTGACAAGAACACCCTGGATCATGTTTACAGTAACATATGTGGTGCATATAGGTCTGCACCACGCCCCCACTTTGGACAGTCTGACCACATCTCTTTGTTCATGTACCCAGCTTACAGGCAGAAGCTGAAACAAAGAACCCTGTCATCAAACCTGTTAAACTGTTGACCCCAGAGACTGAGAGCATCCTACAGGACTGTTTGCTCAAACAGACTGGGATGTGTTTCAAACTGCAGCCACCAAGGAGAACTGCTCTGTCAACATACAGGACTATGCTGAATATGTGACTGGGTACGTCAGCGCCTGTGTTGACAATATTGTGCCCACCACACACGTCAGGAAGTGCCCCCCAACCAGAAGCCCTGGATCAACAGTCAGGTACGACACATGCTGCGTACTCAGTCTCTTGCATTTAGATCAGGGAATGAGACGGAGTACAAAGCTGCGAAGTAGGGACTGAAGAAAGCCATTACAACGGCTAAGAGGCAGTACAGAGAGAAGCTGGATGGCTTCTACTCTTCTGCTGACCCCAGGCGGATGTGGCAAGGCTTACAGCACATCACAGAGTACAACACCATCAGCTCTGCAGGCGGTCTACGGAATGACCTCAATGGATTTTACACCCACTTCGAGACCCCTCCAGACCTCACAGACCTTCACCCAACGCCCCCCCCCATAGACCAGTTGCACTCACTCCAATCATTACAAAGTGCTTTAAGGGAGTGGTGTAACATCCCAGACACTCTGGATCTCCACGTCAGACCCCATCGCTGCCGCTCTTCACTATTCCCTCTCCCATCTGGAAAACAAAGACTCATACATCAGGGTACTTTTTGTTGATTACAGCTCCGCCTTCAATACGGTCATCCCACCCACACAAACTCACTCACAAGCTGGCAACACTCGGCCTGCACACCACCCTCTGTGACTGGCTACAGGACTTTTTGACAGGTAATAATAATAATGATAATGGATTGCATTTATATAGCGCTTTTTGGGACCCCTCAAAGGTAGGCCCGAGTCGGTCAGGATCGGGAACAGGACCAGCATTATTACAAACACTGGCGTTCCACAGGGTTGTGTCCTCAGTCCCATCCTCTACACCCTGTACGTCTCCAATAGGGATAACACCATACTGAAGTTTGCGGACGATACTGCAGTGATAGGTGTGGAGAGGGTGAGCAGCTTTAGATACCTGGGCGTCTACATCAGTGAGGACCTCACCTGGACACTGAACACCACACAGCTGGTCAAGAAGGCTCAGCGGCAGCTGTATTTCCTGAGGAGGCTGAGGAAATTTGGTATGTCGGCCAAGATCCTCAGCAGCTTCTACAGCTGCATTGTGGAGAGCACACTGACCAGCTGCATCACTGCATGGTACGGCAACACTACTGCTATGGACCGCAAACGCCTGCAGAGAGTGATAACAACTGCGGAGAAGATCAGGACTCCACTGCCCTCTCTGCAGAGCATCTACCATTGCAGAGTCCAGAGGAGAGCTGTCTCCATCCTCAAAGACCCCACACACTTCCAACACGGACTGGTCACACTTCTGCCCTCAGGGCGGAGGTTCAGAAGTGTGAAATCCAGAACATCTCGACTCAACAACTCCTTCTTCCCCACTGCTATCAGACTCCTGAACCGCTGACCTATTCTAACAGTAATAATAATTTTTGCACATCAGGTCATATCTGGTGTGCAAAAATCTATTTAATACTTCAATTTTTTGTCTCCATTTATTTATTCATACTATTTGTATTTATCTGTTCTAGTTCTATTTGTACATATTATCCGGCATCCGTGTGTGGACAGCAGAGAAAGAATTTCATTGTACAGAGAAATGCTTTTCTTTGTACACATCACAATAAACGCTTTGAATCTTTGAATCTTGAATCATGTCTTCTGCAGCTAATAGGAGACATTAATATTACTGTGTAGTTTCAGTCAGACATCAGATTAGATGAACAAATGTTTTACTTTAAAGATGCTGTACACGTCATTCTTCTGTCTGCCTGGTCCATAGTAGATCGAGCGCGTTTCTCGCCGTGCTCCCAGATTGTCGCTCACAATGGCCAGTGTTGGTGGTGCTGTTGGCAGTGCTGTTGTCTCCAAATCTGCATCTATTACCATATCTGGCACTGGCAAGGGGTAGCAGGGATATGGCTCTGAGTCCTCAACATCATAGGAGTACCCAGACAGCTTCTCCACAGGCAGCTGACTATATACCTGCATGAAAACACATCTGTACATGAGCCTGGTGGGGTGATAGCGGTGATCTTTTTCTCTTATCATCCAATAGCAGCAAACCACTTATATAGATTATTGTCTACTCTCTAGGAGCACTCGGGTGTAGGAAAAAAGTGCTTGTATTAGTGGGTTTGAATGAGTGAATGAGGCATATTATAAAATATATATTTGCTTTGATGCAAATGAAGGTGACAACAGATGCACTGGAGAAATAACACTACCGACTAAAAAAAAGATGGTTTTGGAGGTGATGGCCACAGCCCCCCAGGAGCCAGAGGCAGACAGAGATGGAATCAGGAAAACTGCATCATCCACAGCCCTCAAGATGATTTTAATTTTTAACTATGATTTTTGGTATGATTGTGAATCCATCCGCCAAGACTCAAAAGTGACTATACAATTTATAGGCAAGGCCTGTTTGCTAACTACTAAAATAAAGCGTTGTTTCCAAATGTTCAACGTTCACACAGGAAGTCTCAAAATCCAGGTCCAAATAGATGTCTGTACAAATAAAAGAAGCCATCATTTCACTGAAAAAACAAAATAAACCTATCAGATACAAAAACTTCAGGACTGTCCTAATGACCAATTTGGTGCATTCTTAACAATGAAGGAATACTATATATATAAGCTGGGTCAACACCACCAAAAGACCACGGAAGACAACCGAAGCTGATGATCAGATTTGTTCCCTCGGTTAAGAAAAACCCTTTTACACCATCTAGCAGTATCAAGAGAAATCCTGAGGCGGTAGACCGTCGACTGTCAAAGTACATAATCAGTAGACGCTTTCATGAATGGAAATACAGGGTATACAACAAGATGCAAACCACTAGTTACACTCAACAAGAAGGCCAGATTGGACTTGACTAGAAAACATGTACGAGACCCTAAACAGGTATTTTGACTGACGAAGCCAACATAAACCTGTAGCAGAATGACCAGAAGAGAAAAGTCCAAAGGAGAACAAATAAGGATCTGGAGCATACCATATCATCTGTCAAACATGGTGGAGGCCATGAGGAACTGGCCGTTCATGTTTACTGATGATGTGACTGCTGATAGATGTAGCAGGATGAATTGTGAAGTGTACAGAGCTGCAATCTATGCTCAGATTCAGCCAAATGCTAGAAAACAGATCAGATTAGGGCAAATGGATAATACCTGCAAAAACAATCAAAGAAATGAGATACTCTTCAGTGGTGAAGTCAGACACTGAAGACAAAACCAGCAGCAGAGAGGCCCACAATCAAGCAGCAACTGAAGGCAGTAAAGGCCAAAAAAACAGCTCAAGGGAGAAAACACTGCATTGGTTGATGTCGATGGATGTGAAAGCAAAGGATTTTCATCAAGCAATTAAAAACAATATTTCTACTTCAATGTATGTTAGTTTGTTCAGATACTTTTAAACTTCAAGAACTTTTACCTTGAATATTTAATTGATTAAGAGCCAACAGGTCTTCCAGTGTTTTCTTATTTCTACGCATTTAATTTTTTTGAGTGGTGTAGAAAGTAGAAGATGTTACAAAACCAAACTATAGTAATGGTAGTGTTCTTAATATGGATCAAAGTAGGACGAATGATTGTCGTACATAGCTGACAGTAAGTTCCTGCTCAGTCTGGAGCAGCAGGACGCTCTGGTCAATAGCTCTAACAGAGCACAAGGAGCCAGGGTGAGCCTTGAGACTGAGGGTGGTCCTCTCTGCTGGGAGCTCCTGGAGGGAGGAGAACTTCAAAGACACCTGTGTGGGAGATACCGAGGTGGAAAACAGATTAAGCCTGTCTATCCTTATGTTAGCTCTCTAAAATGCACACATCCTTCACTACATTCCCAAGTGGCTTTGAGGTCTTAATGTGGTAATGTACTACCTTGTTATTGAGGCAGAGCTGAACAGGGAAGTCATGGCTGTCAGCAACAGCCTCTCCACTGGGCATCAAAGTGTAAACTACCACCTGGGCAAATGGTGCCAGGTCTGACATCCGAGTGAGCGGCACGGACATCTCCCCTTTGTTGACTGAGGAAGAACCAAAGAAAGCATGGCAGCAATTATCAAAATAAACAAGATAATATTGAGTCACGTGACTAATGAGCAAATCAGCTACATTATTAGCATGAAGCTAAACTTGCAAAATATAATTAGATAATCAAGAACGAACAGTTATAGATATAACTTCTGTTTCCTGAAGGACAGGAATGAGATACAACACATACGTATAGCATATCACGCCCTTGTGTGTCCTGGTTGAAGAAACCTTTATTCACGCCTTTAAGGCAGATGACGTGTGATGACACACGCACGGCCCGCCTGCACATATAGCCGCTGTCATCACAGTCATCCCTCAGTTCGATAGCTGCTCTTCACCGAGCCAAACTGCTCAGTGGGGCCACCTTGTGTTATACCTCGTTCCTCTCCTTCAGAGAACAGAAGTTATAGATATAACTGTTCGTCCCTTACAGTTGATTCACACGGTACAACACGTAAGTATGGGAGAAATATACACACCCTGCAGAGCAGCCACCGAACTGGCATCGGACCACCACCACGTTCGTGTGCGCTAGACCCAGCAGAAAGGACAGTATGAGCCACCGAAGGGGCTGTGACGTCCAAGCAAAAAGTACCCTGTCCAAGTAGTTGCAGCACAAATATCACCTACAGGCACCCCCTTAAAAAGAGCACATAAGGTTGCCATCCCCCTGGTGGAATGAGCTCTCACCCCCAAGCAAGACCACTGGTGCCGTATGCCAGCAAGATAGCTTCTATAATCCAGTGGGACAGCCTCTGCTTGGACAGAGCTCTACCTCTATTTGGATTAGCGAAGCAGACAAACAGCTGGTCACATAAACGCACATTCCGAGTGCGCTCAATGTAGGTACGGAGCACATGCACTGGACAAAGAGAATGCATCCTCCTCTGCTCCTCAGGTGCAAAAGGAGGGGAGCAAAAGCTCAGCAACTCAAACTCCAATGAGCTATAAGCTGCAGGAATGACCTTGGGATAATACGACTTTGTGCCATCAGGAGAGAACTGTGTGCAGGAGGGATGCACAGACAAAGCATGAAGGTCACCCATTCGCTTTGCCGAAGCCAAAGTGAGAAGAAACGCAGTTTTATATGAGAGAAATTTCATATCCACAGAGTCAATGGGTTCAAACGGGGGGCTACAAAGGGCCTCCAGCACCAAAGAAGAGTCCTAAGCAGGGACACTGGACTTAAGCACGGGTCTCAGCTGGCGAACTCCTTTCAGAAAACGTATGGCGAGGGGATGCGCACCTGGTGTCACCCCGTCAAAGCCAATATGACAAGCAGATATAGCTGCTAAATAAACCTTAATTGTCGAAAATGAAAGGCCCTTATCCAGCAGCTCCTGCAGGAATGTCAAAACATCCACAATAGAGCACTGAAATGGGAGAGTGTGGCGGTCCTGGCACCATTGCTCGAAGGCTCACCATTTGTAAGCGTACAAGCCTCTAGTAGATGAGGCCCTAGCGCTCTGAATTGTCACTATCACACTAGGTGGCAAACCCTTAGCAATCAAGTTTGACCTTTCAGCAGGTAAGCATGAAGTTGGCACAGATCCGGGTGCGGGTCCTTCCGCCTGAGAGAGGAAGTCTGTGCGGAGAGGAAGCTGCCAAGGACTTGGTGCCAGAAGGCTGATAATCTCTGCATACCACGACCTTGTGGGCCACCAAGGGGCCACTAGAATCAGAGACACTGCCAACGCACTCTCTCTAGAACTGGAGATATCATTTCCACTGGGGGAAATGCATACAGGAGCACGTCTGGCCATTGGTGCGCTAGCGCGTCTAAGCCCAAGGGTGCATCGTGGTCGATTATGGAGAAGAACAGGGGGGCAGTGAGTATTTACCCTGGAAGCAAAAAGATCTACTTGCGCCTTGCCAAATAGATCTCAAATCTGAGCCACTATTAAAGGGTGTAACCTCCATTCTCTCACCAGATGACCCCCCCCTGGAGAGAAGGTCCGACCCCAGGTTCAGGTGGCTCGGGGCATGGGTGGCTCTTAGAGACAGAAAATGAACACTGCACCATAACAGCAGAGAGCGAGACAGGTTCAACAGGGGAAGAGAGCGTGTTCCTCCCTGCCTGTTTATGTAAGACACCACTGTTGAATTGTCCGTCCTGACTAGGAACTGCTGTCTGTCCACGACTGGATGGAAATGTTTGAGAGCTAAGAACACTGCTAACAGCTGTAAGTGGTTGATGAACAGCTCGTGCTGGGCGCTGGTCCAGATCCCTCTCACTGATGCACCCTCGCACAGCGCTCCCCACCCTCTTAGGGAAGCATTTGTGGACACCACCTTGCAAAACAACACCCTCCCAATTCGAGAGCCTTGTTGCAGCAGCAGTGAGCCACTGGTGCTTCTGCACCAATGCTGTCGAAGCCATCCCTCTGCCCAGGGAGAGCGCTGCACAGCAGGACACACGGAGGGTGTAATCTGTGGCGACTACGACCTCTTTAAGAAGAAGTGCAAGCAGGCTGTCATCAGGAACCAGTGATCCAAGCTCCACCAGGCACATCGCCTGGTATGTCTGGAGCATGGTGACGGAGCTCATGGCCTGAGCCCAATAAATCTTCTCCAGCTGCGACACAGAGAATCTGCAGTGCTTGGACAGCAGAGTTGCAGGCGGGGGGGGGGCACATAAGCAGCCAGAGATGGCTCCATAGGGGTGGGTTAGCTAAGCCAGCTTCCTCTGCGCCATCGCCGACCGACGCAGCAGCGGCGGCAGATTGGGCCGACAATGGGCTCTCCTGCTCATCCTCCGACAAACCATGGATGTCCAGGCTGATGTCCAGCATGTCATCGTCTTCCTGGTGAGACGATGACATGCTGGCGCTCCTGCATGGTTCCAGCTCGTCTTCGGTTAACCCATCAACATATTACATGTGGTCAGCCCAGCTAATTGTGGGGGACACCGACCGGATAATCCTTGTCCTCAGACTTGGATGAAGCCGGGGCTCCAGACACAAAGAAGTGAGGGTCGTGCTGTGTGACAGCCGTCCGTCCCAGCACCTTTTCCATAAATGTCACCCGTCTTTAAAGGGTCGAGTGCGGACCTGGCACAGGCTTTGGGCTCCGTCAACACTCTCATGGCGTGGAAGATCCCAGGCAGACATGGCAGGCATCGTGCTGGTTGCTGTCGTGCAAAGAGAAACCGCACCCCTGAGGACAGGGAAGGACAGGGGCGAACAGAAGATTTCTGCTTTGCTCGCTTCAGTTTGGAGCCCATTCCAAAACGCAAAGTAAAAGGCTGCACAGGAAAACTCGAAATTAGCGCTCTGCAGGTAGCCTATTCACCAACTGCGTGGTAGAGGCCAACACCAATGGGCAGTTAAGCTAAGTTCAAGTCAGCAGATAACAGAGCTAACTAGCCCAACTCACCAGAGGTGTTCTCAATGAGGTGACGAGCGCAAGAACTGAGAGATAAATGGTAAATGGCCTGTTTTTGTATAGCGCTTTACTTAGTCCCTAAGGACCCCAAAGCGCTTTACACTACATCCAGTCATCCACCCATTCACACACACATTCACACACTGGTGATGGCAGCTACATTGTAGCCACAGCCGCCCTGGGGCGCACTGACAGAGGCGAGGCTGCCGGACACTGGCGCCACCGGGCCCTCTGACCACCACCAGTAGGCAACGCGTGAAGTGTCTTGCCCAAGGACACAACGACTGAGACTGTTGGAGCCGGGGCTCGAACCGGCAACCTTCCGATTACAAGACGAACTGCCAGCTCTTGAGCCACGATGATTGTGATGACAGGGTTATATGTGCAGGCAGGGCTGTGCGCATGTCATCACAGGTCATCTGCCTCCCATGTTTCTTATATATAAATATACCGCTATTTACTGAGGACCATTTTGGACAACCTATACTGTACTCCACATTACAAAGTGGATGCATAGCATTACATAAAATGGCCTTGTTTATGATAACTAAAGGTATATTTCACGCAGTGCACTGATGCAGACTTTAATAGTTTTTTGACATTAGGGCTAGATAGCTAATAGTAGAATACTGAAATTAGTGGATGACCTGCTCTACCACCCCAACCTCACCCCTACATGCTTTGATGCAACTTTAAAGGGATTTTTTCATAGGACGTCTAACTCTAAAATCACAGACTTATACTTCAAAATTAGCTTTCGTCTCGTTCATACCAATTCCCACTTTGACAGCCACTGGGATACGACCATGCTGCACTACTGAACCTCTGGACTGCACCTGCAAAGAAAGACAGAACGGAAACTTCACTATGAGGGTGTGTTTATGTATATCTGCAATACATCTCAAACGTGTGCACAAAAGTCTTTAGAGAAACATCATTCAGACTGAAGCTACAAACAGCAATTCTCATGCAGATCACCAAAATCGTGTTTCAATGAACACTGGGTGGGGTCACGTCACAATCCCTTACACGTACCAGATAAAAGAAGTCGAGGACCTCCTGCCCTTTCTCCAGCTCCTCTCCCTGGATGATGTACTGGGCACGCACAGTCGCTTCACTGTCACAGGGCAGCTTACTGCTGGCCTGCATGAGCTTCAGAAAACTACTACTCTTGGAGTAAAACGCTGTGACATGGTGGTGGCTTGCCCTGTAGTTTGGTCTCCTCAAACCATAAACATAATGGTCATGCTCCGTTGTATTTTTTGAACTCGCCTGTTGACAAAGTGAGGTCAAATATCAAATTCCTACTCTTCACATTAGACCAGTGTTTCCCAACCAGTGCGTTGTGAGAAATGATCAGGTGTGCCGTGGAAGATTATCTGGTTCCATCTGATTAGTACTCCAAGGGATCGCCGTGACGGGCAGAACAATTACATTCTCTTCCACTAGAGGACTACAACTACCTGCTCTAATTAAATCTGTTGCCAACTGCCAGCAAAATAGAAGATGAAGAAGAAATTACATAATAGTCGTGCTGTGACTGAGACAGCGCAGCGCATAATAGCAATAGATAAATATTTGAAAGAAAAAGTAGGCCTGGTCCTGGAGAAACCTCTGACCCAGATGAAGGCCCTAGCATGAGTAGTGGTCAGAAGAAGCAAAAAGGTAACCGGGGACAAACCGAGCCAATACCGCTATACCTGATGTGCGGGGAAAAATGATCAATATGTTTTTTGTGATATTTTTGCTGGTGGCATGCCGTGTGATTTTTCTAACGTGAAATATGTGCCGTGGCTCCAAAAGGTTTGGAAACACTGGGTTAGACACTTGAAAATAATAAAATATTAAAAAGTAACTAATTTCATTACAATGTAGGCCAGTGTGGGTGTATGATCAGTACGACTGATGTGATCAATCGCAGTCTATCGACCTTATAACTGATGAATGTTTAAGTGCAGGCAGCGGCAGCAACCAACCTTCAGATGCACACTGTCCTTCCAAAGAGACGTGCCCAGAGAAAACAAAGCCACGCCATTCACGTCTGTGGTGAGCTCTAGTTTTAGTGAGCTACCAACAAACAAGTACACTGGCTCATTGGCAACAGGCTTGTTGTCTGGACCAACAACTTTGATCTGTGAACAAGACAGAGTAAGAAGTTGTAACAAGACTCACACATCTCCATAATAATGATTGTTATTGCCCTTGATTAGCTTCCTCTGCATGACTCAAAGCATCCCTAAATACCATTTCATACATCTAGTTACATTGTAACAAATGCAATGTTACATCGTCCAGATTCTAGAGTCGTCTTAGAATCTTTTGGGCTCCAGGAGAAACACGCCCACCTCACGGTAGCATCAGATGAAAAGCTCATGAATCCTGCTGTGCAATGTCCTGACAGCAGGATGAGTCTGGTTACCTTTCCTTCAAACGGGATGCCAGGCTTGTATGCCTCAGGTACATCCTCGAAGGTGACAGTTCTGATGTCACAGGTGAAGCTGGTCTGCCCGTAGCCTTTAAGAATGACGCCTAGATGGTAGTTAGCATACAGATTGCAGGTCATCAGGAATTCGCTGTGCTACGTTGATGAACAGTCGGCTTTTAGTCTGCCTACCTGTGCCATACTCTTCCATCTCAGCAGTCACCTCAAACGTGTCACTGTACATGTTCTTGTGGAGAGAAAACGCCGTCATGTTCACAGTTTGTGTAGCACATCCACTTTTATCCGTCTAGAAGATCACAGAAAGTGAACACCAAGAAAGTAAAATCAGTGAAAAGGACTGATTGCAGTACAGTTAGCGTCTCTGTTAACATCTGGAACACTCACAGTTAGTTCGTAGGTCTTGCAGAGGTCTTTGTTTTGGGGAGATGAAAACCAGAAGAAACGGATGGCGTTTCTGCAGAACCGTGCCTTCACCGAACCAATAACAGGTTTCCCATACGTGTATCTGTCAAGAAAACATACAAAGATGAGATTTGTTGGAACGGGAACGGCCGGATCATGTTAGTTGTTGCCGGAAACATGACTGGTACAGAGTCTAGCCAGCCTCAGATCTTTCATTTCCTGTAGAGGCTTTGCCTTTTCCCAGCTGGCCACTGTTAATAGTATGAATTATATAAATACTCAAATTCCTCTAGTAAAAAGTACTATTATATCAAAGTACAGACAACATAAGGAAAACATCATTGCTACAGGCAGTTTGTTGTTCCCACAAATCCAGACCCATCTTTTGTAATAAACGACAATGTTGTTAGCACCAGCGCTGCCCAGCTGCAGTTCTTCACAGTGTGGATTTCCTTGAACCAACACAGACAAGAACACCAGTTTCTGTTCAACTGGGACATTTACCTTCCACAAATCTTCAGTGCTGCCTCCTGATCCAGGACGGTAATCACACTGGGCAGATGAACCTTCACTTCATACTTTGGCAAAACTAGAGCAAAGGAAACAGAGTCAGATCTCCCCGTAGCTGAGAATTTACATAGACTGAGCTCGTAATTATTTCTGGTCTATAAGAGAAGATGCTTCATTTTTTTCCTCCCACCGTATTCTTTGATGTCAAAGCTGTGGGATATTTGTTCTCCCTTGTCTGTCAAGGCAGTGATGGTGTAGCTTCCTTGTACAGCCTCAGGAATCATGGGGTGTGAAAGATCAAGGATGCCGCCAACAACAGATTTATCCAGCCACTGGGCAATGCGATTTGAGCTAGGATCCTACACAGAGTAAAGACAGAGGAGAATTTATTTAGGGATGTCAAATCAAACGAGGTCGAAGCTTCCAGCCTCCAGCTCCTCTGCTGGGGCACACAGAGATGTTTCCAAGCCAGCCACCAGATAATCTCTGCTCTTTGTGGATTGTGGGTCAGCCCTGTGACATGGGGAGAAAAAAAACAACACACACACATGATCCCTCATCTGAGACGGGCATGCCAGAGTGCTTCCTGGAGCCAGGCATGGAAGAAGGACAAGCTCCTGCAGGAGGGACCAGTGCAATCCAAACATTGCCCAAACTGACTGGAGTGACATTTATCTATTATAGTCGTCCTCCTGATGGTTGGCTTGTGTAATTAGGTCTGTGATTCAGAGGTAGCTAAAGTCCTTCTTAGGACCAATGCAGTGCAGATATCCAATCTACAACAGAATATTGTAGATTGGATATCTTCTTAAACAGCACCACTCCAGAGAAGAAAAAGTAAATGGGGGGGGGGTGCCGGTGAGCAGTCTGCACTTTAATTACATGTCATACAGCCCTCCCTCCATCGCCTCATTTCCTGCATCTTTGCCGTTACTCTCACAAAAGGCACAAATGGCAAAATCTTTTCAAAGAGCGAAACAGACATGTCAGCAGTTTCCAGACGAGATGCCAATTTGAGTGTTTCTTACCTGGAGCGCCACTTCTTTATACTGAAAGAAAAAAAGAAGAGTTTACATTTAGTTTATCTGCACACAGAATTAACACAATAAGGACAATGTATTAGAAACATATCAGTAAGGTTTCCTGTTGCAATGACTTTCAAGTCAGTATGCGTGTAGCTCCCGGTTCAGATCACACAGCAGAACCCAATTACTCAGCAAGCACATAGCACTGAGTGTCCCGGTGACAGATGTGAAGGCGCCACACCCTGAAACAACACCACCACTGCCAGGTCTTATTTCCTAATTGGACGATAAGAGTCAGACAACACGTCCCCCTCCACGGCTGATTTATTACCGTGTTCCTCTGTAAAACCCTCGACACACGTGATATTTTGGCCTCAATTATTTCGTTCTTACATCTCCAACAGAGTGCCGGAAAGAGCAGATGCATAATGGCAGATAAAGTCTCACAATGCCACGTCTTCACTACAGCTGGTGGGAGTTACCACCTTCAAGCTAGCTACTTTCATCATGTGATGCATCTGAACGGATTTCACGTCGACTGCGTGCAGTCGTGTTTTCAGCCTCTCGTCCAAAAACGGAAAAGGCCCTGAGCCGCTATTGATTCAGATGTTTGGGTCAAATGTAGTGTGCGCCAAATGAACTCTGACAGCATGTTTATCACACTACTCCACACAGCGCTCCACACCCACGCTGTCTTCAAAATCAACAAACAGCCTTCCTTTCACCTCCCACTCTCCTGAACCAAAATAGACCTTACTCTTCAGATTCACTGACTGCCTGCTACAAATCACAGCAGATTATCAAGTTCGCTGCTTGAAATGACTCCACAAATGGCACAGCGGCACATGATTCTGACAGATGAGAACAAGCGGATAGAAACGTACCACTCGTTCCACAGGGATGAAATTGGCATCCATGGAGACGATCCGGAATTTGACTTTAAAAGAAAGAAAAAAAATACATTACTATACTGTATTTTCAGTTATTGCACAAGTGGATAATGAGAGGAAGCAGAAGACAAAGGGAAAAAGATCCTGGTGATAGCAGATGGACTAAAAAGAAGCAAAGCAAAGTGTATGCAAGTCTCTCTTTATACTCTAATGAATTAGGGGCACATGTCAGATTCAGTGGGGAAAAATGAATAAATCATGTTGATATCTATACTGATACAGACTGGTCACCGTGTTAGGAAAGGATGCCCCATCATTTGATGGAAATGAAAATCATCAGTCTGCAGACGGCTGAATAAAGAAAAACCCTGAAAATCAAAGTGAATGATGGTGAAGACGAGTTTGTTTTACTGAAATGCAGCAACTCAGAACGGTGCTCAGCACTTTGTGTGACCCCCACGTGCTTGTGTGCATGCCTGACAACATCCCGGAGGATCTCCTCCCACATCTGGACCAGGGAATGACTGAGCTCCTGGACAGTGTGAGTTGCACCTGAAACGTGATGTCCCACAGGTGTTGGTGTTGGATCTCAGTCAGGTGAACGTAGGTGCCAGTCCATGGTATCAGTTCATCCTGCCAGGCATTGTTGTGTCCAGTCTAGGGCCTGAGAATGGCTCCTAATGACAGTCAGGATGCTGTCGAGGTCTGTGTGTCCCTCCATGGATACGCCTCCAGTCATGCAGAACAATGTCACAGGCAGCATGTTCTCCGCGGCTAGCCCACACCCTTTTACAACTGTCACATGTGCTCAGGCTGAACCTGAAGCTCATCTGGGCACCTGCGGTGGACCTGACAATTATACTCGGGAAGAATACTGGAATACTAATAACACTAGTTCCATAGGTATCAGTAGTGACAGTGACCCTAGCCAAATTCAAAACTAGTGGAAAACAGTCAGAAAAGATGAAGAGGGAAAAATGTCAGTGACCTTCAGCTGTGAAACCTTTCGCCTTTTGGAGTTGGCTCATTGTTGTCCCTGTAGCACACCTGTTGTTGCCTTCATTAACAACCCTGTCTGATACTTAACTGACTTAGGCTGTGTTCACTCTGCAGGTCTTAATGCTCAATTCCGATTTTTTGATCAAATGCGATTTTTTTGTCTGCTTGTTCAAACTACAAATAAAATGCGACAGCAAACGCGCTCTAGTGTGAACGCTCAAAGCGGCCACATGCACAAAAGCATGAAGCACAACGCGCTCTGTTTAGACCCAGAACAAACAGTGTTGTTTGACTGTTTCGGACTTTACGTTTCCCAATTTTGCTTTAAGTTATAAAGTTATTTTGTTATTTACATGTGGCCTAATAATTCGGATACGGGTCGCATAGGGTCAAAAAAGTCGGATTTGATGCGGTTTCGCCTGCACTGTGAACGTAGCCTTTGATTACCAAAACAGACTAAATTTATTGCCACCTGGTGGCCTTCAGGCAGAATGCAGGTTTAAGGCTCGTCTGTATCGGGTTCATTTTTCTGACGCTGCAGCTACATCCATGTTTTATTCCACGTGCGATATGGCGAGCGTGGCTTAGCTGGCCAAATAATACCAACTGAAAGCCGATTTCACAGTGACACGGTAAAGTGTAATGTTACTTCTGACTGGATCACCTGTGTCTGCAAATGGAAAGCATGAGACAGATTAATTTAGTTAAAAATATATGTCACAGTATTCTTGTGGTTATAGCTTTGAACTTGTTTATAGAAGCTGACTGACAAGCTCATTTTGTTGAGACTGACACCAGTTTATAAACTGTTATATGGGTCAAATTCATTTTTGATTTTTACTGAGACTCGTGAAACATAACGTCGTCATGAGTCCTTACTGAAACACTATGACAATGCTATTAAAAAATAAACTTGTTTTACTGTCATAAGAAGTTGCAGAATACCCAAAAAAGTTAAACTCCACTAGATCATCTCATCTTAATCAGACTTATTCAGGAGTTAGCAGCCTGCACTAGCACTCGACGGCACTAAGTGGTCAAATAAACTCCTTTTCTCTTCACCCACTTAGCGTGTAGGCCTTTCCTACTTTAAATATAAACAGCCTCTCTCTAGGAAAGCACCCTTCTTCTGTGCACTGAACAGACAACAACCCTCAAGTTATCAAGTTATTAAGTGGTGGCTCAGCATTATGCAGATATATCAGACCAAAAATGTGCAAGCGCAGCAGAATGGGTAAGCAGCGCAGACAAGACGGCGCTGCAGTAGCATATCGCTCCTTCTACAACACAACAGCTCCAACACCTCCACACTCACTCCACCTACCAGTCTGTCCAGGTTTGTAGATGGGCTTATCAGTCCGGACGATGTGGATGAAAGTTGGAGGCTCGATGACGACTTTGGTATGCTTGCTCGTCAGATTTTTTTCATGGAAAATATTGACATAAACTGTTGCCACAATTCGGCTGCGTACTGCAGGGACCTGCAACACCAGCAAACACACATTAGTCAGAGATGGAAAACGTTTCATGCAGAGCACAATCTGTACTTTTCCTCCACAGCACTGTAACAGTCTTGAGCCGCCGCTCATTTCCTTTTATTTTCAAAGATATATACACACACACACACACACACATATATATACATATACACACATATGTATGTATGTATGTATGTATGTATGTATGTAGCTAAAGAAATGGGAAGAAATGATTTGTTTTTGAGTAACAAACAGCCAAGATATAATTTTAAATTGTTTTGGGTTTTTTTTTTTGCCAGGTTAGCATGAATTCAATTCAATTCAATTTTATTTATATAGCGCCAAATCACAACAAAAGTCGCCTCAAGGCGCTTCATAGATACAGAGAAAAACCCAACAATCATATGACCCCCTATGAGCAAGCACTTTGGTGACAGTGGGAAGGAAAAACTCCCTTTTAACAGGAAGAAACCTCTGGCAGAACCAGGCTCAGGGAGGGGCGGCCATCTGCTGCGACCGGTTGGGGTGAGAGAAGGAAGACAGGATAAAGACATGCTGTGGAAGAGAGACAGAGGTTAATAACAGATATGATTCAATGCAGAGAGGTCTATTAATACATAGTGAGTGAGAAAGGTGACTGGAAAGGAAAAACTCAATGCATCATGGGAATCCCCCGGCAGCCTACGTCTATTGCAGCATAACTAAGGGAGGATTCAGGGTCACCTGGTCCAGCCCTAACTATATGCTTTAGCAAAAAGGAAAGTTTGAAGCCTAATCTTAAAAGTAGAGATAGTTTCTGTCTCCCGAATCCAAACTGGAAGCTGGTTCCACAGAAGAGGGGCCTGAAAACTGAAGGCTCTGCCTCCCATTCTACTTTTAAATACTCTAGGAACAACAAGTAGGCCTGCAGAGCGAGAGCGAAGTGCTGTAATAGGGTGATATGGTACTACAAGGTCATTAAGATAAGATGGGGCCTGATTATTTAAGACCTTGTATGTGAGGAGCAGGATTTTGAATTCAATTCTGGATTTAACAGGAAGCCAATGAAGGGAAGCCAAAACAGGAGAAATCTGCTCTCTCTTTCTAGTCCCTGTCAGGACTCTTGCTGCAGCATTTTGGATTAGCTGAAGGCTTTTCAGTGAGTTTTTTGGACATCCTAATAATAATGAATTACAGTCGTCCAGCCTGGAAGTAATAAATGAATGAACTAGTTTTTCAGCGTCACTCTGAGACAGGATATTTCTAATTTTAGAGATGTTGCGCAAATGGAAGAAAGCAGTCTTACATATTTGTTTAATATGTGCGTTGAAGGACATGTCCTGGTCAAAAATGACTCCAAGGTTCCTCACAGCGTTACTGGAGGCCAAGGTAATGCCATCCAGAGTATGAATCTGCTTAGATACCATATTTCTAAGATTTTCAGGGCCGAGTACAATAACCTCAGTTTTATCTGAATTAAGAAGCAGAAAGTTAGCGGCCATCCAGGTCTTTATGTCTTTAAGACATTCCTGCAGTTTAACTAATTGGTGTGTGTTATCTGGCTTCATGGACAGATAGAGCTGGGTGTCATCTGCATAGCAGTGTAAATGTATGCTATGTCTTCTAATGATGCTGCCTAAGGGAAGCATGTATAATGTAAACAGAATTGGTCCTAGCACTGAACCCTGTGGAACTCCATAATTAACCTCAGTGTGTGAAGAGGACTCTCCATTTACATGCACAAATTGGAGTCTATTAGATAGATATGATACAAACCACTGCAGCACAGTACCTGTAATACCTACAGCATGTTCTAATCGCTCTAATAGGATATTATGGTCGACAGTATCGAACGCTGCACTGAGGTCTAGCAGGACAAGCACAGAGATGAGTCCACTGTCAGAGGCCATAAGAAGATCATTTGTAACCTTCACTAAAGCTGTTTCTGTGCTGTGATGAGCTCTGAAACCTGACTGAAACTCTTCAAATAAACCATTCCTCTGCAGATGATCTGTTAGCTGTTTGACAACTACTCTTTCAAGGATGTTTGATATGAAAGGAAGGTTGGAGATTGGCCTATAATTAGCTAAGACTGCTGGGTCTAGAGATGCTTTTTGAGTAAAGGTTTAACCACAGCCAGCTTGAAGGCCTGTGGTACATAGCTGATTATTAGAGATAGGTTGATCATATTTAAGATCGAAGAATTAATTAATGGCAGGACTTCTTTGAGCAGTTTTGTAGGAATGGGGTCTAAAAGACACGTTGATGGTTTGGAGGAAGTAATTATTGAAGTTAACTCAGAAAGATCAATTGGAGAAAAAGAGTCTAACTTAACATCAATGGTACTAAGAGTAGCTGTAGATATTATTACATCTGTGGGATGATTACTGGTAATTTTTTCTCTAATGATAAAAATTTTATTTGTGAAGAAGTTCATGAAGTCATTACTAGTTAACGTTAAAGGGATGGTTGGCTCAACAGAGCTCTGACTCTTTGTCAGCCTGGCTACAGTGCTGAAGAGAAACCTGGGGTTGTTCTTATTTTCTTCAATCAGTGATGAATAGTAAGATGTTCTGGCTTTGCGGAGGGCTTTCTTATAAAGCAGCAAACTATTTCTCCAGGCTAAATGATGATCCTCTAAATTTGTGACACGCCATTTCCTCTCCAGATTACGAGTCATCTGCTTTAGGGTACGTGTTTGAGAATTATACCACGGAGTCAGGTACTTCTGATTAGAGACCTTAGTTTTCACTGGAGCTACAGTATCCAGAGTCGTACGTAGTGAGGAGGTGAATGAGTCAGAGGTTAGAATAAAGTGAAAAAATAAATAAAACACATTCCACTGAAAATGGCAGGTACACAGTGTGGACTGCAAATGGGTGAAAGTGCAGCCAAACACATTGAAAGACTTTCAGAAAGTCTGAAGAACTAATGCTGAAAACCACTTTAAAAAGTGACAGTGTTGGCCCGGTTCCTTTGACGCAAAATGTGTGGCAGCTCAAGACTTTTGCATTAAACGTGTCATAAAAAGCCATCTGAGCTGTGCTGCTCTTAGGGAACAATGTTGCACACAGTTAATTATGAAATGCTGTCACACTTGTGCATGTTTTCACTTGTTAATGCTGCTGTTACATAACAAGGACCAGAACCACTTCCAGACATGTCAAAAAGACTGTTGTGTTCAGATGTGTGTTGTGAGACTGAGCGCAGGGTTGGCTTCCAGAGGAATGCAGGTACATAGCTAGCCTCTGGCAGAAAGCAGTCTTTGTGCCTAGAGACAAAAACCAGTCCTGCAACAGGGCCAAATAGCAGGAACAAAGTGAAACTAAGTGCGACTGTCACAGAGGCTATTTGGGTCGGCGGGTCGTTCCACATCAATATGGAGCAAGGCCTGCAAGTTGCATAACAGCAAGCAGAGGTGTGACATAAAGCAGAGCTGCAAATTGCAGAGAACCCACTGAGGTTGGCAGTCTCAGTCATGGCGCCGGGAGGATAATTAGGTCCAAACTTGTGCCAAGATTTAAGCCATTAGCTTAATGGATGGTGATAGGAATTCTGCTTGGAAACCACGCTGGTGCATTTACGGTCTACAAACAACACAAAGCTTTTTTTTTGTTTTTTAAAAAGTGAAATACTGTAAATACTGCGAATCATTGTTCACGATTAGTCATGCTGGAGGTACATCATCGAAAAACAGCTGCAGTTCAGCCAGAGGACGTTCTGAAGACCGTATTTAATGAATCAGAGTGAATATTTGTTTACAGCAGCTGTGTAGGAAACAAAGAGAACACTTATTACTGTAAAAGGAAGCTGGTTTCACGGATAAAACACTAGGAGCTAGAGCTGATTGGTCTGTGTGTGATTTACACTCTGGCGTGATGGCGTGGGATAACCACCAAGCAGATTTCATTCACAAACAGAAACTTCCATGTGGTTAGTGCTACAATTAAAATTTCAATCGCTTTATATCAAAAACATAATGAAATGTTCCAGAAGAAAAATGTTTACCCAGTGAAATGTGTATTTCTGGGCTATGGTCTAATAGGACCCCACTCATCCTGAACTATCCCCCACATGAAACTGGAAGTATGGAGAGTGGGAGTCTGAGTATTCACAAGCTCTTTTGTGCTTTTCTTGGATCTGACCTGGAAGTTTAGGCAGCGGTAGAAGTCCTCATTTACTTGCTCATCTAAGATTGTGACAGAGCCCTCAGTGAGGCCGATGACCATGCGCACAGGCTCAGTCAGGCCGTGAATTTGGGCACACAGGGTCTCCTGTTTCCCTGCAGTCACACGCGAACTCACAGTCACTGCATAAATCCTGCAAGGAGAAGAAGAAAGTACCCTCATTAAAAAAAACCAAACTGTCAGCACTTGTTTGTTTAAGTGAAAAGCTAGGAGAAAAACAATGCCAAGCATTAAAAAGTTCAACCCAGCTCCATGTTAAACACACGTTTGATTTAGAGAGATAACCGCTAATGTTTAAAAAGCACAAACTTCTAGCGTGTTGCTACAGCTAGCTGATAAATGGTCCAGTTAAAGAACTAAATGAGTGTGGCGCAGGGTTAAATCCTACAACCATCATCTGTTTCTTTGTTTCAAGGTGAAAGAGTTTGATTTAACCTCAAACAAAATCAGTTTCTTGTTCTCCAATATAAAAGTTAACACCCTGCATGTGAATTATGTAGCTTCTAAGAGAAGGAGTGTGCTAACAAGCTGCTACGTGAGAAGTTAAAAGCATCCGATTACAGCAACACACTGAAATTCAGTGAGTGACTCATTCTGTCACAGCACACTACATGGCCAGGTGACTGGAAGCACTACTGGAAAACACCATCAAACATTAAAAGGATACAATTTACTTTTTCTGGAGGGAACCAGAGTTATGCTATAGTTCTGATTTGGCCTGCAAAAAGACAGGAAGACAGGACAAAAGACACTATGCTGAAATAGAGAATGGTGTGTGAACACACAGTAAATGAAAAAGGGTGAATGAAGGAAAGTGGCTGCAAGTTAAAGCATCAGTTTTTATTTTAAAATCCACTGTGGTGGTAGAGAGAGAGGCAAATGTATCCAAAACATCAGTCATCTTCCAAACATTTATGGACCTAACTGTATGTAACAGAAATACTCCCCATTATGAATTTCTTCTTAATGTACCTGCTTGTGCACAACACATATAGTCTACAGAAACTGTGTGCACAGTATTTTTATTTCAGCCCTGGAATCAAGAGGGAAGCAGAGTTCCAGTAACTCCTGTATCCCCATGCCATCCTTCCTGCACAGCGGACATATTCATCCAAATAACCACACAAGGCCCATATAAGTTACATGTGCAAATGAACATTGGAAAACATCAGCAACAGCCATGATATCTAGCTTCTAACCAAGCACTCTGCTGGATTCTCTGTGTCGACGCTGCTTGGCACACAGGGGCCTGCTGCTGCCAATGAGAAATAAAGGACACATTTAATTGAGTTTTGGGTGGTGCTGCTGAGAATATTGATGCTGTTTTTGCCAGGGAGAAAGTTGCACAATGATGAAAAGTCATTTGACTCCCAGTGTAAACTATGAAAGGCATGCGAGCCATGATGATTAAAGTTTAGAGCAAGCAAAAAAAGTCAGGATGGAAAATGTTATTCGGCCTTCCAGTACCATGGAAATCATGTCCCATTTACACTCTACTCAGGTAAAGCCGAGAGCAGGTTATTAATCAAATGCTGGTAAGTTGTAGCAGATGGGACATGCGCGTACGCACGCACACATAGTCTTTGCTCATTGCATAACACTGTCCTGTGGCCACACACTGGACTTTCTGCCTCACCAGTGGAATGGTGCAGGTTTTTCGTGATTACACCAGAATCGAGTGACAAATACATGATAAAGCTGCGCGTGACATTTTTTTAAAATAAAGTTTTTCCAACACCACCTCGTGCAACTATTTGGACGCGTCTTGGCGCGAGGGGCAAGCCAAACTTTTGCACAATGACATGCATGAGTTTCGTTAGAAATATACGTTTACTTACGTGTCGTTGAGCAAGGCCGATGTTTGCACGAGAGCTGATGAGAGTATGACAGCAAACAGCTGAAGGACATGTGCCATGGCTGCAGAGAAGAGTCGGTGCTTTGCGAGCAGCGACACGAGCGGAGCGAACCGGACTGCACCGGAGGAGGAGGACGGACTTACAACCCCAGGGCCCGGACCCAGAGAGAGAGAGAGAGAGAGAGAGGGAGACACCGAGGGATGTGCGTGGTACCAAGTAGCTGTAAGAGAGGGGGTCTGCTACAGTGATTTGCTGTTTTTACTGCAAACACCGCCACCCCCTCTTTCCGAGTCACTCCCCCCAACCTCGTTGGACCTTTGCAGCCGCCTCCCTGTTCCCGAAAGACTCCCAAAAGTCTAATTACACGCGCGCACACACACAGAGTCCTGCCTGCGGACAGTGTCTGCTGCTCGAGTTTCTGAAGAATTTCGGGAAAGCCCAGTGGGGCTGAGACGAGAGTGGGTGGAGAGGTCTGATACAGTCGAGATGACCCTGCACTTTGAGCACCTGTTGGCCAATAACAGTCAACGGGGCTTTGAAAACAACAAAGATAAGGCAGGGGCTCTGTGGACCTTAACTGTGTCTCCCAAAGCCTGCAGCTATGTGAGCTTTTCAGAGTTTTAGCATTTAGCGTTTCCCCCTAGAAACACTAAACACTACAATTACAAATGTCCTCGTGCGCTACCTTCACATGCAGGAGATATGAAGTTTTCTCAAATGATGAGAGCAATATTAAGCCCAATCCAAAGTTTATCACCAGCAAACTCTTTAATCCCACTCAGCCTAATTGTTGTGCCCTGTCTTGTTTGTTTGTTTGCTTGGATGATAAGATCAGTGGTATCAGGTCACAGTTCAAGCCCGGAGCCTGTCAGCCTGCCCGAGTGTCTCAGTTCTGTTCTTTGACTTTTATCTGATTTTCATGACAGATCTCCTTGATATCCACATTTCTAGCTGACATCATTCCTAAAGCATTTCTACCTCCCACTGGCTTCTGACTAATGTCAGTCAGTCTCTGTCATTTGATTTCGAATCACTTTACAGCCAGAGCTGTCCCCGGACTGTTAAAGGGAAATAATATATTTGATAAATTCCAGTCTCGTTGTTGACAGAATGATAACACAGAAACAACATTACTAATGTTATTCTTATCCGCTTAGATAAAGGTGAAAATGGAATTTTAGATTTATTTGATTCATCAGCAGCTGTTGACACCATTAATCATGTCATTCTTATTGAGAAAATATGGACCTGTGTTTGTACAGGGAGTGCAGAATTATTAGGCAAGTTGTATTTTTGAGGAATAATTTTATTATTGAACAACAACCATGTTCCCAATGAACCCAAAAAACTCATTAATATCAAAGCTGAATGTTTTTGGAAGTAGTTTTTAGTTTGTTTTTAGTTTTAGCTATTTTAGGGGGATATCTGTGTGTGCAGGTGACTATTACTGTGCAGAATTATTAGGCAACTTAACAAAAAACAAATATATACCCATTTCAATCATTTATTTTTACCAGTGAAACCAATATAACATCTCCACATTCACAAATATACATTTCTGACATTCAAAAACAAAACAAAAACAAATCAGCGACCAATATAGCCACCTTTCTTTGCAAGGACACTCAAAAGCCTGTCATCCATGGATTCTGTCAGTGTTTTGATCTGTTCACCATCAACATTGCGTGCAGCAGCAACCACAGCCTCCCAGACACTGTTCAGAGAGGTGTACCGTTTTCCCTCCTTGTAAATCTCACATTTGATGATGGACCACAGGTTCTCAATGGGGTTCAGATCAGGTGAACAAGGAGGCCATGTCATTAGTTTTTCTTCTTTTATACCCTTTCTTGCCAGCCACGCTGTGGAGTACTTGGACGCGTGTGATGGAGCATTGTCCTGCATGAAAATCATGTTTTTCTTGAAGGATGCAGACTTCTTCCTGTACCACTGCTTGAAGAAGGTGTCTTCCAGAAACTGGCAGTAGGACTGGGAGTTGAGCTTGACTCCATCCTCAACCCGAAAAGGCCCCACAAGCTCATCTTTGATGATACCAGCCCAAACCAGTACTCCACCTCCACCTTGCTGGCGTCTGAGTCGGACTGGAGCTCTCTGCCCTTTACCAATCCAGCCACGGGCCCATCCATCTGGCCCATCAAGACTCACTCTCATTTCATCAGTCCATAAAACCTTAGAAAAATCAGTCTTGAGATATTTCTTGGCCCAGTCTTGACGTTTCAGCTTGTGTGTCTTGTTCAGTGGTGGTCGTCTTTCAGCCTTTCTTACCTTGGCCATGTCTCTGAGTATTGCACACCTTGTGCTTTTGGGCACTCCAGTGATGTTGCAGCTCTGAAATATAGCCAAACTGGTGGCAAGTGGCATCTTGGCAGCTGCACGCTTGACTTTTCTCAGTTCATGGGCAGTTATTTTGCGCCTTGGTTTTTCCACACGCTTCTTGCGACCCTGTTGACTATTTTGAATGAAACGCTTGATTGTTCGATGATCACGCTTCAGAAGCTTTGCAATTTTGAGACTGCTGCATCCCTCTGCAAGATATCTCACTATTTTTGACTTTTCTGAGCCTGTCAAGTCCTTCTTTTGACCCATTTTGCCAAAGGAAAGGACGTTGCCTAATAATTATGCACACCTGATATAGGGTGTTGATGTCATTAGACCACACCCCTTCTCATTACAGAGATGCACATCACCTAATATGCTTAATTGGTAGTAGGCTTTTGAGCCTATACAGCTTGGAGTAAGACAACATGCATGAAGAGGATGATGTGGACAAAATACTCATTTGCCTAATAATTCTGCACTCCCTGTATCTCTGTAATTGCAGTGAAAAAGTTTTCATCAAACTTTCAGTTCAGTTTTATTTATACAGCACCAAATCACAACAACAGTCACCTTAAGACACTTTTCACTGTAAGTAGACCCTACAATAATACATTCAGAGAAAAACCCAACAATCACATGACCCCCTATGAGCAGCACTTTGGAGACAGTGGGAAGGAAAAACTCCCTTTAACAGGAAGAAACCTCCAGCAGAACCAGGCTCAGGGAGGGGCGGGGCCATCTGCTGTGATTGGTTGGGGCGAGAGAAGGAAGACAGGATAAAGACATGCTGTGGAAGAGAGACAGAGATTAATAACAGATATGATTCAGTACAGAGAGGTCTGTTAACACATAGTGAGTGAACAAGAAACACCCAGTGCATCATGGGAATCCCCGGCAGCCTACGTCTATTGCAGCATAACTAAGGCAGGATTCAGGGTCACCTGGTCCAGCCCTAACTATATGCTTTAGCAAAAAGGAAAGTTTGAAGCCTAATCTTAAAAGTAGAGGTGGATAAGCAAATACATCTAAAAGTTAAAAGTACTGAGGCATATGTCCATAAACCATACCATAAAGTACTCTCAGACAGGATATTTCTAATTTTAGCTACGGCCAGGGTCTCTACTGGTAGCATGAGGTGGTATCTCGCCCCTACAGAGGCTGCATATGTAGTCTAATTCCTTCAGGATGGCACATCAATATGTGCCATTACCAGAAGGTTTGCTGTGTTTCCCAGCACAGTCTGAAGATCATGGAGGAGATTCCAGGAGATAGACGGTTACTCTACGAGAGCTTTAGAGAGAGAGGTCCTTCACCATCTGCAGGACTAGTATCTGCACCTTTGTGTAAGGAGGATCAGCACCAGCACAGAGATACAAAATGACCTCCAGCAGGACGCTGGTGTGAATGTCTCTGACCATACAATCAGAAACAGACTTCATGAGGGTGGCCTGAGAGCTCAACATCTAGTGGGCTCTGTGCTCACTGCCTGGCACCGTGGAGCCTGATTAGCATTTGCCATAGAATACCTGGAATGCCATATCCACCACAGGTGTCCTGTGGTTTTTACAGATGAGAGCAGGTTCACCCCAGCACATGTGACAGACGTGAAAGGTTCTGGAGAAGCCGTGGATAACGTTTTTCTGCCTATAACATTGTTCAGCATGACTGATTTGGTGGTGGGTCAGTGATGGTCTGGGGAAGCAAATCCATAGAGGGGCGTACAGACCTCTACAGGCTATAGGCAACAGCACCCTGACTGCCATTTAGGTATCAGAATGAAATCCTTTGACCCACTTAAACCCAGTATAGCATGTTAAATTCATCTGTATTTAATGCCTTTCTAATGTTGGTGTTCTATATTGTTTTTGTTATTTCAACATGTATTTTACTTTTAGTATTTCTATTTTGTATCAAACCAAGTGTCAATAAATAGTCACAGGCCCCAGGTACTTTTTAATGTTCTTAATCATATTTTTACTCCACGTGATAATGCTGGAGCTGTACCTTCACCAAGTATGTGTGATGACTTTTTGGCATTTTTATCCACAAGGTTTTGGCTATTAGGTTCCTGCGATGTGCTCAGCTATCTTAGAGCAGTTTGAGTCTGTCTCCCTGAATGAATTGTCTGTGGTAGTTTGTCACCTAAGATCATCACACTGCCCATCAGATTATCTTCCCCAAAGTCTGCTAAAAAATACTTTTAATACTGTCGGGCCTTTTATCCGGAGATTAATCAACACTTCCCTTGCTACAGGCTGTGTCCCATCATGCTTTAAACAAGCTATAGTTCAGCCTCTTCTTAAAAAACACAATCTGGACCCAACTGTTCTGTCCAATTACTGGCCAATCTCAAAGCTTCCCTTTCTTTCTAAAGTTCTGGAGAAAGTGGTCTATTTACAGTTGCAGGCCCACCTTGATCTTAATCAGATTTCTGAAAAATTTCAATCCAGTTTTAAATCACTACACAGCACTGAGACGGTTTTTAATGATATTCTTTTAACTCTGGACTCTGGCAGCCCTGCTGCCCTCTTCTTGTTGGACTTGTCAGCAGCCTTTGACACAGTCGACCACAACATCCTGTTATCACGGCTGGAATCATATGCTGGCCTAAAAGGGTCTGCTCTCCAATGGTTTTGTCCTATTTATCTGGAAGGATTTTTTATGTCAACATGGGCCCTCACAGCTCCAAAATAGCCCCTCTTAATTATGGTGTACCTCAAGGCTCGATTTTGGGTTCTGCCTTGTTTGCACTGTATGTGTTGCCACTGGGGTCTATTTTCTCACAGTACAACCTTTCATTCCACTGTTTTGCAGATGACTTGCAGATCTACCTTCCTTTAAAAGCAGGGACACACTCGCTTCTGCTATTATTACGCTGCCTGGATGACAATAAACAGTGGGTGTCTTTAAATTTCTTTAAAATAAATGAAGACAAAACAGAGGTTGCCGTTTTTGGTAACTTCGTTAATAATCACATTGACAGTGCTCTTGGTGGCGCTGTCACTTGGTGTTCGCTCGCTCTGCGGTAGAGTATCACTTCCTGTTCCTGCTCAAACACAGTGGTGTTTCTGAGTAGCTTATTTGCTTAGCAATTTAATTAACAACTTTTAAATACATTCTTCTTTCATAGTATAATCTTCACGTACTTCATCCGAAGCACACGTTCTGTGTACTCACTACCTAATTTATAGCCAAAGTATTCACTCACTGTCTCTGTACTGTTTCGCTAGCTTAGCTTAGCTCGTAGCCGACTCGTTAGCACCATGGCTACTTCACCTGTCCCTCCTGCACTTTCTTGCTCATTGTGTCAGATGTTTAGTTACTCCTCGGCCTCCTTTAGCAGTAATGATATCTGTAACAAATGTAGCATATTTGCAGCTCTGGAGGCCAGGATTACTGAATTGGAGACTCGGCTTCGCACCCTTCATTCACCCGTAGCTAGCCAGGCCCCTGTAGCTGGTGCAGCCGAAGATAGCGTAGGCCCCGCTAGCTGTTCCCCGGCAGACCCCAAGCAGCTGGGGAAAGAGGGCGGCTGGGTCACGGTGAGGAGGAAGCATAGTCCTAAACAGAAGCCCCAGGTACACCACCAACCCGTTCATGTGTCTAACCGTTTTTCCCCACTCGGTGACACACCCGCCGGGGGTCAAACTCTGGTAATTGGTGATTCTGTTCTCAGACATGTGAAGCTAGAGACACCGGCAACCATAGTCAATTGTCTTCCAGGGGCCAGAGCAGGCGACATTGAAGGAAATTTAAAACTGCTGGCTAAGGGTAAACGTAAATTCAGTAAAATCATAATTCACGTCGGCAGTAATGACACCCGGTTACGCCAATCGGAGGTCACTAAAATCAATATTGAATCGATGTGCAACTTTGCTAAAACAATGTGGGACTCTGTAGTTTTCTCTGGTCCCCTCCCCAATCAGACCAGGAGTGACATGTTTAGCCGCATGTTCTCCTTAAATTGCTGGCTGTCTGAGTGGTGTCCCAGAAACGATGTGGGCTTCATAGATAATTGGCAAACCTTCTGGAGGAAACCTGGTCTTGTTAGGAGAGACGGCATCCATCCCACTTTGGATGGAGCAGCTCTCATTTCTAGAAATATGGACAAATTTATTAAACCCCCCAAAATATGACTATCCAGAGTTGGGACCAGGAAGCAGAGTTGCAGTCTTACACGCCTCTCTGCAGCTTCTCTCCTCCTGCTACCCCCCCAAAAACCCATCTCCATAGAGACTGTGTCAGCTTCCAAAAAGACAAAAAACAAACTAAAAACCAGCAACAAACAACTTAAACATAAACAATCAAAAAGAAAGAACAATACAGTATCCACATCTGAACCAAAGAGTAAAACAGTGAAATGTGGATTATTAAATATTAGGTCTCTCTCCTCCAAGTCTCTGTTAGTACATGACTTAATAATTGATCAACAAATTGATTTACTCTGCCTTACAGAAACCTGGTTGCAGCAGGATGATTATGTTAGTTTAAATGAATCAACACCCCCGAGTCATTCTAACTACCAGAAACCTCGAAGCACAGGCCGAGGGGGCGGTGTGGCAGCAATTTTTCACACCAGCCTATTAATTAATGAAAGACCAAGACAGACTTTTAATTCATTTGAAAGCCTGATGCTTAACATTGTCCACCCCAGCTGTGAAACTCAGAAACCAGTCTTACTTGTTATCATCTATCGTCCACCTGGGCCTTACACAGAGTTTCTGTCTGATTTCTCAGACTTTATATCTAATTTAGTTCTGAGCTCAAATAAAATAATTATTGTGGGTGATTTTAACATCCATGTAGATGCTAAAAATGACAGCCTCAACATGGCATTTAGTCTGTTATTAGACTCAATTGGCTTCTCTCAAAATGTAAAAGAACCCACCCACCACTTTAATCACACTCTAGATCTTGTTTTAACATATGGCATAGAAACTGAACATCTAACAGTGTTTCCTGAAAACCCTCTCCTGTCTGATCATTTCCTGATAACATTTACATTTACAGATAGATTTTATCAAAGTAGATGTCTTTCTGAAAGCGCTGTAACTAAGTTTAAGAATATAATCCACCCACTGTTATCATCTTCAATGCCCTGTACCAACACAGAGCAGAGCAGCTATCTGAACGCTACCCCAACAGAGGTCGATTATCTTGTTAATAATTTCACCTCCTCACTACGTACAACTCTGGATACTGTAGCTCCAGTGAAAACTAAGGTCTCTAATCAGAAGTACCTGACTCCGTGGTATAATTCTCAAACACGTACCCTAAAGCAGATGACTCGTAATCTGGAGAGGAAATGGCGTGTCACAAATTTAGAGGATCATCATTTAGCCTGGAGAAATAGTTTGCTGCTTTATAAGAAAGCCCTCCGCAAAGCCAGAACATCTTACTATTCATCACTGATTGAAGAAAATAAGAACAACCCCAGGTTTCTCTTCAGCACTGTAGCCAGGCTGACAAAGAGTCAGAGCTCTGTTGAGCCAACCATCCCTTTAACGTTAACTAGTAATGACTTCATGAACTTCTTCACAAATAAAATTTTTATCATTAGAGAAAAAATTACCAGTAATCATCCCACAGATGTAATATTATCTACAGCTACTCTTAGTACCATTGATGTTAAGTTAGACTCTTTTTCTCCAATTGATCTTTCTGAGTTAACTTCAATAATTACTTCCTCCAAACCATCAACGTGTCTTTTAGACCCCATTCCTACAAAACTGCTCAAAGAAGTCCTGCCATTGATTAATTCTTCGATCTTAAATATGATCAACCTATCTCTAATGGTCGGCTATGTACCACAGGCCTTCAAGCTGGCTGTGGTTAAACCTTTACTCAAAAAGCCATCTCTAGACCCAGCAGTCTTAGCTAATTATAGGCCAATCTCCAACCTTCCTTTTATATCAAAAATCCTTGAAAGAGTAGTTGTCAAACAGCTAACAGATCATCTGCAGAGGAATGGTTTATTTGAAGAGTTTCAGTCAGGTTTCAGAGCTCATCACAGCACAGAAACAGCTTTAGTGAAGGTTACAAATGATCTTCTTATGGCCTCTGACAGTGGACTCATCTCTGTGCTTGTCCTGCTAGACCTCAGTGCAGCGTTCGATACTGTCGACCATAATATCCTATTAGAGCGATTAGAACATGCTGTAGGTATTACAGGTACTGTGCTGCAGTGGTTTGTATCATATCTATCTAATAGACTCCAATTTGTGCATGTAAATGGAGAGTCCTCTTCACACACTGAGGTTAATTATGGAGTTCCACAGGGTTCAGTGCTAGGACCAATTCTGTTTACATTATACATGCTTCCCTTAGGCAGCATCATTAGAAGACATAGCATACATTTTCACTGCTATGCAGATGACACCCAGCTCTATCTGTCCATGAAGCCAGATAACACACACCAATTAGTTAAACTGCAGGAATGTCTTAAAGACATAAAGACCTGGATGGCCGCTAACTTTCTGCTTCTTAATTCAGATAAAACTGAGGTTATTGTACTCGGCCCTGAAAATCTTAGAAATATGGTATCTAACCAGATTCATACTCTGGATGGCATTACCTTGGCCTCCAGTAACGCTGTGAGGAACCTTGGAGTCATTTTTGACCAGGACATGTCCTTCAACGCACATATTAAACAAATATGTAAGACTGCTTTCTTCCATTTGCGCAACATCTCTAAAATTAGAAATATCCTGTCTCAGAGTGACGCTGAAAAACTAGTTCATGCATTTATTACTTCCAGGCTGGACTACTGTAATTCATTATTATTAGGATGTCCAAAAAACTCACTGAAAAGCCTTCAGCTAATCCAAAATGCTGCAGCAAGAGTCCTGACAGGGACTAGAAGGAGAGAGCATATTTCTCCTGTTTTGGCTTCCCTTCATTGGCTTCCTGTTAAATCCAGAATTGAATTCAAAATCCTGCTCCTCACATACAAGGTCTTAAATAATCAGGCCCCATCTTATCTTAATGACCTTGTAGTACCATATCACCCTATTAGAGCACTTCGCTCTCGCTCTGCAGGCCTACTTGTTGTTCCTAGAGTATTTAAAAGTAGAATGGGAGGCAGAGCCTTCAGTTTTCAGGCCCCTCTTCTGTGGAACCAGCTTCCAGTTTGGATTCAGGAGACAGAAACTATCTCTACTTTTAAGATTAGGCTTAAAACTTTCCTTTTTGCTAAAGCATATAGTTAGGGCTGGACCAGGTGACCCTGAATCCTCCCTTAGTTATGCTGCAATAGACGTAGGCTGCCGGGGGATTCCCATGATGCATTGAGTTTTTCCTTTCCAGTCACCTTTCTCACTCACTATGTATTAATAGACCTCTCTGCATTGAATCATATCTGTTATTAACCTCTGTCTCTCTTCCACAGCATGTCTTTTATCCTGTCTTCCTTCTCTCACCCCAACCGGTCGCAGCAGATGGCCGCCCCTCCCTGAGCCTGGTTCTGCCGGAGGTTTCTTCCTGTTAAAAGGGAGTTTTTCCTTCCCACTGTCGCCAAAGTGCTTGCTCATAGGGGGTCATATGATTGTTGGGTTTTTCTCTGTATCTATGAAGCGCCTTGAGGCGACTTTTGTTGTGATTTGGCGCTATATAAATAAAATTGAATTGAATTGAATTGAATTGAATTGCTCTGGGCCCATTATCTTCCTATTGTAAGACCAATGTAAAAAACCTCGGTGTGCACCTTGATGGTTCCTTCAAACTGTGTAGGCAGGTGAGCACAGTAGTCCAATCCAGCTTTCTTCATTTAAGACAGCTAGCCATGGTTAAGCCATACCTTCCAGCTAATGTCACATTACGTGCAGACTGGACTACTGCAATTCTGTGTACTTTGGTCTGGACCAGGCCTCTCTTTATCGTCTCCAGTTGGTCCAAAATGCAGCTCCTCGTCTGCTAATTGGCACTAAACGTTAGGAGCATATAACCCCAGTTTTAGCATCTCTGCACTGGCTTCCTGTCTCCTACAGGATCTAAATTAAACCCTTACTTTCTGTTTTTAAGTCACTTAACGAGCAAGCTCCTAACCTGTCTGAGCTCCTATTTATTTATGCCCCAGAAAGAACTGTGAGGTCCAGGTCAAAACTAACCTTAGCTATTCCACGGACTAAACTTAAGTCTCATGATGACAGAGCCTTCTATGTGGCAGGTCCCAGACTTTGTAATAGTGCTCCTCTTAATATTAGATCTGCACAAACACTCGAACATTTTCAATCGTTCCTAAAGACACATTTTTAACGTCTGGCTTTTAACACCCAACATTTTGGTTTTAACAGCTTTAGTTGTTGTTGTTTTTATTGACTTATTTCATTTACTTATTTGTTTTTTCTATATTTTATTGCATCATTGTTTTGCATGTTATTTGTTTTAGTGGCATTTTACATTGTTAAGCACTTTGTGCAGCATGGACTGTTTGGAAATGTGCTATATAAATAAACTTGACCTTGACCGTTTGTATTTTATGTTCAGCACTTTGGTCAGTGCTCGTGACAAATAAACAATCTTGAATCTTGAATTATTATTATTATTATAAGCCCATCCATCCATCCATTTTCTTCCACTTATCCAGGGCCGGGTCACGGGGGCAGCAGCCTAAGCATAGAAGCCCAGACCTCCTTCTCCCCAACCACCTCCTCCAGCTTGTCCAGGGGAACACCCAGGCGTTCGCAGGCCATCCGAGAGATATAGTCTCTCCAGTGTGTCCTGGGTCTGCCCTGGGGCCTCCTCCCGGTTGGACATGCCCGGAACACCTCAGGAGGCATCCTTGTCAGATGCCCAAGCCACCCACCCTTCGGAGGAAGCTCATTTCCACCGCTTGTATCTGCAATCTCTTTCTTTCGGTCACTACCCACAGCTCGTGATCATAGGTAAGGGTAGGGACGTAGATCGACCGGGAAATTGAGAGCTTCGTTTTTACACTCAGCTCTCTCTTCACCACAACAGACCGGTAGAGCGTCTGCACCAATCCGTCTGTCGATCTCTCGCGCCCTTCTCCCGTCACTTGTGAACAAGACCCCGAAATACTTAAACTCTTCCACCTGGGGCAGGAACTTGTCCCCGACCCAGAGTGGGCACTCCACCCTTTTCCGGCTGAGGACCATGGCCTCAGATTTGGAGGTGCTGATTCTCATTCCTACCGCTTTACACTCAGCTGCAAACCGTTCTAGTGCGAGGTGGAGGCCATCACCCGATGAAGCCAACAGAACCACATCATCTACGAAAAGCAGAGATGAGATTCTGAGACCACCCAAGTGAAAGCCTCCCACCACTTGGCTACGCCTAGAAATTCTGTCCATAAAAATATGAAAAAAATTATGAGGCCTGGTCCTGATCCAAATTACGAGCAGAACTGGTAATAAAGGGCATCTCCGGTGGTGTCCATCACCCACTGGGAACAAGTCCAACTTATTGCTGGCTATGCGGACCAAGCTCTTGCAACGGTTGCATAAGGATTGAATAACCTGTAGCAATGGGCCAGACACCCCATACTCCCGAAGCACCTCCCACAGAACACCCCGAGGCCATCGAATGCCAGTTGAATGCCTTCTCCAAGTCCACAAAACACATGTAGGCTGGTTGTTCAAACTCCCATGCACCCTCAAGTATCCTGGAGAGGATAAAGAGCTGATCCAGTGCTCCACAAGCAGGATGAAAACCGCATTATTCCTCCTGCGTGGTTCGACTAACGGACGAACTCTCCTCTCCAGCACCCTGACATAGACTTTCCCAGGAGGGCTGAGGAGTGTGATTCCCCTTGCAGCCGAGTGTGAAGCGGTGGGAATGAGAATCAGCACCTCCTATTATTTAAGTATCTCGGGGTCTTGTTCACAAGTGACGGGAGAAGGGCGCGAGAGATCAACAGACGAATTGGTGCAGACGCTCTACCGGTCTGTTGTGGTGAAGAGAGAGCTGAGTGTAAAAACGAAGGTCTCAATTTACCGGTCGATTTATGTCTCTATGTGACCGAAAGAACGGGATCGCGGATACAAGCGGTGGAAATGGGCTTTCTCTGAAGGGCTTCTCCAAGTCCACAAAACACATGTAGACTGGTTGGGCAAACTCCCGTGCACCCTCAAGTATCCTTGAGAGGATAAAGAGTTGGTCCAGTGTTCCATGACCAGGACAAAAACTGCATTGTTCCACCTGTATCCGAGGTTCGACTAACAGATGGACTCTCCTTTCCGGGATTCTGGCATAGACTTTCCCAGGGAGGCTAAGGAGGGTGATCCCCCTGCTCAGTGCAGCGGCTTTGACAATGGAGGTGCTGAATGTGGTCCATTCGGACTCAATGTCTATCCTTGGAATGCTGCTGAAGCTCTGCTGGAGGTGTGCGTTGAAGATCTGACTGGACTGGGGCCTCTGCCAGGCATTCTCAGTGCACTCTCACTATACATTTGGGTGTGCCAAGTCTGTCCAGCATCCTCCCCAGCCACCTGATCCAACATCCCTGAGTGTCCAGAACATATGGCTGCATGTCTGGTGATACAATTACAAAATCAATCATCGACCTGCTGCCTAGAGTGTCCTGCTCCCAAGTGAACTTGTGGACACTCTTATATTCGAACATGGTGTTCATTATGGACAAACTGTGAGTTTGCACAGAAGTCCAAAAACAAATCACCACTCAGGTTCAGATCCGGGAGACCCTTCCTCTCAATCACACCCTCCAGGCCTCACTGTCGTTGCCCACATGAGCGTTGAAGTCTCCTAATAGGACAACAGGTGGAGCACCCTCAAGTACCCCACCCAGGGACCCAGGGAAGGCTGGGTATTCTGAACTCAGCCCATAAGCACAGACAACAGTCAGGATCCTTCCCCGACCTGAAGGCCCAGGAACAAACCCTCTTGTCCACCGGGAGAAACCCCATCGTACCAGCAGCAAGCCGAGGGGATACTAGAATACCCACCCCAGCCCGTCGCCTCTCACCAAGAACTCCAGACTGAGACAGAGTCCAGCCCCTTTCCAGGATAATGGTTCCAGAGCCCAAGCCGTGGGTTGAGGTGAGCCCGACAATATCTAGTCGGTACCTCTCAGCCTCATGCACTAACTCAGGCTCCTTCCCCACCAGAGAGGTGACGTTCCATGTCCCAATTGCTAGTCTTAGTAGCTGGGGATCAGTCAGCCAGGGCCTCTGCTCCTGGCCGCCGCCTGGCACACATTGCACCTGACCCCTACGGTGCCTCCTGAAGGTGTTGGGCTTGCAGGAGGATGGGCCTATGTTCCTTTTTCATGCTGTGCTTGGCCGGGCTCCATGGACTAAGGCCCGGTGTTCTGACAAACCATCCTACTTTGGCAAACTGTCCTACCATACGTAGTTTATGTGCTTTTCTGCTGTCACACAATAATTCCAGCATAAATTTAAGTATGTAGGATGGTTTGCCACTTAACTTTACCCATCAAAGTATACTTATAGCACATATTTATAAAAGCAGGATGGTTTGGCACTTAATTTTATGTGCGCAGAAACAATTGGTAGGATGGTTTGTGACTTAGGATGGACTCCCAGAACACAGGCCACCAGATGCTCACCCTCGGGCACCCTCCCTTGGCCTGGCTCCAGGGTGGGACCCTGGTAACTCTATCCCTGGCAGGGTGAACTGTTCCCTTGATCTTGCACTCATAGGGGCCTTCTGAATTGCTCTTTGTCTGGTCCCTCACCCAGGACCAATTTGCCATGGGAGACCCTACCAGGGGGCAAAAGCCCTTGGACAACATAGCCCCTGGGACACACAAACCCCTCCACCAAGATAAGGTAGCGATTCGCTTATTATTATAAACCCAATAATAAACATGTTGGATGCTGTGTAAAACATAAATTAAAAAAAGAGTGCACTAATTGTGGCTCCCTTAAACCTACAGTGGATACGGAAAGTATTCAGACCCCCTTAAATTTTACACTCTTTGTTATATTGCAGCCATTTGCTAAAATCATTTAAGTTAGTTTTTTTGTCATTAATGTACACACAGCACCCCATATTGACAGAAAAATGCATAATTGTTGACATTTTTGCAGATTTATTAAAAAAGAAAAACTGAAATATCACATTGTCCTAAGTATTCAGACCCTTTGCTCAGTATTTAGTAGAAGTACCCTTTTGATCTAATACGGAAATTAGTCTTTTTGGGAAAGATGCAAAGTTTTTCACACTTGGATTTGGGGATCCTTTGCCATTCCTTTTTGCAGATCCTCTCCAGGTCTGTCAGGTTGGATGGTAAATGTTGGTGGACAGCCATTTTTAGGTATCTCCACTGATGCATAATTGGGTTTAAGTCCGGGCTCTGGTTGGGCCATTCTAGAACAGTCACAGAGTTGTTGTGAAGCCACTCCTTCGTTATTTTAGCTGTGTGCTTAGGGTCATTGTCTTGTTGGAAGGCAAACCTTCAGCCCAGTCTGAGGTCCTGAGCACTCAGGAGAAGGTTTTCTTCCAGGATATCCCTGTACTTGGCCGCATTCATCTTTCCCTCAATTGCAACCAGTCGTCTTTTCCCTGCAGCTGAAAAACACCCCCACAGCATGATGCTGCCACCACCATGCTTCACTGTTGGGACCGTATTGGCCAGGTGATGAGCAGTGCCTGGCTTTCTCCGCACATACCACTTAGAATTAAGGCCGAAAAGTTCTATCTTGGTCTCATCACACCAGAGAATCTTATTTCTCACCATCTTGGAGTCCTTCATGTGTTTTTACAGTTTTTCTCAAATGTTAAAACACAAAAGCCAATCCTGTAACCCAAATGACCAGTAGTCTAAACACATTTACTAAATGTAGCCACCATATTCCAGTACCATAAACACATGTCACATGAAGACACAATTCACAAAACACAACCCTCTGTACTCATAAATCTAAACACATTTTTCCTTGCTAAAACACATGTTGCAAAACAACTCTGCTCATATTCTCAAATGAAAGCCCATGTGATGCAAAATGCTTGCCACAGTCACCAATCTTTGAACACAGGGAACACACCTGGCCTCAGTCACTACACACAACGACTCAAAATTGAAGACACCTGTTGCTAATGATGTGACCCCACCTATAAAAGCATAGTTTGGTGAAGATGCCAAACAATCACAATGGATGAAGGCATTCGAGCGTGCGGAAGGAGAAGAGCTGCAGGCCAAAGAGGAAGAGGGGTTGAGATCAGAGGAGGAAGAGGTGAAGGCCTAAGAAGAAGAGGAGTTCGGAGTAGAGGAGGAAGAGAAGGAGGCCAACAAGAGAGAGGAGAAGGTCCAGGTGGGAGAAGAAGACAACCTCACACCATCATAACAGATGATATGCGAGCAACAGTAATTGATCATGTCATTGGCCATGGCATGACAATGGCTGAAGCGGGACGAAGAGTACATCCAAACCTGAGTAGGTTCACCGTGGCCACCATTATCAAGGCATTTAGACAACACAACAGGTATAGTACGCTATTGTTTTCTTTGTCACACTACAGTTTTACAGGCCTGTGAAAGTGGTCTGTTACTTTACATGTAGTTTTACATATAAATCAGTCAATTGACAACACATGTTTCTTTCTTTAGAGCTGAAAGGATGCCACATAGAGGTGGGAGGGTTGCCATATTCACAGCGGCACAAGAAACCCTCATTGCAGATATGGTCCGTGAGAACAATTCAATTCAATTTTATTTATATAGTGCCAAATCACAACAAAAGTCGCCTCAAGGCGCTTCATAGATACAGAGAAAAACCCAACAATCATATGACCCCCTATGAGCAAGCACTTTGGCGACAGTGGGAAGGAAAAACTCCCTTTTAACAGGAAGAAACCTCCGGCAGAACCAGGCTCAGGGAGGGGCGGCCATCTGCTGCGACCGGTTGGGGTGAGAGAAGGAAGACAGGATAAAAGACATGCTGTGGAAGAGAGACAGAGGTTAATAACAGATATGATTCAATGCAGAGAGGTCTATTAATACATAGTGAGTGAGAAAGGTGACTGGAAAGGAAAAACTCAATGCATCATGGGAATCCCCCGGCAGCCTATGTCTATTGCAGCATAACTAAGGGAGGATTCAGGGTCACCTGGTCCAGCCCTAACTATATGCTTTAGCAAAAAGGAAAGTTTTAAGCCTAATCTTAAAAGTAGAGATAGTTTCTGTCTCCCGAATCCAAACTGGAAGCTGGTTCCACAGAAGAGGGGCCTGAAAACTGAAGGCTCTGCCTCCCATTCTACTTTTCAATTCAATTCAATTCAATTTTATTTATATAGCGCCAAATCACTTTTAAACAACTGCATTAGACTCCGAGAGATCAGAGACAAAGTCATTGCAGATAATGTAAACTTTGAGAACATTGATGCTGTCAGCGTGTCCACAATAGACCGAGTTCTCCGGCGCCAACAGATGAGGATGAAACAGGTCTACAGGGTTCCCTTTGAGCGCAACTCTGCGCGACACATAGAACAACGTTACGAGTATGTGCAAGTACGTATACATCCATGTCCACAGTACAGTTAGTGGACATACTGTGTTGCTTAGTGGCCTACATTACTTCTGGACAATACTGTGCTACCTGATTGACCGTTCTGAACACCTGTACGCTTTTCCATGTTCACAGAGGATAATGCAATTGGACGCGATGGCCAGACCCCATGAGTACCTCTTCCTGGATGAGGCTGGCTTCAACCTCCAGAAACGAAGGCGAAGAGGCCGTAACATCATTGGCCAAAGAGCCATCACTGAGGTTCCTGGCCAACGGGGGGGTAATATTACTCTTTGTGCAGCTATGGGTACGGAGGGGCTTGTCCACCGGCATGCTGTCCTTGGGTCTTACAACACCCAACGTCTCCTCACCTTCCTAGAGGAGCTAAAAGACATCCTCCTGGACCGTCAACAACACCATCCTAGGCTAGGACATCACATGTATGTGATCATTTGGGGCAACGTCCGCTTCCACAAAACACACCAAATCAGAGAGTGGTTCACCACCAACAGTGACCACTTTTTAAACGTCTGTCTGCCACCCTACTCCCCTTTCCTGAACCCTATAGAGGAGTTCTTCTCATCATGGAGATGGAAGGTGTATGACAGACAGCCATACACAAGAGAGAACCTCGTACGGGCAATGGAGCTGGCCTGTGCTGACATCCCAGTGGAGGCCTTCCAGGGATGGATTCGCCATTCCAGGGCGTTTTTCCCACGGTGCCTAGCAAGGGACAATATAGCCTGCGATGTGGATGAGGTGATGTGGCCCAATGCAGCTCGGCGACATGATGCCGCACAGTGACTGTGTGTAATACTGTAAAAAGACCGTGTAGACAATAAAAAAGACTTCACACCCTGATCATGTTTCCGAGAGTACTGTTGTGTGCGATAGATTCTGTTTTTGCATTGAGTTGTGTTACAGTAGTGTACGTACATGCAGGATGTTTTTATAGATTTATAGTCTTCATGTGAAACTCACAAATCTAAATGCCTAATCCTCTGCAGGGTTCTATGACGATCCGTTACTGTACAGTTTATAAAAATATGCATTGGCAGTTATGAACCAAAGAACCTTCTCACAAATTGAGCATTGTGTTTTCAATTGTTTTGCTGTAGTGTGTAATGCTGTGTATAGTGTTTACAGTTTTGACAGCTTCGAGCTGCTCTCTTGGTGTGGGAGTTTGAGTTTTGCAGTGGGAAGGTGTGGTTGTGTTTATGTAGCTTTAGAGAAGGGTGTTGTGTTTGGACATTGGGGGACCTGGTGGTAACGTTTGTGACATGTGTTTTAGCATTTGAGAAAAACTGTAAGGAAACTCCATGCAGGCTTTCCTGTGTCTTGCACTGAGGAGAGGTTTCCTTCAGGCCACTCTGCCATACAGCCCTGACTGGTGGAGGGCTGCAGTGATAGTTGACTTTCTACAACTTTCTCCCATCTTCTGACTGCATCTCTGGAGCTCAGCCAAAGTGATCTTTGAGTTCTTCTTTACCTCTCTCACCAAGGCTCTTCTCCCCTGATAGTTCAGTTCTGAAGGGTTCTGGTCATCCCAAACGTCTTCCATTAAAGGATTATGCAGGCCACTGTGGTCTTAGGAATCTTAAGTGCAGCAGAATTTTTTTTGTAACCTTGGCTCGATCTGTGCCTTGTCACAATTCTGTGTCTGATCTCTTCAGGCAGTTCCTTTGACCTCATGATTCTCATTTGCTCTGACATGCATTGTGAGCTGTAAGGTCTTATATAGACAGGTGTGTGGCTTTCCTAATCAAGTCCAATCAGTATATTCAAACACAGCTGGGCTCAAATGAAGGTGTAGAACCTAGTGATGGGTCAGTCGCGAACGAAACGGCTCTTAGAGCCGACTCTTTGAAGTGAACGACGCGAGCCGGCTCCTTATTGGGAGCCGTGTTGTTTTTTCTTTCTCTCACGCTCTCTCTTATTTCTGCTTTTTTACGCTTCACTCGCACGCGAGCCATGTGCTTGCGCTGAACAGAGGGGGGAGGGGCGGTAGTTACACTCTCAGTAGCACAGGAACAGAGCGGGAGGGAGAGAGAGAGAGAGCCAGGGACAACAACGTCACATTAGAAAGGTATAGTAATCATCCACAACTATTTTCAGTTGCAGATGATAAAGGATTCAGAAAGTTTATTCATGCAGTGAATCCTATGTATACAGTTCCAAGCAGGAAAACACTCTCCCAAAAAATCATCCCAGGCCTATATAACAGAGAATGTGCATCTTCTTTTTGTTTTCATATTTTAATTTATATTTAATTGTGTTGTGGTTTGCAGTGTTTTGTGTTGTTTCACTTTAAATTTGTTTAAAAGAAAAAAGCTGAAAATTTAAATAGTTTAAAGTTGAAATGTAAATAGTGTTTTTGTATTTTAAAATTTATTTATTACATTTTGGAGTGAATAAATAAAAGTATATTTACGGTGGCCCCTACAGACAGAGCACGTACAAACTCCAAAACACAACAGAAGTGCTCCAGGATGCTAGGGGGCAGTGTTGAGCTTTTGTTACCTAGTGGCTACGCAAGCCAGGAAGTACCAACGACCAGATTTGGTGTGTGGTAGTAACAGGTAAATGAACATTTTTTTAATTATTTGAATATTTATGAGTGCTTGTGTATAAATACACAAACAATACACATATGAAAAATATTAGTTCATATTAGTTCATGTGTTAACAGACCTCTCTGCATTGAATCATATCCAGTGTTGGGGAGTAACGGAATACATGTACCGCCGTTACGTATTTAAAATACAAAATATGAGTAACTGTATTCTGTTACAGTTACTGTTTAAAAAGATGGTATTTAGAATACAGTTACTTTGTTGAAATAAATGGATTACACGGCGGTACTTCCCTGTTTCATATTGTCGCGGGTCAGGACTGTTTGGGTTTTGTTTGACAGCTGTGATGTTCTGTTGTTCCAGGCGGCAGCGTTACGGTTGCCATGGTTACAGGGTGACGCTCTCTGCGTGTTTCCTGGGTGAGAGAGCGCCTTGTTGTTGTTGTTGTGCTAAGCTAATAGGCAGAATGCTACAGGTATAGCTCTAAAGAATGTAGCCTGATGGGCAGTGTAGTCCGTGCTGCAGGGAGAATGGACTGCCATACACGTTATGTGTCTGTGAGCGAGGGAGGGAGAAAAAGGAAAAGTACGAGCTGTCATCGAGAAAAACGGGAGCTGGAAGCATGTAAATATAATAACAACCACTGCAGCCAAACAGAGAGCCTGAAGAGCCCAGCTGTAAGTAAGCTGTTAAGACTCGACTGTACACTGTGTTCGTGTTTTCCTCTGAAACAATAAGTTCCGTTGCAGCAGCCTTTCAACGCCTCTCTCTGTCTCTCGCAAGCAAAGTCGACCCAGACAACAAAGTAAAGCTAGTTTTCAGCTACAAGCCCAACACGAACCCGACGTATTAGCCAGAGGTCCCTTTACTACGCTTCGGAGCCGCGGACCTTCAGTAACAGTAATAAATCACAGCAATAGTACATTCACGTAGTTGTAAACAGCATGATAATATATTAAGTAATCCAAAGTATTCAGAATACGTTACAGAATACATTTTGGGGCATGTAATCTGTAATCTGTAATGGAATACATTTTAAAAGTAACCTTCCCAACACTGATCATATGTGTTATTAATCTCTGTCTCTCTTCCACAGCATGTCTTTATCCTGTCTTCCTTCTCTCACCCCAACCAATCACAGCAGATGGCCCCGCCCCTCCCTGAGCCTGGTTCTGTCGGAGGTTTCTTCCTGTTAAAAGGGAGTTTTTCCTTCCCACTGTCGCCAAAAGTGCTTGCTCATAGGGGGTCACATGATTGTTGGGTTTTTCTCTGTATCTATGAAGCGCCTTGAGGCGACTTTTGTTGTGATTTGGCGCTATATAAATAAAATTGAATTGAATTGAATTTTGAACTAATATTTTGAAACATAGTATTTGGCACCATTTTTACTCATGTTAAGCACTCAAAGTACTCCACTACAAGTTTCAGGTAGTGTAACATCTTTTATGTTCTGTACATTATATTTTTTCAGTTACCTCAAATAAAACAGATCTGTAAATAAAGCTATTATATTAGCTGCTTTCTTTTGGTATTTGGCTGACAGCAGACTGTATCCTGGTATCGCACCATAAAATATTGAAATAATGGTACAAATCTACAACTTTTACTGCTTAGGAACCTTTTTTTCTGGTGTTCAAAAAGGTACTTTGAGGTCCTAAGAGGCACATTCAAGAAGACATAGGGACAGAAGTGATATTTTACCATAGCCCCATTTTTGAGAGCGTTGCTGGTACGCGTAAAAGCAACATCCAGATGAGTGCAAAGCTGCATTGCAGAACACTGCAGTGTCAATTATGTTTGCTTATATTTAGAAGCTTATATTTGCTTCACCTATGAGTGGTTTTAATGTTGCAGCTGACTGCTGTATGCTTCTTGGCATCAACAAACCTCATAATATGGTGAGAGTAATTTAACCATACAGCTAAAGGAATCTGGCACATGGTATTGCGCATCAAGGGCAACTGCAGATTAGGCCGTCATCTTGTGAGACAAAGGAAAGGGTAAACATGAGGAGAATTCCTCTCAGGATATTAAAAATGCTTCTCTTCATTCCTATGGAACCTGAACACAGATCAGTGGAGACAGTAATTTCCACAGCACAGACGCAGTGTGGTCTGACTTTTCCAGAAACATCCCAGAGCTGCATAACAATACACAGGGCAGGTGTAGCATTTTTCATTCATTTCAGGTTTGCTGAGATGCCTGTATGCCACTAGACCGGAGGCGACACAGTGACAGTCTCCAAGATGTGTTTCCTGCAGCATCGTCTTTTATCTTCTTTTATCTTTTGTCTCCTTCTGCCTTTGATCTCTGCTGCCTCCAAAATCAATCAAACGTGGAACTGAATTGAACAGAAATTATTAACAAAAATGTATTTTCCTATTTGGAGACTACACTCTGCACATAATGTGTGCAGTGTGCTTCCCTGCTGCTGTAACTCCAGCAATGAGGCCATTAAATGCTGTTTGCAATTTCTCTGTTTAGTCTTGAGTGCAATAGGCATCTATTTATATTTCCTTACTTCCCTCCTTGCTTGCGCTTCAATTGGTTTAAAAGCTTAAACCCCCCTTAAAACCAGAGATTGGAGGCTTCTTCACATAGTGACAGTGCTGGATTAACCTTCAAGGGGGCCCTCGGGCAAAACTTTCTGGTCCCCAGTGACTCCACTATAGTAACCCAGAAGGAACTCCCCACAGAAGCCAAATCTGTGCTGAGATCTAGGGGCTGTGAAGACCACAGCAATCTGACCGTCCAGTAAAGCTCTATGGATGGTGATGCCGTCATTCTGGAAAAGCTTAATCCCATCAGAATGAAAGAGTTAAATCACAGGAGAGCTTTGCATTGATTTGCAGTGAACCTGGTTCCAAACCATACCAATAACATGTGCATCCAAAGGTCAGTGATTCAGGCTCTCCTGATGGTAGACCACATGTATGGCTGAGGCTCATTGGGCTGATACTGAACCCCGAGTGTGTGTGTGTGTGTGTGTGTGACATTGGGTGAATGAGACTTGCAGTGTGAATGCTGGAGAAACAGAAACATACTACAGAGCTGCTCATCAGAGTACTCAGATTATATTAGCTTTTAACGAGAAACTACAGCCATAGAAGTATTTTTGCTACTTTTTCTAATAAACATTCCACTACTTGTTTTTTTAAACATCTAAATCAATAGTTAAATAAAGCTTTGTAAATTTCTCCAGTAAATAAAAAACAAGCAAACATCAACAACAAACAAAAAACATTCAAAGAATCCCACCCAACCCCTAAATTCCACACAGGTGCGAGTGGGGGCTATAGTAGGATAGACCTCAGTGTTTCATTCTACATACACCTAACACACAATGTCAGTCATTAAATAAATGCACCATGAAAGCTGTCGTGCTGCTGGAATAAAATCACAGCCGTCGTAAAAAGAAAGTAAATTAAATTCTTTGGTTTTACATATCAGGACATATTAAAAATCACCTGGCAGTTCTTAAAACTACGTACATACAAACATGACATATTACACTATTATTATTTATTTCATAAAAACTAGACCAAGATGAGCTGGGTGACAAATGAGGCACAACATCACCTTGAGAATTAAGAGGGTGAGTAGCAGCCAGGTGTGCAAATCAAACACACCTGATTTATTGATCATCAGCAGGTTTGATCAGCTCTATAAAATCAGTTTGCTGATCTGGGTCAGTTTCATAAGCGTTCCTGAGACATTCATGTGTAATGTGTGTGTTGGCAGCAGCAGGCAGGAGAGGGCAGCAGACAAGCAGGCTGACGGTTTCCTCTCATCTGCAGCTCAGGGAGGGGCTCGTTATGTCTGGCTCTCTATCTCTGGCTGATGAATTCTTCATTAAAACAATATGTTCACGCTGTGCTGTTACAAAGTTATCACATAAAATTTCAATTAACTGGGGCTCGATGATCTCAATGAGATGATCTTTTACAGCTAAAAAGTCCCTCTGCACAGCCTGCTGGAGCCTTTCCAGAGCTGCGGCGCGCACGGAAAACCAGTCCACCAGTGAATAACAAAGGGAAGTCAGACGCTGCACGGGGATTTAGATGTTCAAAGGCGCAGCTTACGCCTCTGGGCCATGCAGGGCCCCCTTGAGTCGGAGAATGAAATCTGTTGTTTAACAAGCCTTTATTGGAATCCACACTTCTACCGAAATGTTGAAGATCAGGGACAAACAGAAACCCACAGCGGCGGTACATGAGCCAGCGATGAACACAATCCCAGAGAATTTTTGTCAGTGAAGCCATATCAGAGTTTATGATTCCCATATTGGTATAACAAAATCCACTGGCTGTGTGTGTTTGTCTGTTATGTGTGTGTGTGTGAGCAGTCTGAGCAGGGATACGCTGAGCTTCAAGTGGTGGATATAACAGAAAGCTGGTTGCCTTTAGTGCCCTCAATTTCTTTCAGCTGTGTAGTTTCTAGAGGTTTATTAAGCAAAATCATAGTTTGTAGCAGGAGTCTGATGGGTGCTCTGAAGGGCCGGACACTGCCTCTGAGCTCTGGTGTGCAACTTAAGATTTAATCGCAAGAACTGAAACTCATTAGACAATAAATGACTTTAATTTAACTCTTGTGTTTATTATTTGTATTGTATGTTGCACGTTTGTCCTAATCACGGCCCTTTAGCTCAGCCTGTGTTACAGACGGGACGTAAGTCATTACAATAAGAAGTGACGTGTTAAAAACAGTAAACGGGCTCCAGAGCAGCCACAGATCACGCTTTGCTCGTGTGCTTTTTGATCTTTAATGGGGTTTTCTTTGCTGCCCCAACCCAGATTTTTTCAAGCCTGCTTTTTAACCTTCTGAATTTGATCTGAATTCCCACAACAAAGACTTTTATAAATGGATCTCAGTATTGAATCCCACAATGCCAACTAAGTCCCAGTGATGGTGTGGTCAGAGGAACTTGAAATTTTTAAATGTTATAAATAAAATCAGCATATTCTGTGCAAGTGGAAATTTTTAGCATTTCTTATGTTTATTTAATTTCAGCTATGGTGGGAGAAAGTATAAGATTTATTCGTTTTTGGACTGAATATCTGTGGCTTGCAAAATTCTCTAAAAGCGCAGCAGCAACAGCACTGAGCAACGCAAGGCCAGATGTAGAGTCTGCCAATGTTAACAGATCCTGTGAAAAGAATGTTTACTAATGTTTCATTGTTACTATTCTTTGTGAAGACTATTAGCACAATAATAACTATCATGCACTAAACCATAGACGGTATAAATCTGGATCTAGATTACAGATCTGAAAAGTGAAGCCAATGTGGAAGTGCTTTAAAGCTGCACCGAAGGCCACCAGAGAGCTGTGGTTGCAAAAAGACTTCTTTCTGCTCTGACCTCTTTATTCATATTTGATGAGTTTATGAGCTCAGCCACTCATTTTGGGTTATACTGAATAAAAACACAAGTCTCTTTTGTAAAATCACTCTATGTGTCAGCGTGATTGTCTTATATTCTTTGGATAATGATTAACTAGTGATTGACAGGTTAATCGTTATCCAATGAGCTGCTCAGACCCATCGCCACGATCAATGACATCATGTTAGCCTCATCCACAAACAAAGAGCAGAGCTCTGTGCTGAAAAGCTACGTCACTGGAGCTGTGAGCACATAGACGTTACCACGATCACGTGTCTCCACAGATTCCTTTGACGCTGCGTTCACACCAAATACAAAGTCTACAGTTTGCTGGATGAAGCTGAAAACTTTGCTCTCCATTTATTATAGTTTTTATGGTCAAATAATCTTTTCTTTGTTCTTTGCTTTCAGTTAAGTTTCAGTTATTTTCCAGAGTCAATGGTTTGTTTGCTTTTTGTTTCTGTGCAGTTGTCTTCCTGTTGTTAATATGGAGTGTTTGTCAGATGAAATATGTAAGAATTTTAGAAAAGATGCTACATAAGTCTGACTTTACCACAGCCTCATTAGGCAGGTTGTATTAACATTTTCTCTACATTTTTATTTTATTCTAGTTATCTCTCCAGTTTTATCTGAAGTTACACTTTTACTTCTATTTCCAGTTAAGTAATTTGTTTTCACGCTCATGTTTTAGTGAACTATAGTAACAATAGGCAGAATATCTTTAAATCAAAAGCCAGCTCAATTCATTAGAACAGATATAATTGTAAAAGAAATGCTACAAAAATCTATAAATTTTAAAATTGTCTGTGAGCTGAAGGAAACCGTTTCCATGTTTTTCGTATTGTAAATCTTGCCTGTTGCTGATTTGTGATTGGTGGGTTTGTGACAGATGAGGACATCTGTTGGTGTCAGCTCAGCACTGATGTAATGAAACTGCTATGATGTTCTCTTCGGACCAGCTTCATCTTTCACCAGGTAAACGTTTGGCTGCTGCTTGCTTGAACAGTAAGAAGAGGTGGAGCTGTGTAGCATTTGTCCTCTTGTTGTCTCCGTGTGTGTAAATGTGGTGCACTCACAGTATTTGCCTTGAAGCATGAATACAAAATCCTGAATTTACTCTCTCAGTCTGACCCAAATGTCAAAACCTCCAGTGAATTGACACTGCTCCTGGTTAACCTCACATCGACTTCCACCCGACCGCAAACCTCATTTTGCATTACCTCTCACCTACATCGTAGGAGCCCAGCCCCCCCCAATAAAAACAAACCCAAAAACTAACCTCCAGCTCCTCAGCTACCACAGGGCTCCTGGTGGAGGTGCTGAGGGAGCAGCGAGAACATTGTTTGAACTACAGTAAAGCACAGCTCCCTTCAGCTCCCAGATCAAAGGCAGAGGATTACCAACAGCCTGCTGTAATGAGACCACGATGACTTGAAATTACTGGGACTGCTTGGTACACTCTCCCCCCAACCACAGCATTGTTACAAGAGACTGCGGTGGAACACCCTGAGAAAGACAACAGTAATCTAGTAATGTGGGTTTCTCTGCATGTAAACTTGTCCTCGTCTGCTCGTTGCACCGTGTGCGATACCGCCACAGAGCCCGAGCTGGTGACACAAGTCGGCTTTCTGGTGTGTGGTCAGTGCGGGTCAACCAAACCCTGCTCGTCCCCGTGATTTAGACTATGATGCAGTGTGTTTGTGTCACGAGTCCAGGTCTGATGTCAGGATGTTATTTTATTTATTTTGAAAGGGACAAAACAGACAAAGACAGGAAAGCAGGGAAGAAAGTACAAGTGTTCACGCATACTCACCATAAGTTGAGTAAACTGGAGGTTTACAGAAGAGAAATCCCCCCCCCCCCCCCCCCGACTCATTAAAGCATCACATACTTCACAGAGTAAACACACAGCACATGATTGAATCATTTTTCTGTTTCTTAAGTAATGTTTTTATAAAAGATAATATTAGATGAAGTTGTTTTTGCTCTAAATGTCAGCACAACTATCTTATAACAGTTTAGTTTTTTGAATGATATAAAAGAATAATAAAATCCAGAGGCCTTGATTTGTGATGCTTTGTGCGTTCTCTTTATTTCCATTAAGATTTTACAACCAGTGTGTGAACGAATGTATAATATTACAAACCAGTTTCACAGTCAGACCCACATTAATCCTCATTTCATCATGTAAAATGTGTTTGTGGCCAACGGTTCATTCACTCGTGTGTGTTCATGCTGCTTTAGTCATCTGCATTTCTAAGCACACGTGGTGTAAAATTAATTACAGTTTCAAACTGGTAACAAACCAAAATGGAGATTTGCGACATTGTCTTGTCTCAAAAACGCAGATAATATCGTGGGAACTGGATGAAATTGTCTATATTTGATATTCTTCCCCTTCCCCAGCGTGCTACACTCATCATCGTCATCTCAGGTCTAACATGTTAATTTAGCTTCACGTTATTAATTCATCTGGGCTCTTGCGTGTTTGAGCTGCTGTGTGAGCGCTCTGCAGCCGCTCTGCAGCGCGGCTCGCACCGGCGCCGTAATTACAGCAGGATTTCTGACGTTCCCGGGCGCCTGGCTCCTATCGCAGGAGATGTGAGGGGAGAGTGACACGCTGCCTTGCATGTTCTCCTCGGGGAACACTTATCAAAACAATATGCCAGCCATCATTCAAACACAGCCCTGCACACTTTGCCACTTTGAAGTCTCCCCGTCCTCTTGTTTTTTTAATCTCCCCCTTGCCTTTTCTCTCAGTCCCACTCTCTAATCCCACTGTAACGATGGGGATTTTGCACAATTCACATCCATTTGCTCGTACAAACACGACACTTCATCAACAAATAACAATACGCTGAGACCAACTACTGAATGGGAAGTGTAAATGGGTTCGAGCGCTGGCGCTGCCATGCATCTCTGCCTCCGTGTTGCCAATCCCTGTAAAAAGTTAATGTAAGCAGGATTCACAGGGAGCTGCCGGTGATGAAATTATGGTGTAACTGATACCAATGTGCCATAGTAAGAGGAGTGCATGGCCGCCTGTGTCTTTGAAGAAGGCTCTTCCCATCCCACGATGCACTGCTGGAGAAGGCTCCTGTATGGTTCTACAGTACAAACGGACAGATGGAGGGCAATACTGCACAGAAAGCAGGCAATCGTTTTACCGCAACACACAAAAAGCCTGAATTCATTGTGGATTGCACTCCAAGCTGAAATAGCGTGGACCAAACATATAGGCTGTGTACAGTATGCAGTAAAGAGGCTAACGGCAAACGTCCCCTCAGGAATATTCACGTCTTCAAATTCATTTAATAATAAAATGCATTATTTATTATCACATTTATTAACATGTCGACCTTTTTCCTGTCTGCTATCAGTGTGTCATTTTCTTTAAGGTCATTGGCAACAGATTCATTATGACGTCCTTGTAACTTTCCTTCCTCTCCACGACCTGCTATGATTACAGATTCATGTGTGACTAAAGAAGCGTATCATGCATAATAAAAATCTGCACCGTCTGCAAAAAATAGCAAGAGTGTAAACAATACGGGTGTGAGGGCTCTGAGGGGGAGTCCGTGAAAAACCCACGGCTCCGGGGATGCCAAAAAAACATGTTTTCAAGTGGGGGTGAACCAGTGTTGCCTATTACTATAGCAACAGGAAGACCTGGCTGCTTCAATCAGCTTTTGGTTTGTCGGGGAGGCAGAGGATAGGCAGAGGAGCTGCAGCCGGGGAGCCACGCTGAGAGACATTCTGGTTTTACTAATGAGGGCAGCGGGACCCGCGGGTGGTGTAACCCTGCCTGTCCGACCCCCCCGCCTCATCCTACCTGTCACTGCGGCCGTGATGTACACAAGCAGCACAGAGGTCAAGCAGAGTGACAGCCAAGACAGAGGCTGTTACAGGTTTTCTCCGTTTGCCAGGACATGTTTTTTGAAACCTGTCAGCCTTTTGTCAAAAATGTAACCCAGCTGTCAAACTGTATTCCACAAATGTCCGGCTCCTCTGGGAGAACCAAACAATAATCACCGAACAGTTTTATCTCAAAGCTACACAGTGTTTCCAGCTCACACAACAGTATCATTGTTCTAAACTGCTCCTCCCTCAGGCCCAAGTAAAAGCACCCAAAACCCACGATAAATGTCGGCTTTGTATGTTGTACTTCTGTCATCTGCAATTACACAGCATTACGTTCATGCAACATTACAGCATGTTGCATGAAACAAAGCTAAAAATTGTTGGTTCACAAATCTGTAAAATTAACTGCAGAAAAAAACCTGAATTGCTGAGACAAATTCTTTGAAATCGTCGGCGTTTTTCTTTAAACGCAGTGTTCAAAAAACCTCCGACTCTTCTGAAAAATGTAACAATCACATCTACACATCTTCATCTGCTCACACGCACGGCCAGGAAAATAACAGCACCACTGAGCATTTGGTATAAAAAAAGCTGGAAAACAAAATGTTCTGACATAAAAAGAAGAAGAAAAATAAAATAATAATAATAATAAAAATCCATGCTCAAGATGACAGAGTCTTATATTACATTATTGTTCAAATGTATCTAGGATAAAGTCTTTGTTTCATTACGTGAGTAATGCAAATATCAGAGCGGGTCTGTCTGCACTGTTACGCGTCCTGATCTCACGAGTGTTTTCTGTCTAACATTCACGATCCACTGACTGCATCAGGAGCAACTCCAGGTTCAGCAAAGAGCCCAGGGGAACCTCGGTAACAGTCTGAACCACCGACCTCCTGATTACTAAATGACCTGCTCTGCCCCTGGAGCCAAAGCCACCTCGACAAAAGGTGGTTGAATGATTTCAGAACAAAAGCGTACTTATGAGATTACAACCAAATAATAAAACAAACTTTAAGAATTGGCACTTTTCCTTTTTCAGTGCGTGTTTCAAATATGCTGCAACGTTTCATACTGCAAATGTGTTGTATAATACAACCTGCTGTGTGTTTACTGGCTTAATTAACACATATTTATTTTTATGTGAAAAATGAGTAAATCACAGTATCTACATCTCTAGTATAAACATAGGTGTGAACCACATTTTACATATGAAACATTCGTCAGGACGGAGGAAGCAGGAGTGTTGAACCTGCACTACAATCGCGGTTAAGCGTTACATTAGGCTGAACCTTTATTATTGTTACTGGCTGTGATGAACTGACTGAAGACACTGCTCCTGGTTAATGACATTTTGTGTGTTATCGGTTTAAAAAATACAGAAAATTTATATTACAGAGAAACTGTTCGTCATCGCAGCACAGAAGGCTTTTCCACATGCACATTTCAGAGGATATTTCATTTCATCAATAAGTTTTAATCAGTCAAACAGAGGGTGACAGTCAGCTACATTAAAGAAGTATGTGGTTTGCATTTCCACTGCAGTTGTAATATTTCTTTGTTTTACACTTGATTGAAGTTCATGATTTAATAAAGAGGCTATTGTGAGGGACGTTGTTTTGACAGTGATGCCAGTCGAGCAGGAATCAGATTGTGCTGTGAGAGAAATGTGTGTGTGTCTGTGTGCACGCACACACATGCACGTGTAAAAGGCACTAAAGACAAATAATGATATGGTTCAGTGTGACTGTAAGGACCTCGTAGGTTTTCTTCATGTGCTGTAGAGAAACACAATCACTCCAAACTCCAAGTGACAACAGTTAATGACTTTGTTCAAATGTACACACACTTCTTACAGTTACACACAGTTACTGTTACACGTGCCAAATACACGCTGATGTGACAATTTCAAAACATTACCTTCAAAAATGTTCACGTATGTTTTGGCTTCAGGAGACCTTGTTACATATTCAAGTGTGTGCAAGTGTTTTGTCATGTTGGTGCAAGTTTTGTCTCTAAATGCTGTTCAGAGTCCTGCATGTCGCACACACACACACACACACACGCTGGCCTCTGCTAGGCCTCCCCCTACGTTTACTCTCACTCTCCTGTGTCTGTGCGAGCTTCCTGTCCCACACCTGTGTGTACCTCAGGTCTCTTTTACACGGTCACATAAAAATCGAAATGTTCTTCCATCAGATTTCCATCAGACAACCGGCGTCACACTCGCTGACATGACGTGAGACAAACCACAGAACGAAGTGAACGTCAACCTTTGTGTTTGTTAAACAAGTTAGTCTTAGTTAAGTCGGTCAATAATAGTAAGTTTAATGAACTCAAAAAGGAAGAAAATGTCTTTTAAACCCAAAATATTGAAGCAAGTAGAACAGAGCCAACACTACTTAATTACACTGAATGAATTACTTCCAGATATTTGAGTCTTTAAACAAGCTCCCTGAAAGCTTTACTGCAAAACAGGAGCAACAACTGATGCTCGGTAACGATGTGCAGGAAGCCAAACACATATTATCATTATAACTTACTCTCTCTAATTTACAAAGACTCCCAAATCATTTCTTTTTTCACTAAAAGAAAAACAAATTCTAATGAATACGACTTAATAATGTTTGCCAGCTGTCTGCGACCTTCCTGTGTGGAGTTTACATGTTCTCCCTGCATCCGCTCTCCCTGGGCTCAGTCCAAAGACATGCTTGTTAGGTTAACTGGTGATTCTCAGTTGGCCCTAGGACTGAATGTGTGTGTGTGTGTGTTGTTAGCTCTGTGATGGACTGGCAGCCTGTCCAGGATGTCTTGTGCCTTTCACCCTGTGTCATTTGGGAGAGGCTCCAGCCCAAAGGCAACTCTAAGCAGAATAAAAAATCAGATGAGTACTTTTCACTTCTGCATCTTGCTGACTTTACAGATCTGTGTGAGAACGGTGCGTTAACATGCTGAAAAGTTTCATTTAAAAAAACAGTGCAGACCGTTTGTATTATTCTTTAATTAGGCACCATTCAGGTTTCACCCACACGTGAACGCTTCAAACCGGCTGTGATGTGTTTACCTCGTGGAATGAAATCCACATAATTATCATTGTTTTTGTGTGTGTGCTTATGGCCGTGAGCGCGCTCATCACCTCTGTGCAACACATGCTATCAGTTTCATTCATTTGCCAACAAAGAGAAAACATAATAAACAAAATGTGATCCTATTAGTTTGTAACCTTATTTGTTTTGTCGTTTTATATTGTGTTACATTGAGAATATTGATGTTGTTATGTGAGGAATGAGTAAGCAAACAGGTTACTCACACAATGTTTTCTGTAGTGTTAAAGAGTACACAAAACCTCTGTGCAGTTTGTAAATCTGTCTGTGAGGTCCTTCCACTGTTGGCGGTTCCCACTCAACCTCAAGCAGCTGACAGAATTCACAATTTACATGTTTATTATTTAGTTATTATTATTTTTCTTTGTATTATTTAGCAGATAAACTCTGTGGAAACTGTAACAAACAAACACAAGTACTCACACAATCTTTCATATTTCTTACTTTAAACTACAAATTATGTATCAAACTTTAACACTTCTGCTCACCATGTAGTTATGTTTTAACAGAAGTTCGTATCTTAAACTAACTAAACTAACAGACATGAATAACCCGCAGCGTAAAAAATGTTCGTGTGTGAGAGTTTTTGCTGGAGGTCAGACTTCGTCTCCTCACCACACCTTGGCCACTTCCTTTCCAGTTACGGCCGTGACGCGTCGCCGTTAATGCGCAATGATTAGCAATCAGTGTAAGAGTGATAGCAGGCCAATGGAAGCAGAAAAGTTCCCCTTCATAAACCAATGGTGCGGCCACATTGTTAACGCGCTCAGCGAATCCCCTGCGGATCTGATGCAACAGGGCTGCAACTAAAGTTACACCTTCGAACTGCAACACGGTGTCCTTCCGCTGCGGCGCGCTGAAAACTAGTGCCTACTGTACCGTCTCACGAACGCCTCACATGTGCACAGTTTGTGTTGGAAAGAATCTGATGACGTATTTAACTGCTGGTGTGAATGTTTAGTGCTCCAACAGACACGTGATGTTTTCTAACAAGAGATGGTAAGAAAATTTACTTTGTTTTATTTTATAAATGATTTAATGTGAAACAACAAACGAATGAATTAAAGTGAATAAAAGTGAAACGAGCTAATGAAATAAAGTGAAGCTCGCGCACAAACGGGCTGCGGTCTCTGGATAACGGGAAAGTCCCCCAGCTTCATGACGTAACGGCCCGGTGAACTCGGTGAAGCGCGGATTAATCCCATCTGCTGTGATGCGGTCCGGGCATTAGGAGTTGGAGAAGTAGCGGATTTAAAAACTTTCTGTCTGCAAGTGTTGTCCGTTGAAATAGCGCTTCATGAAGAGTCCCTGATTTCCTAAAGGGAAATGATGGCTTTTTAAACGGTGCCTGTCGTCCTCGTCAGCCTAAAGCTTCGTGTGCTTTGCTCCCGCAGCGCACTTTTTACCACACTCATTCAGAAACTATGGGGTGAGTACAAGTGCCTTTTAGCCTCGTAGGAGTAAAAGAAAGTTGGGAGAAACGCGTCTTTTCTTACTTAACAAACACGTTTAGACACTTTGCAGCCGGCGTTACGCCGCGCGGTGAGTCCCGTGGTTGTTTCCCGCTGTTTGCGGGCGTTTTCGTTGCTGTGTAAAGTGACCTGGTCAAACTTGGCTTGTTACAGTGTAAACACGCTGAATGGATTCGATTTGGAAACATTTGAAAGTGCGCAACAGATGTTTCTGCCTACATTCTGTAAAATTATGTTATTTATAAAAAAGTTAAAAAATAATATTTGTAATCATTTTAATATTTTGATATGTTTTTTTTTTTTAAACTGAGAGTTTTAAATTGAAATTGTGACATCAGTCAGGAATGGCTTCAAATAAAGTCTGTTTTAAGTTGGAGGTGAAAACCTGAGTGATTCATTAAACTGAAAATGATGAAAAATTAATGTGCATTTATTTTGTAATTATCTTTTTAAAATATGAAATTAATTTTTTTTGAATTACTTAAAGTTTGAAATGGGCTGTTCGAGGCTAATAAAAAATGCAACGTTCTAATTTTTCCCTCCCGCAGGTCTTCAGGTGTTTCCACAACTCTTTCATCCAGCCAGCGCACGGTTCGTGCTTTTGAACAATTCGATCGAAGCAGAAGACACAATGGCGGCATCGATCCTTCGCAGGAAAATTCCCCCCGTTTCCACAGGCGAGCTCAGCGCTCCCCTTCTCCGACAGGCTAGCCCCAGCCAATCACGGCCACGGACGGGGGCGGAGCCAGCGGAGAGGCAGCACTTAATTGGTGAGTTTGGCCAAGACGATTTTTTATTTTTCCACATCCCGAGGTCGGAGCCGCAGTGCAGCACGGGGCTAATGTCGTACAGTGAGTACAGCTAAGTGGATATTTATCGAATGCAGACGATGCTGTTCAATCATTTTCAGATGATCGGTTAGTTGGATGTATTGCTTAATTTAAACTATTTTATTTTTACGTTTACTCTCTCAGCCTTTGCTTGTTTCACATTTTTTTTTCCTTTTTTTCTAAATTTCAAGATTTAATTTCAGTCGTTTTTTGCAAACACTTGAAAATAGAATGGATTGCTTTGCTCGTTACGTTACGCTTTCCTCTGGTTTTGAATTTTTCTAGGTGATGGTCACTCTGATTGGATGACGGAAAAAGTTGATTTGTCTTCATTTGTATCTACGACCGAGTCTTCTCCAAGCTCATCTCTTCCGCCCTCGCCGTTAGAACAAGATGTCAAGGTGCCCTCGGATCTGGAGGTCATGACCTCTCTGCTGCAGGAGGAGCTGGCTCAGCTCGAGGACTACTTCCGCTCCGAGTCTACATCCACCGCAAACAAGTTGGAGAAATCTTCAAAATGTGATAAGGGCGCCCAAGCCATGGGCTCCCAGTCTTACTACCAGTTACCCTATGGCTCGTATGGGACCGGCCAATCAGAAGCCAGCCCTGTGGTTGTTACCTTGGCAACAGGGGAGCTGGACCTGGCCAGCTTCTGCGGCGGACCCATCAGCAGAAGCAAAATCGCAAGACCCGCTCCATACAACTACCACCACCGCTACCACCACCACAACAACGGGCGAAGAATCCTCGGCGAGACCGTGAAAGTCGCCGATGAAGTTGGACTTGATACGTGGGGCTCCAGGGGATGTTACTCAGGAAGTACAGAGCTGTCTGTGAACCACTACTCGACGCTGAAGACGGTGAGCAAGAACAGCCTGGGCAGCATCAAGAAGGTGAGAGAATGTGCTTTATCTTTGAAGGAAGAGGAGAGTTATTGTTTTTCAGAAGGAATGTTTTGCAGCGAAGAGATTGCTCGAGGTTTTTGTCTGGGTGGCTCGTACGACGGCCACCACAAGCGAGAGGGACAGTTGATGCACAATGTGAAGGTCAATGTAAGTTACGACAGCACGGGGCTTGAGGTCTTGCACTGCAGCAAAGACGGAGGACTTTCCGGGAGTATCCCCCAAGAGACAATGGTGGCCGGTGACGGATACTTCCACCAGTCCATGGCCAGCACAGAACCTTACCATAGCTTTATAGGTGACCTAGATCAGCCGTCACAAGCACAGGCTGTCGATCCCCAACACGGCCACTACCTCTACCCGGAATGCCTTGCAGACCAAAGCTACGAATGTCTGTCCAGAGGGGAGGGCGAGGGGCCGCTGCTGGGTGGCCCCATCCACCGCCCCACCCAGAGGCTAAAGGATGAGCCCTGCTCTGTGAAACCAGCTCTGGTGATGAGTGCAGTGTCTCTGGATGGCAGCAGTGGCGAGAGGAAGCAGAAGAAGAGAGACCAGAACAAAACTGCTGCTCACAGGTAAACACGCTTTGACTTTGTTAAAATGTGCAGGATGTGATGGAAATTGTAGTTTAAATGTACAGCATGGTGTTGCATAAAGCAGCCACCGCACTGCTTTAAATGTCCTGAAAAATGTAGGAGGGACGTGGAAAGTCCCTCGCTGTCTGCCAAATGCAGCCCCACCTCAGCAGTCCTACAAGTCTGGCAGCTCGGCATGTTTCACTTAAAATAGCAAGCATGTGAAAAAAACAGTTGTAGTCTACAGTGGGTTTTTCAGTTGTACAATAACTACAGTTGGTTGTTGCAGGGTCCACCTTATGTAAATGTAAAGTGCCTTGAGGCGACTGTTGTTGTGATTTGGGACCGTGTGAATAAAGTTGAATTGTCTCAAGGGAGGGAGCTGTTTGCCTCTGTGTCATTTAGCTTCAGAGGCCACGCACGCTCAACTCTTTATTAAAGTTGCAAGGCAGCAAAATCTGTGAAACCAACCACACACGTTGTTCCTAATTGCAGGTACAGGCTGCGTAAGAGGGCGGAGCTGGACTCTCTGGAGGAGGAGCTGCACGGTCTCGAGGGGCAGAACCGGGAGCTTCGTGACAAGGCGGAATCGGTGGAGCGAGAAATACAGTACGTCAAAGATTTACTCATCGAGGTCTACAAGGCTCGCAGCCAGCGGCTCAAACAGGACGGCAGTGCCTAAAAGAAAGAAAGGAGCCCGACGCCCACGCTGACCTCACCTCCAAACCTGCCCAGCCAGCACCAAGAGAAAAATCAAGTCAAGAGCACCAACTGGTTTTTGTCTCACAAATGGTAGTTTGCATGATTTTGGTAGTTCTTTTCTTAAAAACAAATAAAATGATGTAATTGTTCTGAGAGGATGACTGATCGTACAGACCAGACGTTTCCAAATGGGTGACCTAACTATAACCAGCCTTAGCGAGGCGGCTTCCAGAGGAGATGCTGAACTTGTCCGTGACCACTGTGATCCGAACTGCACTCGCAGCCTTGTGACGACTGAGTTTGCGCTCACGACGAAGGATCGTTTACAAAACGCTCTTTGAATTAGTAGTAGTGACTGAATTTACTTGTGGTTTTTTGTGACATGCGTCAGCAGCAGCAGCATCGAGGCAGAACCATGCGAAATCTAGATTTTATTTTCTATTTTATTTTTACTTAATGATGTTCATTTATCATTTGCTTACAACAATCAACCGAATAAAGGGATTGCTGGAAAACTTGTAACATGCTCTACAAATATTCATTATCAGCAACATTTAGAGAATTTGTATTGCTAAACTGTTGAGTATTTACACCTCTTTACCCAATGCATGTTTGATTTTGGAAAAGCATGTGCGAGTGTTATTTGAAGGCAATATTCTGTTAACTGCATGGCTTCAAGATCTCCACTGCGTCAGTTTCACTGAGTTGACTTCCTCCCTCTCATCAGCTGGCGACTTTTCTCCCTCCGCCAGTGTGATTCATGCTCAGGTTTTGCTTTCTGCTCTGAGACACGAGCGTTCGCTGGCTTTCTTTTGTCCTGCTCCCTCTTTTCCGGCTGTATTTTGCGAATGAACAATCACCTGTTGACGCAACAATAAACGGTTGTTGGGTACGACTTTGTGGGAATTTTGTTTTCAATTGATCAATTTGATGTATCTGAAATTCAGGTCCTTTTAATAGTCGATGTCAATGTCAGGAAATGAAACATCAGGTCAATGACAGCCAAATAAACCAGTTATGTAGTATCATCCACCTCTGCCTTTGACTGTTTTTCTGCTCACGACACCCTGAGCCCCGTTCGGCCCAGTGCGCACACAGCGAATAAGAACGGGCTGGGATTAAGAGATGGAGATGAAAGCCCCCGTGCCCCTCCCTTTATGTTTCCACCCTGCCCCCAAACTGCAGGTCTCAGCCCTCTGATTTTGGCTGCAGTGCAGTCAGTCTTAGTCCCAGGATTCATCGCTGGATGGCAGGCTCTGACTGACACCTGACCATTTAGTGAGAAAACAACCTTATTCCCTGGAGCCTGAGGAGCTCACACCGAGTCCAAACAACCGCTCAATCGGAGAGCGTGTTTAGAGAATTCATAAGTACGGCCCCCCCTAATATTTTAGTGCCGTTTCCTGTGTTTTGATTGATCCCCGGGGCTGAGTGGAGTCGTATCGAGCTCCGGCAGTCAACAGAAAACACAAGTTGCCTATCTCGTGTCCCAGCTCGTAGAGGGCGTGCGTGTATGAAGGCGTGTGTGTGAAATCTCTTGGTATCTCTCCTAGCAGTCGTAGGCCTTTCAAGTGCATGAGGCAATATCACACAATAGTTGCAGAAGGAGGAGAGAGATGCAAGTGAACTATCAGAATAAAAAAGTACTGGGCTGACAGAGAGCGCCATTAAATCTATTGATTCAGGCTTCTGTTTGTTGTTTGATGCAATGTAAAAACAGCGTGAAGCTGTTCTGATGAAGAATATGTCACAATAAATCTATGTATTTCTCTACAGCATCGATGCAAGAGCTGGCATATATGATCGCCCAGCACACACACAGTTATTAGGAAAACGATCACATGCATATGGAGTCATAAAATTAAATATATGGAAGAAAAGTTGTGTTTCTCCTTACCATGAAATTTTGTGTCATACCACAGATTTGAGGTTTTAGCCTCATTAAGAGATGAGTTATGTTTTCATTCTTCAAACACTCACAAGAGTAAACTGTTTATATTGTTTAGCTTAACGCTATATTGAGTAGTTTTCTTTACATATACCCAACGCATAAATTTTTTAATCGGTGCTGTACTGTACGTGTTCAGAGTTTCCGTAGATACGCTGCATATTTAAGTTTTTATTTCATACTGTGCAAAAATCTTGAGCCTTTATAATTTGTCTCCCTTGAGGCAGACATTTAAAGACGCTGGCTGCTTGTATCATTATTGTTCTTAATTGTAGTCAACGCTGACCTCTGAATCATTCAAGGAGAAAAAGGCGTCTAACTCAAAGGATGAACCAGTGTTGCGTCTACACGTAACAAACAGTTTAGCAGAGATCCAATTCTAAATTGCATTTTAAACACTTTGTTACAGCAGGATTTGCAAAAACACATCATTTGTTTGCATTTCTCGAGTTGAATCTATGGAAAATCCTATTAGTGGAAGATTTGGCATTAATTAACAAGTGAATTAAAAATTTAAAAAGTGGAGAAAAAACACCCGACACAGAACCTGAGTGATGCCTTCACTGTTCACTGAAACATCAGCAGAAACGATCTCACTGGCTGCAAAGAAGGGAAACTTCTGTGCACCGCCATCTGTGGAGGGCCTGTCATGGTTTGGGGCTGCATTTCAGTCAGTGGTGTTACCGGTTGTGTACTTGCAATTGTTTTATTGTACTTTTATATTTTACATTTATATTTATTATTGAATCTTGCACCAAGGGAGTGGCACTCCAATTTCGTTGTACTCTGTACAATGACAATAAAGGCTATTCTATTCTATTCTTGTGGTGGGGCGTGGCCTGCGGTGCCGTGCAGAGGAGGCGGACGCACCTGCACGGCATCCGCAATCACGCCCCGCCGGATTAAATATTGTACTGGGTCCTGTGGTTGGCGTTGTTGTTGTGGTGATGTTGAGCGGGCAGCGGGAGAGCTGCAGCTCTACGTGTATTGTGAACAGCAACCGTCCAGTATTAATAAAGAATGGTTAAAATGCCACTGGGTCTGCCGTGGTCGTTTACACCGGTTTTGTCAAAATTGATGGAATTATGAAAACAGAAAGTAATGTCTGATTGGTAATGGCTTCACTTTTGTTCTTAGCCTGATCCCAAAGACATGGGCAATGAAATAAAAGCATATCTGGACAGAAACACACCCTGGGACACCATCAGAGTCCAGACTTCAACATTACTGAAGCGTTGTGGGATTGTATTGACAGCAGGGAAGAACGAAGCACTTTGGAATGTTTGAGCTTGGAGAAGTATTCCTGGAGACGAATTAAACGCATGACAAGAATGTTTGCCTTAGAAATGTCAGATTGTGCAGAACAATAAAGGTCGTCCTAACAAATACTGACTTTAAAGCTCAAAGTTTTTGACGTGTACATGCATGTATGTTGGAGATTTCAATAAATCACTGTAACGACTTCCCAGTCTCCTAGCAACACCTAAGGAAATAATGTGGTTTTGTACAGTGCTGTGTATTCACATTTTCATTCCACATTTCTCATAATTAATTCTCTACAGTCTAGTTTTCATTCTGTATAGTATCATCTCCAATATATTTAAATGTCATTGATTATATTCTTTGTTTTCTTTTAATTATATATATATTTAAGGTTCATATATAATTATATACATGCCAAAGTTGTTGTTAGGTTCTTTCTAAATCCATTTTTGTGAGCACTCAAAGTATTTCAGATTTTTACCATATGTAACACTCTTTCACCAATAGGTGTCTCTCCAAGCTCAGCAAAAGACCTGCTCTGCAATCAAAAACTCTGCAACATTACAGTGTGGTATGAAAGCCCAATCCCAGAGCTTGTTTTGTCTCGTGACAGATCTAAAAGCCTACAGCAGACAAACGGCATCTAACAGTCATGACTGTAAGAAACAAGAAAAAAGCCAACAAGGACCTGACACAGGACCTTAATAAGGCATCCGATATACAAGGAAGAACTATTGCTCAAGACTACTTGAGAAAAGTTGACTACCTGCCCAAGAGAGTTCAGGCTGTGTTAGAGAATAAAGTTAGTCATGCTAAGTATCGACTTTCAAGCTTGTTACAATTGTCCAGACTTACTCTGGAGCATTAATCTGCTGGAAACAGTCAGACGATACACTGCGGTCATAAAGGCCTGAATATGGTCAGTAACAACACCCAGGTAGGCTGTGGTGTTTAAATGATGCTCTGCTGGTATCAAGGGGCCCAAAGTGGGGCAAAACTGTTTCCCCAAGACGATTACACCAGCAGCAGCCTGAACCACTGATACAGCCCCAGGTTGCTGTTTCCTGTAGTTGTGGCACCTACATTGGTTGAACTGTGTGTTATTTTTTAGTTTCTGTTGCCTTTCTGTCAGCTTGGGGCAGTAAGTGAACAAACAATTAGTCCCAATACATTACTACTCATTCCTGACATGAGCAAGAATTGGTCATTCCATATAAGAGAAACCAAATCTGGAAAAAGTTCCCACGACTGACCTATGTGTGTCTGTAGCTGTGTGTGTGTGCGGGTTTGTTCTGTACAACAGCTTTGGCAGAGTATTGTGAAAACGTTTGCATGTCCACAGCCTCAGGGTCAATAAGGGTGGCTCGAATCTTTCATAACTTCATAAATCAGGACATGTTCACACACATTCTTATATTTCCATTCCAAATGTAAAGCTAAAATCTAAAGCACATATTCAATATCCAAGTTTGATATATCCCATGATACTAATTCTCCTTCATTCAATTCAATGTTATTTACACAGCGCCAAATCAAAACAACAGTCGCCTCAAGGAGCTTTATATTGTAAGGTAGACCCTAGAATAATACAGGCAGAGAAAACCCAACAGGTGTTTATTTAGGTGTGAATGTAATCATGAATGGCTGTCTGTCCAGCGACCTGTGTGTGTGTGTCCTTCCACCCTATGACAGCTGGACTAGATTTCAGCACTGAATTGATAAGCAGTTAAGAAGATGGATAAATGGGAATTTAGACCAGGCTACTGAAAATAAGATAAAATCAAGATGCAGCACCAGTCACTGGACCAGTGACATCAACGGTTCCACTCTGGACCTTCACTGGTGAGGATGAATATCAAAAACATGACATATTGCATCAGTGGTTACACACAGCCACCATGAATTTACATGCTCAGTAAAGCTTCGGTCATATTGAGACATGCTGGCTAAAGAAGTAAAACGAAAGGAAGACAGAATGATATTAGAGCCAGTAGGCGAGAAAGAAGTAGGGGGCTGGTGGGGTGATGCAAGAGGAGCAGAAAAATAGAGAAGAAAAATGTGTGTGTGTGTGCATTTTAGTACAGGGGATGGCTGCAATGAGATGAATGGCCTGGAGCTCTGTTCAATGCCTGCATGTATACCAGTGAGAAAGCTGTAAATTCATTATGAGCAGTTGTACAGGGTGGTAGGTGGAGGGGGTGAGGGTAAAGTTGGCTGTGTTGGTCGGTATGAAAAAAATAGATTAAATCTTAAATTGAAACCTTAGAACTGTAAAATTGTTGGATTCTTGCAAAAATCACCAGTCAGTAAATATGTGAAACATCCAGAAAGCACTATCATTCAGAGAGAGCATCAATGTGATGAGTGCAAAAGAAAAAGTTTTGGAATTAACCATGCTAATATGTTGGTGGGTGCAGCAAAAATCTGCATATGATGAGAATGACAAACAGAATTTTCAGAGCAAGTCAATAGAAATGATTCTATTGATGGTTTTTCAATGCAAGGCATGCCATAACACACACAAGGTAATGGGTAGGGTTTGGCCAAGGGCGTAGATTTGGCATGGACGGAAGGGACGTGTCCCCACCAATATCCAGCGATTATTGAATTGTCCCCACCAATAATTTGATCTCTGCGTGTAAAGAAAAACAAAACCGATAGAAATAAAAAAATCGATCTGTCAGCGTCTCATTCACCCAGCGGTGCAGGAAGAGTTAAATTACGTTCTCTACTGGAGTCCTATATCATGTGACAAATATGGCCAATGTGATTGGCTGAGCCTTTCAGCGAGCTCTGTTTAGTTTTAGCAGCGGCAAGCCTGCGCTGCGAGGAGGACGGCAGCAAAGGGGAAGAACCTGGATATAAGAAAGTATTTTTCAAAGAAACCTGTAAGTCACTTAAAGTCAAGTTCACTCATAAAATCTGTCCATCATAATAACGTTACAGGCTATGCAAGGGAATACATGTCAACCCTCCCGTTTTTTCTCGGACAATCCCGTATTTCAGTGCCCCTCTTATTACTCTTTCTGGGTCGCAAAATAAACTTTTAAAAAATTTTCAGGCGAGAATGTAGCTGTGCAAACTTCAAATATCTGAACCGGGGAGAACAGCAAACTCCCGGCACATCGTTTTAGGCTTTGGCCCACATCCGTCTAAAATTGTATGTAACCATGAATAACGTGTTGCCATGTCCACCAGGAGAGACTGGACAGTAAAGATGTAAAACCAATATGCCAGCAGTTTATCTCAGTTAACGAGAGGAGCAGGCATGTGTTTGGCTGCTTCACATAGTGGACATTGAGTTGTTGTGTGGGACACCAGTACTCCATGTCTGTTGCTGTAACAGTAGTTCATGTTGCTGTAACAGTAGTTCATGTATAGAATAGAAAATCCCAGCTCACTGATCTGATCGGGGCAATAGTGCCTAAAATGTTGCATAATGTTGCTGAGAGATCTTTTACTCTGTGGTCATCTTAGACGAGTAGTTTTATGGACAAAACCCAGCAGGTCATTCAGTGTTCCCTTAGTGCTGATGTGTCAGAGATGTTGGTGTAACTGAAGTTAAGTCCTTAAAGTCATATTCTTTTATTGTCATCACTGTATTTGAAGCTATTTTTATTTTTGTATGATACCTGATTCATATGGAATATGGCTGAAGTAAACTAAAGTATAAAATACTTAGTCATTTGTTTAATAGTAATTTAACATTATATAATTCAAATGTAAAACTATGAATTGTAATTTTAAATGGTTTAAAAGCATGTAGAATAGCATATGTAGACAAGTATACTTCTCCCTTTTTTTTATCAAGAAGCAAAGACGAAAAGGGGAAAAAAAGAAACAGGGCAGGCTTCGGTGGTTGAATCATCCGTCCCCACCAACGCCAAAACCAAATCTACGCCCTTGGGTTTGGCAGTATATATATATATATATATATATAACGAAGTCTGTCAGGGCAACCAAGGCAAGAAGTCCACTGAAATGAAAAAATAGCCATCAATAAACATACCAGAGTCAAAGTGATCTCGCTCCCCAGTCATCTCAAACAACTTCCTGTCATAAAGCGTTTCACCTGTTTGCATCCATCTTTTAAATTACTGCCATCTTGTGGCTGCAGTTGGCTATTGTCTCTGGAAGCAGGGTTAACTGTGTGTGACTACAAGCCATTGGTACCAGTTAATTTCATGTGATTGTCGATGTTCCACTATTAATAGCTTGATGTTGCAAAGCTGTGAGGCCAGTGGCTTTTTCTGGTTGTCTGCATCTCCGTATTGTGGATAAACCTCTAGTGTTTTGATTGATGAGAGATGAGCACAATGGAGAAGCTGCCGGTGATACTGCTTTCACTGATCTGAGGTCAGTTATCATCTAAAAGATGTTGTTAATACACTGTCTTCATTTTTCATTGATGTTTTATTCAACATATTGTGATATTGTAGATATTTTATGCATAATAATTCCTTTAACACTTTCCATGCAATCTGCCAATTAAACACTTTTACGTGTAGTGAGTGTTTTCACAGTGTGTGTGCGTGTTTATTGGAATCTTTAATAAAATTCCTCCATCACTCATTATTGTGAGGTAAGGGTAAAGCCTTTTATAATAACCGTAAAAGTAATAATAGTTCACAGTTCTACAGCGAGGAAGGCGAAGACATCAGCATCGCCTCTGCTTGCCTTTCTCTAAGTCACCCTATGCCACAGCTTTACTGTAAAATTGTACCATCAATTTAATGTTAAAATTTGTTCCTATGACTCTAATGAAGGGTAATGAAAACGAAAATGAGTGAAAGATTAATAGGCTCTGTTTTGAGTTTCGTTCAAAAAAGAATGACTTCATATAAGGAAACATGTATATCACATCTGCAGGACACCTTAAACTAGTTTTATAAGTAAGCAGCAACGCAGAACAAAGTCAGGGCTGCATCAAGACACGAGGAGTAGACCCCAATTCAATATCTCCCTCTCTGCTCCTCCCTCTCTCTTCCTCTCTCTCTCTCTCTGTTCCTCTCTCTCTCTTCCTCCCTCTCTCTTCCTCTCTCTCTCTCTCTGTTCCTCTCTCTCTCTCTCTGCTCCTCTCTCTCTCTCTCTCTGTTCCTCTCTCTCTGTTCCTCTCTCTCTGTTCCTCCCTCTCTCTCTCTGTTCCTCTCTCCTCCTCTCTGTTCCTCTCTCTCTCTTCCTCCCTCTCTCTTCCTCTCTCTCTCTCTCTGTTCCTCTCTCTCTGTTCCTCTCTCTCTGTTCCTCTCTCCTCCTCTCTGTTCCTCTCTCTCTCTCTCTGTTCCTCTCTCCTCCTCTCTCTCCCTCTCTGCTCCTCTCTCTCTCTTCCTCTCTCTCTCTCTCTCTTCCTCTCTCTCTGTTCCTCTCTCCTCCTCTCTGTTCCTCTCTCTCTGTTCCTCTCTCCTCCTCTCTGTTCCTCTCTCTCTCTTCCTCCCTCTCTCTTCCTCTCTCTCTCTGTTCCTCTCTCTCTGTTCTTCTCTCTCTCTCTGTTCCTCTCTCTCTGTTCCTCTCTCTCTGTTCCTCTCTCTCTCTCTCTGTTCCTCTCTCTCTGTTCCTCTCTGTCCCTCTCTGTTCCTCTCTCTCTGTTCCTCTCTCTCTGTTCCTCTCTCTCTCTCTGCTCCTCTCCCTCTCTGCTCCTCTCTCTCTCTGTTCCTCTCTCTCTGCTCCTCTCTCTCTCTGTTCCTCTCTCTCTGTTCCTCTCTCTCTCTGTTCCTCTCCCTCTCTGCTCCTCTCTCTCTCTGTTCCTCTCTCTCTGTTCCTCTCTCTCTCTGTTCCTCTCTCTCTGTTCCTCTCTCCCCCTCTCTGTTCCTCTCTCTCTCTGTTCCTCTCCCTCTCTGCTCCTCTCTCTCTCTGTTCCTCTCTCTCTGCTCCTCTCTCTCTCTGTTCCTCTCTCTCTGTTCCTCTCTCCCCCTCTCTGTTCCTCCCTCTCTGTTCCTCTCTCTCTCTCTCTCTGTTCCTCTCTCTCTCTGTTCCTCTCTCTCTCTCTGTTACTCTCTCTCTGTTCCTCTCTCTCTCTGCTCCTCTCTCTCTCTCTGTTCCTCTCCCTCTCTGTTCCTCTCTCTCTGTTCCTCTCTCCTCCTCTCTGTCCCTCTCTGTCCCTCTCTGTTCCTCTCTGTCCCTCTCTGTTCCTCTCTCTCTCTGTTCCTCTCTCTCTGTTCCTCTCTCCCCCTCTCTGTTCCTCCCTCTCTGTTCCTCTCTCTCTCTCTCTCTGTTCCTCTCTCTCTCTCTGTTACTCTCTCTCTGTTCCTCTCTCTCTCTGCTACTCTCTCTCTCTCTCTTCCTCTCTCTCTGTTCCTCTCTCTCTCTCTGCTCCTCTCTCTCTCTGTTCCTCTCTCTCTCTGTTCCTCTCCCTCTCTGTTCCTCTCTGTCCCTCTCTGTTCCTCTTTCTCTCTGTTCCTCTCTCTGCGCTCCTCTCTCTCTCTCTCTGTTCCTCTCTCTCTCTGTTCCTCTTTCTCTCTGTTCCTCTCTCTCTCTCTCTGTTCCTCTCTCTCTCTGTTCCTCTCTCCTCCTCTCTGTCCCTCTCTGTTCCTCTTTCTCTCTGTTCCTCTCTCTGCGCTCCTCTCTCTCTCTCTCTGTTCCTCTCTCTCTCTGTTCCTCTTTCTCTCTGTTCCTCTCTCTCTCTGTTCCTCTCTCTCTCTGTTCCTCTCTCTCTCTCTCTCTGTTCCTCTCTCTCTCTGTTCCTCTCTCCTCCTCTCTGTCCCTCTCTGTTCCTCTTTCTCTCTGCTCCTCTCTCTGCGCTCCTCTCTCTCTCTCTCTGTTCCTCTCTCTGCGCTCCTCTCTCTCTCTCTCTGTTCCTCTCTCTCTCTGTTCCTCTTTCTCTCTGTTCCTCTCTCTCTGTTCCTCTCTCCCCCTCTCTGTTCCTCCCTCTCTGTTCCTCTCTCTCTCTCTCTCTGTTCCTCTCTCTCTCTGTTCCTCTCTCTCTCTCTGTTACTCTCTCTCTGTTCCTCTCTCTCTCTCTGTTACTCTCTCTCTCTCTGTTCCTCTCTCTCTGTTCCTCTCTCCCCCTCTCTGTTCCTCCCTCTCTGTTCCTCTCTCTCTCTCTCTCTGTTCCTCTCTCTCTCTGTTCCTCTCCCTCTCTGTTCCTCTCTCCCCCTCTCTGTTCCTCCCTCTCTGTTCCTCTCTCTCTCTCTCTCTGTTCCTCTCCCTCTCTGTTCCTCTTTCTCTCTGTTCCTCTCTCTCTGTTCCTCTCTCTGCGCTCCTCTCTCTCTCTCTCTGTTCCTCTCTCTCTCTGTTCCTCTCTCTCTGCTCCTCCCTCTCTGTTCCTCTCTCTCTGCTCCTCTCTCTCTCTCTCTGTTCCTCTCTCTCTGTTCCTCTCTCTCTGCTCCTCCCTCTCTGTTCCTCTCTCTCTGCTCCTCCCTCTCTGTTCCTCTCTCTCTCTCTCTCTCTGCTCCTCCCTCTCTGCTCCTCTCTCTCTCTCTGTTCCTCCCTCTCTGCTCCTCCCTCTGTGCCTCTCTCCCCCTCTCTGCTCCTCCCTCTCTGCTCCTCCCTCTCTGTTCCTCTCTCTCTGCTCCTCTCTCTCTCTCTCTGTTCCTCTCTCTCTGTTCCTCTCTCTCTGCTCCTCTCTCTCTGTTCCTCTCTCTCTCTGTTCCTCTCTCTCTCTCTGTTCCTCTCTCTCTCTGTTCCTCTCTCTCTCTCTGTTCCTCTCTCTCTCTGCTCCTCTCTCTCTGTTCCTCTCTCTCTCTGTTCCTCTCTCTCTCTGTTCCTCTCTCTCTCTCTGTTCCTCTCTCTCTCTGTTCCTCTCTCTCGCTCTCTCTGTTCCTCTCCCTCTCTCTCTGTTCCTCTCTCTCTCCCTCTCTGCTCCTCCCTCTCTGTTCCTCTCTCTCTGCTCCTCTCTCTGCGCTCCTCTCTCTCTCTCTCTGTTCCTCTCTCTGCGCTCCTCTCTCTCTCTCTCTGTTCCTCTCTCTCTCTGCTCCTCCCTCTCTGTTCCTCTCTCTCTGCTCCTCTCTCTCTCTCTCTGTTCCTCTCTCTCTGTTCCTCTCTCTCTGCTCCTCCCTCTCTGTTCCTCTCTCTCTGCTCCTCCCTCTCTGTTCCTCTCTCTCTCTCTCTGTTCCTCTCTCTCTGTTCCTCTCTCTCCCTCTCTGCTCCTCCCTGTCTGTTCCTCTCTCCCCCTCTCTGTTCCTCCCTCTCTGCTTCTCTCCCCCTCTCTGCTCCTCTCTCTCTGTTCCTCCCTCTCTGTTCCCCTCTCTCTCTCTCTGCTCCTCCCTCTCTGCTCCTCTCTCTCTCTCTGTTCCTCCCTCTCTGCTCCTCTCTCTCTGTTCCTCTCTCTCTCTGTTCCTCCCTCTCTGTTCCTCTCTCTCCCTCTCTGCTCCTCCCTCTCTGTTCCTCCCTCTCTGCTCCTCCCTCTGTGCCTCTCTCCCCCTCTCTGCTCCTCTCTCTCTGTTCCTCCCTCTCTGTTCCTCTCTCTCTCTCTCTGCTCCTCCCTCTCTGCTCCTCTCTCTCTCTCTCTTCCTCCCTCTCTGCTCCTCTCTCTCTCTCTGTTCCTCCCTCTCTGCTCCTCTCTCTCTGTTCCTCTCTCTCTCTGCTCCTCTCTCTCTGTTCCTCTCTCTCTCTGTTCCTCCCTCTCTGTTCCTCTCTCTCCCTCTCTGCTCCTCCCTCTCTGTTCCTCCCTCTCTGCTCCTCCCTCTGTGCCTCTCTCCCCCTCTCTGCTCCTCTCTCTCTGTTCCTCCCTCTCTGTTCCTCTCTCTCTCTCTCTGCTCCTCTCTCTCTGCTCCTCCCTCTCTGCTCCTCTCTCTCTCTCTGTTCCTCCCTCTCTGCTCCTCTCTCTCTGTTCCTCTCTCTCTCTGCTCCTCTCTCTCTGTTCCTCTCTCTCTCTGTTCCTCCCTGTCTGTTCCTCTCTCCCCCTCTCTGTTCCTCCCTCTCTGCTCCTCCCTCTGTGCCTCTCTCCCCCTCTCTGCTCCTCTCTCTCTGTTCCTCCCTCTCTGCTCCTCTCTCTCTCTCTCTTCCTCCCTCTCTGCTCCTCTCTCTCTGTTCCTCTCTCTCTCTGCTCCTCCCTCTCTGCTCCTCTCTCTCTCTCTCTTCCTCCCTCTCTGCTCCTCTCTCTCTGTTCCTCTCTCTCTCTGCTCCTCTCTCTCTGTTCCTCTCTCCCCCTCTCTGTTCCTCCCTCTCTGTTCCTCTCTCTCTCTCTCTCTGTTCCTCTCTCTCTCTGTTCCTCTCCCTCTCTGTTCCTCTCTCCCCCTCTCTGTTCCTCCCTCTCTGTTCCTCTCTCTCTCTCTCTCTGTTCCTCTCCCTCTGTGTTCCTCTTTCTCTCTGTTCCTCTCTCTCTGCTCCTCTCTCTGCGCTCCTCTCTCTCTCTCTCTGTTCCTCTCTCTGCGCTCCTCTCTCTCTCTCTCTGTTCCTCTCTCTCTCTGTTCCTCTCTCTCTGCTCCTCCCTCTCTGTTCCTCTCTCTCTGCTCCTCTCTCTCTCTCTCTGTTCCTCTCTCTCTGCTCCTCCCTCTCTGTTCCTCTCTCTCTGCTCCTCCCTCTCTGTTCCTCTCTCTCTCTCTCTCTCTGCTCCTCCCTCTCTGCTCCTCTCTCTCTCTCTGTTCCTCCCTCTCTGCTCCTCCCTCTGTGCCTCTCTCCCCCTCTCTGCTCCTCCCTCTCTGCTCCTCCCTCTCTGTTCCTCTCTCTCTCTCTCTGTTCCTCTCTCTCTGTTCCTCTCTCTCTGCTCCTCTCTCTCTGTTCCTCTCTCTCTCTGTTCCTCTCTCTCTCTCTGTTCCTCTCTCTCTCTGTTCCTCTCTCTCTCTCTGTTCCTCTCTCTCTGTTCCTCTCTCTCTCTGTTCCTCTCTCTCTCTCTGCTCCTCTCTCTCTGTTCCTCTCTCTCTCTCTGCTCCTCTCTCTCTCTGCTCCTCTCTCTCTGTTCCTCTCTCTCTCTGTTCCTCTCTCTCTCTCTGCTCCTCTCTCTCTGTTCCTCTCTCTCTCTCTGTTCCTCTCTCTCGCTCTCTCTGCTCCTCTCTCTCTGTTCCTCTCTCTCTCCCTCTCTGCTCCTCCCTCTCTGTTCCTCTCTCTCTGCTCCTCTCTCTGCGCTCCTCTCTCTCTCTCTCTGTTCCTCTCTCTCTCTGTTCCTCTCTCTGCGCTCCTCTCTCTCTCTCTCTGTTCCTCTCTCTCTCTGCTCCTCCCTCTCTGTTCCTCTCTCTCTGCTCCTCTCTCTCTCTCTCTGTTCCTCTCTCTCTGTTCCTCTCTCTCTGCTCCTCCCTCTCTGTTCCTCTCTCTCTGCTCCTCCCTCTCTGTTCCTCTCTCTCTCTCTCTGTTCCTCTCTCTCCCTCTCTGCTCCTCCCTGTCTGTTCCTCTCTCCCCCTCTCTGTTCCTCCCTCTCTGCTTCTCTCCCCCTCTCTGCTCCTCTCTCTCTGTTCCTCCCTCTCTGTTCCCCTCTCTCTCTCTCTGCTCCTCCCTCTCTGCTCCTCTCTCTCTCTCTGTTCCTCCCTCTCTGCTCCTCTCTCTCTGTTCCTCTCTCTCTCTGTTCCTCCCTCTCTGTTCCTCTCTCTCTCTCTCTGCTCCTCCCTCTCTGCTCCTCTCTCTCTCTCTCTTCCTCCCTCTCTGCTCCTCTCTCTCTGTTCCTCTCTCTCTCTGCTCCTCCCTCTCTGCTCCTCTCTCTCTCTCTGTTCCTCCCTCTCTGCTCCTCTCTCTCTGTTCCTCTCTCTCTCTGCTCCTCTCTCTCTGTTCCTCTCTCTCTCTGTTCCTCCCTCTCTGTTCCTCTCTCTCTCTCTCTGCTCCTCCCTCTCTGTTCCTCTCTCTCTCTCTCTGCTCCTCTCTCTCTCTCTGTTCCTCCCTCTCTGCTCCTCTCTCTCTGCTCCTCTCCCTCTCTGCTCCTCTCTCTCTCTCTGTTCCTCTCTCTCTCTGTTCCTCTCTCTCTCTGTTCCTCCCTCTCTGTTCCTCTCTCTCTCTCTCTGCTCCTCTCTCTCTCTCTGTTCCTCCCTCTCTGTTCCTCTCTCTCTCTGTTCCTCCCTCTCTGTTCCTCTCTCTCCCTCTCTGCTCCTCCCTGTCTGTTCCTCTCTCCCCCTCTCTGTTCCTCCCTCTCTGCTCCTCCCTCTGTGCCTCTCTCCCCCTCTCTGCTCCTCTCTCTCTGTTCCTCCCTCTCTGTTCCTCTCTCTCTCTCTCTGCTCCTCCCTCTCTGCTCCTCTCTCTCTCTCTCTTCCTCCCTCTCTGCTCCTCTCTCTCTGTTCCTCTCTCTCTCTGCTCCTCCCTCTCTGCTCCTCTCTCTCTCTCTGTTCCTCCCTCTCTGCTCCTCTCTCTCTGTTCCTCTCTCTCTCTGCTCCTCTCTCTCTGTTCCTCCCTCTCTGCTCCTCTCTCTCTGTTCCTCTCTCTCTCTGTTCCTCCCTCTCTGTTCCTCTCTCTCTCTCTCTCTGCTCCTCCCTCTCTGCTCCTCTCTCTCTCTCTCTTCCTCCCTCTCTGCTCCTCTCTCTCTGTTCCTCTCTCTCTCTGCTCCTCCCTCTCTGCTCCTCTCTCTCTCTCTGTTCCTCCCTCTCTGCTCCTCTCTCTCTGTTCCTCTCTCTCTCTGCTCCTCTCTCTCTGTTCCTCCCTCTCTGCTCCTCTCTCTCTGTTCCTCTCTCTCTCTGCTCCTCTCTCTCTGTTCCTCCCTCTCTGCTCCTCTCTCTCTGTTCCTCTCTCTCTCTGTTCCTCCCTCTCTGTTCCTCTCTCTCTCTCTCTGCTCCTCCCTCTCTGCTCCTCTCTCTCTCTCTGTTCCTCCCTCTCTGCTCCTCTCTCTCTGTTCCTCCCTCTCTCTGTTCCTCCCTCTCTGTTCCTCTCTCTCTCTCTCTGCTCCTCCCTCTCTGTTCCTCTCTCTCTCTCTCTGCTCCTCTCTCTCTGCTCCTCTCTCTCTCTGTTCCTCTCTCTCTGCTCCTCTCTCTCTCTGCTCCTCTCTCTCTGTTCCTCTCTCTCTCTCTCTGCTCCTCTCTCTCTCTGCTCCTCCCTCTCTGCTCCTCTCTCTCTCTCTGTTCCTCCCTCTCTGCTCCTCTCCTCTCTCTCTGTTCCTCTCTCTCTGTTCCTCTCTCTCTGTTCCTCCCTCTCTGCTCCTCTCCTCTCTCTCTCTGTTCCTCTCTCTCTGTTCCTCTCTCTCTGCTCCTCTCTCTCTCTGCTCCTCTCTCTCTGTTCCTCCCTCTCTCTTCCTCTCTCTCTCTCTGTTCCTCTCTCTCTCGCTCTGTTCCTCTCTCTCTGTTCCTCTCTCTCTCTCTCTCTGTTCCTCTCTCTCTCTCTGTTCCTCTTCTCTCTGTTCCCCTCTCTCTCTGTTCCCCTCTCTCTCTGTTCCTCTTTCTCTCTGTCCCTCTCTCCTCCTCTCTGTTCCTCTCTCTCTCTCTCTCTCTCTCTGTTCCTCTCTCTCTCTGTTCCTCCCTCTCTGTTCCTCTCTCTCTCTCTCCCTCTCTGCTCCTCTCTCTCTGCTCCTCCCTCTCTGTTCCTCTCTCTCTCTCTGTTCCTCTCTCTCTGTTCCTCTCTCTCGCTCTCTCTGTTCCTCTCTCTCTCTCTCTCTGTTCCTCTCTCTCCCTCTCTGCTCCTCCCTCTCTCTCTGTTCCTCTCTCTCTCTCTCTGCTCCTCCCTCTCTGCTCCTCTCTCTCTCTCTGTTCCTCCCTCTCTGTTCCTTTCTCTCTCTCTCTGCTCCTCCCTCTCTCTCTGCTCCTCTCTCTCTCTCTCTGTTCCTCTCTCTCTCTCTCTGTTCCTCTCTCTCCCTCTCTGCTCCTCTCTCTCTCTCTCTCTCTGTTCCTCTCTCTCCCTCTCTGCTCCTCCCTCTCTGTTCCTCTCTCTCCCTCTCTGCTCCTCCCTGTCTGTTCCTCTCTCCCCCTCTCTGTTCCTCCCTCTCTGCTCCTCCCTCTGTGCCTCTCTCCCCCTCTCTGCTCCTCTCTCTCTGTTCCTCCCTCTCTGCTCCTCTCTCTCTCTCTGTTCCTCCCTCTCTGCTCCTCTCTCTCTGTTCCTCTCTCTCTCTGCTCCTCTCTCTCTGTTCCTCCCTCTCTGCTCCTCTCTCTCTGTTCCTCTCTCTCCCTCTCTGCTCCTCCCTGTCTGTTCCTCTCTCCCCTCTCTGTTCCTCCCTCTCTGCTCCTCCCTCTGTGCCTCTCTCCCCTCTCTGCTCCTCTCTCTCTGTTCCTCCCTCTCTGTTCCTCTCTCTCTCTCTCTCTGCTCCTCCCTCTCTGCTCCTCTCTCTCTCTCTGCTCCTCCCTCTCTGTTCCTCTCTCTCTCTCTGTTCCTCCCTCTCTGCTCCTCTCTCTCTGTTCCTCTCTCTCTCTGCTCCTCCCTCTCTGTTCCTCTCTCTCTGCTCCT